>NC_081290.1:184546201-184849231 GCF_030435805.1 Mustela lutreola | reverse complement strand
AGGAGCCAAAGGGCTTACTTAAGAGCAGCCATGCATGCAAACATCCTCACAGAGTTTGTAACACAATGTCTGATACATGGCAAGTGCTCAATAAATGCCAAGTATTATTTATTATTGTTATTAACAATAAGACAATGAAAGAAAACACTTGTTTATCTCCAAACTCTTGAGGTAGTCTCTATCTTGTCTGGGGTTCGTGTGGTCCTTCTCAGGACATAAGGACTCTCTACTGACTGTCCAAATAGACAGTGAGACATCTTGGAAGTTGGGGCAGGGCAGGGGTCTGGTTCTTGAACCTTCCATGCTACAATAGCTTGCCTGATCCCTCTGACACATGCTTATTTTCTTCTGGGTATTTAATTTGAGATTTCACTCCCAGACTGAATCTGAGATTTTACTAGTCACTGAGTCGGGGTAGCTGCTCAGAGCCATACATCAGTTTCCTAGAGCTACTATAACCAAGCACTGGGAACTAGGTAGCCTAAAACAAAAAAAAGGTATACTTCGACAGTTCTGGAGGCTAGACGTCCAAACTTAAGGTGCTGGAAGGGGCATCGCCCTCAGAAGTCTAGGGAAAGCTCCTTCCTTGCTTCCTGCAGCTCCTCCCAGCCCCAGGCATTCTGAGCAGGCACCACACCAGTCTCCCCCCTCCACTGACATGGGGTCAGTGACTGACTTTGTGACTGTCTCCTCTTTTTCTAAGAATACTAGTCATATTGGATTAAGGACCCACTCTGCTCCGGTGTGACCTCATCTTAACCAGTTACATCTGCAATGACTTTATTACCAAGTAAGGTCACATTCCAAGGTACTGCGGATTAAGACTCCAACAGGTCTTTCTGGAAGACAAACTGAAACCATATCAGGGCTTTTCCATTGTCCAACAGGCCTGGAGGGCAGCAGGGCTCTGGAGCAGATGAGGGCTAAGCAGAGCCCTGGGGCAGGGCTCTCCACCTTCACTTCCAGAGATGCTACACTAGAAAGAACAGGGACTGAGTCTGGGGGCCGGGTTCCCCCTCCGACTTACCTAGCTCTGGGCCCTGCCCTGCGAGGTTTGATTAAACACACATGCCCGTCACTTCATCCTGCACATCCTTGGCTCAGTGAGCAGAAACCAGGGCTCAGCTGAAAGTTCTGAGGCAGTGCACTTGGCAGGCCAACCAGAGCGCTTCCTCCCTGAGAGCGCCAGCCTGCTGGCATGGACATGACTTGCCTGCTAGCCTGGGTCCCCTCCTGCTGCTCCCCACTTCCTGCACCTGCCCCCCTCTGCTGTCAGTGAAGGCTGTCAAGGCATAGACACTTTCTGAAATCCCATTGTCTGGAGGATGGAGAGATTGACTCAGGCTGAGTGACAGTCACAGCTGAGCAGAAAAGGGTACAGAGAGAGAGACAGAGACCAACAGAAAGAGCAGAGTGAGAGCCCGAGTTCAGAGAGACAGGGTGGGGGACAGAGGCACTGCTGTTCTTGACTTCTCTGATGTCCCGAGCAGCTGTTCTGCCTCCCTGGAGGAAGCCCTCCCTGACTCTGTTTCCAGAGTCCTCCTCTGATCTGCAGGGAAATGTCTGGTCCCCATTTCCCAGGTCCTCACAGAAATCTAGGAGCCCTGAAGGACGGGCAAATTCAAATGTAAACGTCCGGCTCTTCCACACAGGGTTATTTATCTGCATACTCCTGGTCTGCCTCAGAAGGAGACAGTCGTTGGCTTGGTTATTTTTTTTTTTTTCTGGAAAGATCTAAATGGTCTCCAATTAACCTATTAGTATTAATTACACACTCATAGTCATTTATTTGCTAATCTGAAAAACGAACACCCTGGATTCAAAGATTCCCCACCAACCCCCACCCTCTTTTTTCTTTTCTCCTGTGAAGTGTTTAAATCACTTGTCAACACAGAAGGAATAATAATAATAAAAAGAGTGACATCTGATCAGAGAGCAGGGGAGTGGTGGAGAGAAACAAAGCCCCACAGCGATCAGCACTGAGTGAAGGCTCCTCCATATTCATCAGGGAAGAAGAAAACAGGAGAGATCCCTGGACCTTCCCCGGGGAGAGCAGGGCCCCAAGGCGGGCCCACTGGGCAGAGTCTCCTGCCCTGCCCTGAGCCTTTAGGGCCTTGAGGCTCAGGTTGTACACGGGGTTCCCGGAGATCATATGGGTGCTGCCGCAGTCAGTTTCTATCGGTCTGCACGTCCTTGACAGATGAGGCTCAGGCCTGAGACACACTCTCAGTGCAGCCAAAAGGAGGGGGAAAGACATATAAACACACCCAGACTTTTGTTTATTTTGTGGGGAAACAAGGCATTATAATAACTTGTAACCGCCACAAATATTATTAGCATCTCAATGATGATAACTTACTTGTAGATGTGACAAAAAGAGAAGATGAGCTGCTGTTCTATACAATTCCTTCTGTATAGCCTCGAAAGCTGGCTGATTCTCTCCCTGTTTCAGGAAGGCCTGTCAGAATAAAAGGGAGAAAGGGCAGAGTGATTATAGGCAGCCTCTTGAATATATTTCTTTGTGTAAGTACACAAATGAACATGAACAGTAACTGTAGCCAACACTTATTGTGAATTTCTATGCTAGACATTGTGCTAAGCACTTGGCACATCTTGTTTCACTCAATCCTTAGCACAGTGCTTTGAAGGTAGACATTATTACCATCCCATTTTATAGACAGGTAGGATGAGTGCTAAAGATGTAAAGGAAATTGTCTGAGGTCACAAAAATAATCAGTGGCAGAGCCAGAATTCAGACTCTATTGGATTCCAAAGTACCTGGTTGAAATGATTTTGTTATTCTGCTTCCCAAACCAAATGTATGATAGAGGAAACAATTTGTAAATGCTGGTGCTTTCTGGAACACATGACTTGTGACACTCCTCACAAGGGGCTAAGGCCTGCTGGTGTGAGGGAAGGGGAATGGGTTCAATGCCAGAGGACTGAGTTCTAGTCTCCCTCACTCCAGCCTTGTAACCCTGGGCAAGTCACTGTCTGACCTACACAGGTGACCTTCCAGCCCGCTGACCCACCCTGTGCTGCTCGGCGAGGGTCCAGGTACCCGGCCTTATTTGAGAGTGACCTGGATTGCTAAGGCCTGAGACAGGAGTGCCTGGTCTGCAGGAGGACACAGGAGAGCTGCCTTGTGAGTTAAGGGGCCACCAGGGAGTCTGGGGAACCTGGCGGTACATGGGGCTTAGGCCAGTGCCTCAGGATGACTCATCGTGGTCAGAAGGGAATCAAGTATCTGCAGAAGCCCATTCAAGGAGGGGAAGGAAAGGGGAGGAGGATGCTGGTCCCTCAGGACATCACTGTGCAAGATCCCTAATGAACAGTCCAGAGCCCAGGAACAAGGGATGGCAACCAGTTCCCCCAGGCAAGAGACTGGAGCTGGAGGGATGTCAGCGCAGGCAGGCAGAGAATAAGAAAGCAGGTAAGAATGGGAGCCCAGAAGACCTGGAAAGGCTCTGATGTTGGCTCTTGGACAGAGCTTCAAGAAGAGTGAGCCTCCTCTGAAACGGAAAGCAAATTTTTAGTTCCCGCATTCAGGCTCCTCATCTCAGCAGCCCTGATTAGATTCCCACTGGGTGGGGCTGGAAAGGCAGGAGAACCAGTGTTACAAGCTGTCCCTAGCAAAGGACGAACATTTGTATTCCTGGAGACTCTAGAAGCCAGTGCTGCTCCCACTCTGCCCCGCTGAGCCCAGAAGAAAGCTGGTGGGTTTCCCCACCATAAGCTGGCAGGCTCCCTGACAGTGCTGTGTTCAGGGATGTTGGCTCCTGTCCCCCCAGCTCCCCAGGGAAGTCTGGGAACACATTTGGACTTGAACCCCATCAGCATTTCTCCCGGCTTGACCACTGTCCTGAAGCTCTTGCTCGGTGGGGATTTCACACCTGTGGATAAATGACAGGCTGTGTTGCAACCATGCAAGACCTATGAAGCGGGAGTTTAAAAAAAAATAATTAAATGGATAATTTGACACTTGCTCGTTTCTTCCATCTCTGTTCACTGTAGATAAAACCTAATGAATCGCACTTTGCTCTGGACCTAACCATCTGTCATTTCAAGCTTGGGTGTCTTCCCTCCCCTCCTTCCCCCTTGCTTGGTTCCAGAGGGTGGTCCCAATCCCTGGGTCTTGATGCGGCGGCGGGGGGTGAGGGGGCTCCTCCAAGAAGCCTGGCATCTTCCCCTTGGATTGAGATCCATCAACAGTCATGTTCCCATTCACCCCATTGCTTGAAAGAGACCCACAAGTCCTGGGATTGGGTTTCAGTGCCGTAACACCTCATTTATCTGGGCATTGTTAGAATTTACACAAACTAGCCAGATAACTGAAACCTATCATATCAAGAGCCAAAAGCATTTCTTAAAAAAATTAATCATTTTTGGCAGACATTTTTCAAAAATGCATTACACACTTTCTTTCCTCCTTAAACAGAGGCTACTGATCATAATTTCACGGAGCTGTAATCTATGCCTGCATCTGCCTTCTAGCTGCTCTGACTCCTTTTTCAATGTCAGAAGATGGGTGTTCAGTCCCTTAGCTGCCAGGGGGTCTGTGGCTTAAGGCCTGCTGCCTATCTTCCATGGGGCTGCTTCTCTGTATGCCGCTGCTGGCTCTGGGGAGCCTTCAGACCCACTTCCTCAGCTGTCTTGAGGAAGAGTCTGGGAAGCTCTCAACAATACACCAAAGAGGCAGGTGCTGGGCTTAGCTGAGACAGGGCTCTATGATGGCTCTTTTGGGTGGTCAAGGAGTTGCCAGCTTATTGAACTGGATTTTCCACCTTACAGCGCTGGGAGGTAGAGATGCAATAGAAACATTGTCCTTCACACACTGAAACCCTCGGTCCTTTTTGCTGTGTTGAGATGACAGGATGTCAAGGAGGAGAAGACAAGGAACAAAAGTGGGAATTTCCTGAACATTTCCGAGCCTTTGGTGAGGAGTGCTCTGCTAGGAAAACTCACTATCTCACTCACTTCTCCCTACAGCCTAGAGATGCACACACCATCGTCCCTAATTTACTAAGGAGAAAATGAAGGTTTAATGTTGTTAATTAGTAAGTTGCAGAATCAAGATGCCAACTCAGGCTTGTCACACTTTAAAACCTGTTGTCTTTTATACTCTTTATCCTTTAAAAAAAGAAAACATAGAATTCCTTCTTTTTAATTCAATTCTTTTCCATCTCTTTTTAATCTTCTTAATTTTGCATTTTTTTAAAAGATTTTATTTATTTATTTGACAGAGAGAGATCACAAGTAGGCAGAGCGGCAGGCAGAGAGAGAGGAGGAAGCAGGCTCCCTGCTGAGCAGAGAGCCCGATGCGGGACTCGATCCCAGGACCCTGAGATCATGACCCTAGCGGAAGGCAGCGGCTTAACCCACTGAGCCACCCAGGCGCCCAATTTTGCATTTTTTAATGGACGAACCTTCCATAAACCCCAGTATAAGACAGAACTGGATGCTCCCGTGGAAGGCTTGGGCTTTTCCAGGTCCCAAGACTCTGTCGGAGCCCCAGGGCCCCACAGAATGCAGACGGAAAGCCATGACAACTGGGCCCAGAGATGTGCGATGATAATAGCTTATGGTTCTCAAATGGGGCCTAGAGAACCTTTTCTCTAATCATGCCCAAGAAAGGGCTGGGATAGTCAGACTTCTTCTAGAGAGATCTGTAAGTGACATACCACTTCTGTCTGAGCTCTGTGCCCTGCTCGCTGGGTCTGCAAGCACTTGGAAGAAAGACATGACCCCTGAGCACATCTGGTGATGCTGATGCTGCCGAGCGGGACAGACGGCTCCTCAGACTAGCCGCTGCCGCAGAAGGCATGGATGGCAGCTCTCACGCCAGGACTCAGAGGTGAAAGGACATGGCAGGCCTGATGGGGCTGGGTACCAACAAGAAAGTCCTGGCACAAAGCTGTGGGATGGGTTAATAAGAAGAGGCAGTTAGCAAAGAGACTGCTAGAGAGTTTAGGCTCTGGTTAGTCAGGCAAACCAGGATTTTCATTCTGCCTCTGCTGTTTCTTTAATCTCCCTAAACCTGAGCAAAATGGGGATAAAAATACCTCCCCCACCGGTTTGCTGTGGTGTGAAATGGACGGATGCCTAGGAAGTGGCTGGCACAGGGCCTTGCACATAGTAAGAAATTAGCAACTGTTAGTTGCTAATCATTCTATAATCAGACAAGAAAGCCAAAGACTGAGAAAGCAATATAAAGAGCAGAAAGCTATTCGGGGCCTGTTCCTAATGTTTAAATTAGTCTAATGATGATTAGTCCAGTGGTCTGGATTTTAGTAGGAGACCCCAGGTCTGGGGCTTGCTCTCTATGCAGAGATACTAAGTGTTGGCATTTGAATTTGGAGCACTGAGGAAGGGTCCGGGAGCCCTCAGCATACAGATGGTATTAAACTATGGTCATTTCATGAGAGTGGGATGGAGATGAAGGGCCAGGCAAGGAGTAGGAGCCAGCGAAGGAGACCAAGAGGGAAGAGCCTTCAAGAAGAAAGCGAGCCAGATGTCCCAGACACCATAAAGAGAGAACAGTTCAAGAAAGGGGAAGCCAGACGTGTTGAATGATGTGGAGGCTAGGAAGGGACCTTGGCGGGGCAGTTTTACAGGGGAAGAGAGGCTGAAGCCTGATGTGGGGCTTAAGGAGAAAAAGGGAGGTGAGGATGTCACAATTAGGAGCACAGACAACTCTGGAGCTTTCTCCCTGGGACCTGGAATGGTATGAACTCGGTTGGTCAAGGTGATGGTGCGAAGCAGGAATGGTGAGTCGCTCCTTGGATCCATCGGCTGGTATGGTGATCTCCGGGAAACTCGTCACTGCCATGTTCTCTTCACGGAAAGCACGTTTCAGTTGGAGGGGAGAAAGGAAGTAAAAGCCGCCAACAGCTGTAGGACTGGCTTTCCCTCCAATTGCCCGCGTGGCTTACGTACGGGAAGTGGGTGGAAGGGACAGGCCCTGCTGAAGCAGACTGTTCCTTCCTTCCCACCCATGATGCTGCATGAGCCCTGGCCAGACGTCAGATGGGGGACTGTCCCAGCCCCTGGGACACTTGCTTGCCCTGGAGAGTTTGGGGCCACGCCCAGTCTGGCCTTACTGCCAAAGCCCAGGGACAGGTGGCCTGGGATGAATCCGAGGGCTAATTAGCACTCTCTCCCCGTCTAAGAGGAGCCAGAGACACATAAATTGCTCCCTAGAGGGAGGGAAGAAGGGAGAAAAGGAGGTGGGGAAACCAACAGGGGTTACATCAGAAAAACAACATCATCCAAACAGCCTCACATCCCAAACTGGCGTTCTTCCTCCAGTAGGAGTGGCAGAAGCAGCTGCCACGGGGGACCCCTGAGCTAGAGCACCTGTGTTGCCGCCTCATTATCTACACGACGAACGCCACCTCCCTGCCCCAGTGAGGCCCGAGCTGAAGTCTACACGGCTAGCTGGCGTCTGACATCTCTGCTCCTTCTTGTCACACAGCCCGAACGCTCACGGTGGGCTGCCTGCATCCAGCTTTGTCCTCAGGAGCTGGAGCTCCTACCTGATAGGAGTCACGGCGGGCAGTGGCCAGACCTGCACTCATCTGAAGGATAGAAGAATCAGTGGACTTCCCCAGCATAGTGTTTTAGGGAAGAGCACACCAGGGTGGATTCTGGAGAGTCAGAGCCTAATCATGGCTGTGTGAGCCTCACTTCTTAGGGCCTCGGAAACATGAAAGTTTGGGCCTTATAATACCTCTAACACTCAGGAGTTCTGTGAGTTCATCATTCTCCCAGCCGAATTGTTTCTGGATTGTTTATGGAGTCACGCCTCTTATTTTTTTATATTCTCTCCAGTCTAACTTTTGAGAGCCTAGCATTTCTGTTGATCTCAGTTCTGTGTGGGCAGAGATGTTGAGAAAGAAGTTGGAGGTGGGCAGAGGAGCAAAATCATTATTCATTTGAGAGATAAGGAAGGAAGTCTTAAGTCTGTAATTAAAGACAATTGCCCACAATGAGCACATCTAATGCCCAGATCTTGGTTTTTAATACCATTCTCCAACAAAAGGAGCTAGGGCTCCTTGGAGAAATGTACAAGATGAGGCTAAGGCATCTTGAAGCTCCAGAAGTAAGATAGTAAGATAGTACCCCCCCCACACACACACCCCTGTGTCAAGGGGACACAGAAGCTAACCAGAAGAGCTCCCAATGACCAAAGCTGAAAGAATTTGAGCCAGAAAATAAATAAAGAAGTCTTGGATCATCGTGCAAGGTATAAGATAAAGATTCAAGAATCTGTATTGATATAAATAAATGAAAAAAGGAACAAAGGTACAAATAAGAAGAGAGAAATCTCTTGTGCACAAGAATTACAAATCATTTGGTGGATGCCTGCTTTCAAGGATGTGGAACATAACTCTCCACTCTTTAACTTTGGGCTGCACTTAGTGACTTCTCTCCGAAGAATATAATATGGAAAGTGGGGGGAAGGGAAACTAGAGAGTGGGGCACTGCGTTAGCGGGCAATGAAGTCAACAGCAGCAGTGATGAGTCATGGTGATGATCCATACTTTTTTTTAAAAAGATTGTATTTATTTGTTTGACAGACGGAGATCACAAGTAGGCAGAGAAGCAGGCGGTGGGGGGTGGGTGGTGGGAAGCAGGCTCCCGTTGAGCAGAGAGCCCAATGCAGGGCTCTATCCCAGGACCCTGAGATCATGACCTGAGCCGAAGGCAGAGGCTTAACCCACTGAGCCACCCAGGCGCCCCAATGCTCTGTACATTTGATATGATGTGTACTGCGTGGACTTTCCCCCTAGAACTCATAATCCCAGTCTAAGCATTAAAACCACCATCAGGCAAATCCCAATTGGGAGCCATTCTATAAAATACTTCATCAATTCTCCCCAAAATTTCAAGGTCATCAAAAACAATTAAAGTCTGAGAAATTGTCACAGCCAAAGGGAGCCTAAGCAGGCTGATGACTAAATGTAATGTGGTATCTTGGATGGGATCCCGGAATGGAGAAAGGACATTAGGTAAAAACTAAGGGGACCTGAATAAACTGTGGACTTCAGTTAAAAACAATGTTTCAGTATTGATTTGAATTTAATAAATGTACCATGCTCCTTTAAAATGTTAATAATTGGGGAAACAAGGTGCTAGGCATATGAAGAGTTCTCTGTAATTTTTAAGCAATTTTTATGCAAATCTCAAAGTGTTGTAAAAAATAAAATGTATTTTAAAAAAAGCCCAAACCCTGCCCAAATCATGTGTCTCTAATTAAATCATTTGACTGGCTCAAGCTTGAGTGGAGTTGCTTCATAATTTTAAAACTGTATTTGAGTAAAGGATTGTGGTGGATGCTGCTAATTGCCTGTTTAATTTCTATTTTCTTCCTCTCTATGGGCAAAACCCCAGTTTCTCTCTGAGCAAGGAACAATGTGTCCAGCTAAACATATTCATTTCCCCTCATTCTCTTGCAGCAAATGGTGGCCATGGACACAGTTCTGATCGGTGAGACACAGGGGGACCGCTAGGAAGAGATTGGCTTCTTGAATAAAAGGAGAAAGCTTCGTTAGCAGAAAACCCTTTGCCCACCTGACCTTTCCCTTCTACCTGCCTATAGTTAGGACCTGTGGCCCAAAGGAGTGAGGGTTATGTTGTGATCATAAGTCACCCAGGATGAGGATGAAGCTCTGCCCATTGTGGGTGACAGAGCCAAAAGGTAAAGACACCTCGGGTCCCTGGTGGCATTGATCAATGGCTGCATAAGTCCTGGACTGCCCATCTCTAGACTTCTTATTTGGTGAATCAATTTTTTTTAAGGCCACAGTGGTTAGGGTTTTTGTCATTTGCAACCAAATACAATCTTACCAATATAAAGACCAGTCGCAGGGAAGCTACCACAAAGAAGGTAAGAAATTTGGGGAGAGAAGATTGAGTTTTAGAACTAGAAGCAATAGAAATTATATTAAATATTAAGGATCTATTGAGTATTTATTATATACCCAAGGCTTTCAAAAATGAGATAAGCTTATTTAATCTACATATCAAACTGGTATAGGTATGAATCATTATTTTTGTTTGAGAATCTGGAAAATTCAGGTACAGAAATAAAGGAAACTTGCACAAGGTCACAAAATGAAATGAAATGAAATCCAGGTCATCTCATGCCAAGGTGGACAGGTGTCCCTCTGTAGCATTTTGGTCTCTAGGAAGCACAAGTGCACTCTGTCTGAGGAAGGCAAGGGACAGAGAGGGTAGAGAGACCAGAGATTGAGGGAAAAATCTGGTCTAGGTCTGAGCTTCATCTGGGGGTTCTGAGGATGAGAGGGGCCAGGACCTTCTACATGGGAACAGACAATAACCTTGGGGTTTAGGTAATCATGAAGGGAGGAGCGTCTCCACGTAACCAGAGTTTTCAGCCAGAAAGGAGATTGTAAGCCCCTAAAGACCAGGGACTAGATCAGGCAACAGGCCTGTGAGTGAAAAGTATTGGAATAGAAAGGTCTAGACTTTTAGATTTTTATGGAAAACTTAAGCATAACTATTTCTTGTTTAAAATTCAATGAGAACTTCTTAAACATACACCGTGGATGAAGCATTGTGCTGGGCAAGGTGAAGACCACAAAGAAGGGCATGATGTGACCTGCTCTACAGGTGCAAGAATCCATGGGATGTGTCAATAGCTCTTCATATGGAGTTGTGTTCAGTGACAAATTAGGGGTCTTGTTTTTCTCTTGAAATGAGGGATGAACACAGGGTTTGGATGATGCCTCCAGGCTGTCTTAAAAAAACAAAAAACAAAAAACAAAAACAAAAAAAAAACAGAGTCCTTCTGTGCTTTTATTCTGGATAGGAGAAGCCTGGTGGATGCAAGTTTTGTGGTCGAGAGACCTCCAGCCTTCCACCTGTGTCTGAGATGGGAAAATGGCAAAGGACAAAGGGCAAAAAGTGCACCTGCTGTGTCGACTCCTCCTTTTCCAGGGAGTTCTCCTGGACATCTCCACTAGAACTTCCTCTTACAAATCATCAACATGAACAGTGTTCCATGAGTTTTCCACTTTTATAGGCTGAATGTCTGTATCCTCCTCCCAAATTAATATGTTGAAGCCTTCAATGCAGTGGTATTTGAATATGTGACCTTCAGGAGGTAATTAGGGTTAGATTAGGTCACAAGGGTGGGACCCTCATCACGGGATTAGTGCCTTTTAAGAAGAAGACAGATCTCTCTGTCTCCACACCCATGCACCAGTGAAAGGTCATGGGAGCACACAGTGAGAAAGTGGCTGTCTACAAGCTAGGAAGACAGTCCTCATCAGGAAAGGAATCTTTTTGCACCTTGATCTTGGACTTCCCAGACTGTGGAACTGTGGGAAGTAGTCTGTGGCATTTTGTTCTAGCAGCCCAAGCTGACCAAAGCACCTATTTACAAGGAAGCTGGGAAATGTGTTCATTTGAAACCCCAAATATGTCCATGGGATCACAACTATAGGAAGCAGGTGACTAGCATTTTCTACCACAACCTCTGTCATAAGGAAAGACAGCCAATTTGCCTAACATTAGTGCATTGCTTTTCGGCAAGCCAATTTTTGACCAAGTAAACAGAATAGCATAAAGCTATATTAAGAACTGTGATAAAGGTAATAAAAATGAACTAAAATATTATTCTGCCAGGTAGCATTTCCCAAATGCCTCAAGTTAAAGTCAGTATCTCCTACATATCCTGATTTTATCCCTTCTCATCAGCAACTGAAATTGTCTAACTGATTCATTTATATCTTTATTGTAATTTCCTTGAGGGATGCTGCCTTATTCACACCTGTGCTAGAACTGAGTGTGGCATATAGTCGGTACTGGGTATATACTGTTGACTGACAAATTTACTGAACACGTACTATGTGCAAGGTGTTATTCTTTACAAAGATTATTTTATTTAGTCCTTACCATAATCCTATATGGAGAATATTATTATTGGTTCCATTTTATAGAGAAAGAAACATTCAGCCATTTAATGGCTCAATTCCTTGTTTAAGGTCACAGAGCAAGTACATAGGTGAGCTGGTTCTAACTCCACAGCTGGGTTGCCAACCACCATGTGATATGCACTAGGGAGTACAATTCTCCTCCCAGAGTGCCCCAAAGGCAGAAGACCTACCACACTCGCTAGACCTTAAAGAACGAGTAGGGATTTTACAGGGAGCTGAAGCAGGAAGCTAGGGGTGAGGGTGGGGATAGAGAAAGGAACCCTGTTCTAATTAGAAGAAATTGTTTGAACCATAGAATCTAAGAATTGTTTGGGACTAGAGTAGTCAGAGGCTTCAGCAAACTTGCATCGTGATAGGTAAGACTAGAAATTGAAAGGTGGGATCCAGGCTTGAAAACCAAGCCAAGGCATTTAAATTTTATCCTTGAACAGAGGTGTTGGGGAATCTTCAAAGGTTTCCTAAGTAGTGGGGAACATGATTAGATCTGTGTTTGGGAAAGATGACAGGCGGCAGTAGGGAGCCCAGGTATGAAAGGGCAACGGCTAGACACAGGAAGAACAATGGAAAGTGTCAGAAAACACTCAGGAGAGAGTCACCCAAGGCCTGAGCCTGGAGAGTTGTAGCTAGAACGGGAAGAGGAGGATGAATCCAAACGTGTTATAGACTCAGAATCACAAACTTCGGAGAGCTGAGTGGATTGAGATGGAGAGGCGCACAGTGAGCACAGATGAGGCCAGACCTTGACAAGTGGCCAGAAGAGGGGAGAGGGGGCAGGCTCTTACCGAAGCCAACAAGACAGAATCCCATGATTTTCTTGTGTGATGTCTGCTGACCTGACTGGAGGCAAATTCAGGGAGACTCCATTTACAGAGAATGCTAGATCCCTCTCTTAACCTTTGAATGGCAAAATCCAGGTCCTCTGCTTGCAAGAGCTGTTTCAAAATTCTGGTGAAAGGCACAGAGCCCCAGACTTCAGAATACTGCTCTCAGCAGGGGAGGTGCTGCCGAGCCGAGACTCTAGCTCTTCTGCACTGGAGCCCAGGCTGAGGATGTTGCTCTCACTCGCCCCCAGGACTGGAGGGAACTTTACTCTCCCAGCATTTGTAGAGTCTGTGCAAAGGCACTGGATTGAAACTGTGCTGATTTTACTGTGGCAGTGAAAGTGGACAGAGCAGGAAGAAGCAGGCTTTATCCATCATAGGATATGTAAGATTTGGCCCTGAAGAATGTCCTAAGAGGATTTAGAATGCATGTGCCCAGAAAGGCTGCAAAATCCCTGTCCTTGCAGGATTAACAAAGGAGGCAAAAACCACTTTCCGTGGCCTGGGAACCCTACCTGTTCTTTGGCTTTATTGACCACGGTACCTCTCGCACGTATACGCAGTCACAGTGGCCTCTTCTCCGTTCCCAGTCTCAAAAAGAGTATCCTTGTCCAAGAGCTTGTCCCTGCTCCATGACTCCCGTGCCCCGAACCCACCTTCCTGTTCTGCAGGTCTTGGTTCCCACATCATCCGTCCAGAAGGAAGGCTGTCCTGACCACCCAGACTAATGCTCTCCATGCACCCCTACCCCAGTCACTCTGAATATGGCTCCCTAATTAATTTAATTTGGCATTCATTTACTTCTTAAATGGTCTATCTCACCCGGGAGAAAAGGAGCGTAGGTGTTCGGTAAACACTTACAGAACGAAGGAGAGAACTGCCGCACAAGGGAGCATCCAGGACGCCTCGCCCCCCCCTTTCCTCACCATGCACCTGCCTTCACGGCCTCTTTCCAAATGGGGCCGCAGTCAGAATATATACTCTACCGAGGATGGGGAAATAGGATTTGCCATCCCCTGGCCCACTCCTCCCTGGCAACACCCCTCCCCTCTGCCTGATGGTCAGACAGGAAGTGCAGGTGCCCTCTGGACATAGACATATGCCTTAGAAAAGAGGCGTCTGCAAGGGCCTCCTCAGCAGACTGGACAACGCGGCCTGGAGGGAAGCGGGTATCTTCAGAATCAGTGAGGGAAACCTGTCTGTGCGTTTCAGCAGGAGCCTGTTGGCATGCAATCGTGTGCACATCAAGCGCCAATTCGTGTCAGTCCATGACCAGGCCACAGAGCCCCCGCAGCCTGTGTCTCTGGCTGCCGGGAGCCCTTCCTCACTCCGGCGCAGCAGACGCAAGGGCCCGGCGTGGCAGGTGACGCCGGGAGTCTGATCAGCATTCAGCTTTGGCAGCACTGGGGCCTCATTAGTTTTAATGAATTAGCACTTTGGAAAAGGAGGGGATGATGTTCCAGCTAGTGCCTGCGTATCAGCTGCCTTCATTTAGGCCTGAGCGAAGAGCCATCTTCTTCCTTCATTTTTCTCACTCCTCCCAGGTGTGGAAACCTGAAATTTCTCTAAATGTTAGACTCCAAGGCTTCTGCTTTTCCTATACTAACTCATTCTCCAGGTTGCTTACAGACTGGAATCACGGCAATTTTTGAGTCAGTAAAGGATGGAATTATCCCAGTTGGAAACTCTGATGCCTGAGACGCTAGTGACCCCAACACCCTGTGCAGCCCTGTCCGTCCTCCTGCTACCCCCACATCCTGCCCCTATGAGCTGGACAGCCGGCCCTGGGGGGTAGTGTCTGGATCACCACCCTCACTAGCAACGTGGACAAAGAAATTCCTTGGCAGTAGAACTAGCCCAGGGGGAGGAAAGCAAGAATCAGTTAGGATAATAAAGGATTTTATTTATTTATTTTTTTTTTGTCTGTAAACTGACATCCTTTTCAAAATAGGTAGTTCCAACTGCAGGTGGGAAGTTGTCACTGCACTGTAAAGGCAATTTTGCCAAGGAAGAAAAGGAGAGTGACAGAAACAGACAGAGTTGGTCAAAGAGAAGGCTAGGCAGAGACAGACCCACAACAGACAGGAAGGAACAAAGAGGCTGAAAATACTCTCAGACAGGCTGCCAGTGGCTGCGCGAGACATTTACTGAGACAGAGGCACGTCTCCACCAGGGAAATGTCCTGAGGATCCACTGATTTTTGCCTGAGGGGACTGTTCTTCCTCTTCCAGGAGAACCGAGGCTGCTTTTTGATGGCAACAGAGCCGGGGTAGAACCCACCTGCTGAAGCCGAATGAAAATGTGATCTGCAGGCATGGAACAATCAGAGCTGCAAAATCAAGAGGGTTAGACCCAGCTCCCAAACCGAGGAGGAGATGATTCCTTGTTCTTTAGAGTCCCTGTAGCTTAACTGCCTGGTCACGTGCCTGGTTTAAATCTCGGTTCTGCAGCTTACTAGGTGGCTGAACCCAGACAGGCTACAAAACTCTTCTGTGACTAATCTCCTCATCTGTGAAACAGAGATACTAGTAACCGCCTCATAATGTCTGGAGATTAAACAAGAGATCACATGTCAAGGGCTCGGAACAGTGCCTGGCACACATGAGCTTTATTATTATCGTCAATGATATTGTTGTTATCCCTACCCTCTTCCTGCTCTGGGGGGTCTCAGGTGAAGCAGGGCTGTAAGCATTCACCCCTTCTGAGATTGTGTATAAGGCGCCGCCACCAAGGACTGCATTCCTCCAACCACTGGAGTGACAGGGATGGGCTCGTTCTTTACAACTAGGGAGAAATCTCTTAATATTTCTGTTTTAGAATATTATCATGTTCTAATGAGATGGAATTGTGACAAAAGGCTTTTGGGTAAGAAGCAAGTTGGTAAGTAAACTGGAAAATAGTAGTCTAAATTTTAACAATGTTTAATATAACACAAGTCCTAAGTTTAAAAAGGAGGAGATTAACAACCTCTGAGAACCAATTATGAGCCAGGTACTATGCGAGGTCCTTTTACTTATGACATTGGATTTAGTGTTCACATTAAAACCTGCAGGTAATTATCATTGCTCTCTTATAGATGAATTAATTGAGGTTGGGGGGTGTCAAACTGCTTGTCCAGGATTGCAACATGGTGAAATGTATGTGGTTTATGAATGCGGCTAATTTTTTGGTCATCCAATCAGATAGTGTATGATGAGTACGGTAATGTTGTGGTCACAGAACCCAGATGTGAGTGTGGATGATGCTTCTGGACTTCCTTAAAGATGTCTCTGTAAATTCAAGGCTTAGCATACTCTCTTTGCTCTAAACACAGAAATAACAAATAAAATGTGAGAAGAGAAAGCCAACGAGAAATCAGTTGGCTCAAAAATAAGACAGCATTTCTGTGGACCCGAGCCAGAAGAAGACAAGCAGGTTGCCCATTCCAGGGCAGAAAAACAGTGATGAGATGGGAAAGAATATCAGACTCATGGAAGTGTGGAACTGATCTGGATGAATGTCGCCCTTTATGCAATGGAGGCAAAAAGCCATTATTAGCTAGTTGCCCTGGAGCTAATCATAGTGGTTCTCAAACACGAGTGATCCTCAGAACCACCAGGAGGACTAGTTAAAACACAGATTACTCAGCCATACCCCCCAAAGCCTGGGTAAAGTGTCTGATTCAGTTAGTCTGGGGTAAGTATTTGTATGTAACTAGTTTCCAGGGATGCTGATGCTACTGCCCCAGGAACACAATTTAAGAACCACTGTCTAATATAAAGCTGTGGGCTCCAGGAGTTGTGAGCAGGTACTAATGCAGGTACTAATGCAGTTGTGAGCAGGTACTAACTAAACTACCCAATGACTTCATGTCTGGATCTGCAATGTCCTTGGTATCACTACAGATCTGCAGTACTATTATACAACCCTGGTTCTTTGCTTGGGCCTCAGGGCATCAAGTGGAGGCAAACACTAAATTATTAGACAGGAAAGCAAAGTAGAAAAATACAAAATAAAACAAAGCAAAAAAAAAAAAAAAAAACACATTCAAAATGATCCCTGAAAACCAAAATTCAAAGATACATAGATACAAAGAATACAAAGATAAAAAGAAATCTGATAGTAAGAAAAATAGTTAACAAAATAGGCAATCAGAATGTGAATTAACTCCAAATGAAATTAGCTATATGGTTGTGCCTAATAAAGTTTCAAAATTAAGTATTTTTATAATTGTCACAGAGATAAAAAGAAGGAGTATCCATTAAAAATGAACAAAAATTATGGAAAAAAACAGGCTGAAATAAAAAAGAATAGAAGTCTGTGAAACAGAAATAGTTAAAAATCTTGCAAATGAGGAATGGAGTTAATGGCAAAGAAGCAGTATCTGAAGACTAAAAAAGCAAAACATAGGAAAAAACAGAGATCTTTCCCCTTGAATTGAAGAAACACATGAATCTTCCAGTTAAAAATACATCTGGAGTACTCAGTCAAAAAAGATAAGCACACATTTAGACTTGTAGTTAAACTACAGAACATGAAAGATAAAGAGAATTATTTAAATTATCACAGAGACAACATCCTGCTCTGTAAGGAACAACAGTTGCACAGAAAGCTCTTATCTAATTAGCAATAACAGAGGAGGAAAACAATGGAGAAATAGCTTCAAAGTGCTAAGGAAAAAATAACCATCAGCTTAAAATTTTATAGTCAGCTAAACTATCATTCTCTATGCAAATATGAAGAGAAATTACCAACTATATACAGAAATTATTACAGAAGAAGCAGGAGCATCTAGAGAGATCTGGAATACTAGAAGTGATGGTGAGCACAGAAATGAATAGAATAGTAATAAATTCAATTAACCGACTATATTAAAACAAACATCACATTTTGAATGGAAAAAGAACAAAATTAAAATTCTAGACCAGGAGTTTGCAAACACACTCTATAAAGGGCTAGATAGGAAATATATTAGGCTTTTCAGGGTATACACTTTCTGTAAAACTACTCAGTCCTGCCCCTGTGGAGTCAAAGCATCCACAGACAATAAATACATAAATGAATGTGGCTATGTGTCCAAAAAAAATGGTTATTTACAAGAACAGGTGGTCAGCCAGATTTGGCCCGGGTATAGTACTTTGCCTGCCCCCTGCTCTGGATGTCAAAAACAAGATGCAGGGAAGGATTTTGTTTAGTAGGTAGTTAGACATTATACTGTCCTTGACATTTTTAGGGAGAGACGAGAAATATTAAATAGCTTAGATCTGCTTAAATAGCATGTGTAATTAAGTATGCTTGTTTAAAAAAAATTAAGGGTAAGCACTATACCTCTATGTAACCAAAAGGAAAAAGGAATATAAATAAAGTAGATGCTGGTAAAGGTAAACAGTACGAGGCCATATATATATGATCACTATCTGTATCCCATCTGCCCCAGGTGACCTGAGGGTGAAGTATACTGGGAAGAAGGAACAGGTCTTTGGCACCCACTGCTGACTTGCCAAGGAGCCTGACTCAACAGAAAGAAGCAAGCATTAGTTGGGGAGTGGCTCTCTTAAGGTGTTTATTATTTCTATCTTTTATTTTTTTTAAATAAGGGCATCCTAGCTAATAGTAAGAGACAGAATCCTATAGGAAGCAGCTCAGACCATCCGTCAGCCATCCAGTACTTACTAGGTGCCTATATAACATAATACTAGATATTTATTATGCTAAGCACCGAGAATGCAAAACTAAACACCATAGTCCCCGCCCTCAAGAAGTTCATAGTATAGCAGTTGCACTTCAAGGGACTTAATGGCTGCTAATACCCAGGTAATAATCCACCAAGCAAGAAAGGCTCTTATTGACATAGGCTCTCCACTCTGAGAATGAGTAGCTGCTGAACACTTTGTCCTCCCTGGATCCTCCTCCAAACCTTGGCTGCCCCATACTCCTCCTGTAGACAATCTGCTCTTCATTTTCTCCTAGTTTCTTTTCCTCTCTCCAGCAGGAAGATACTAACAATGGCTTGGCTGGGAAGCAGGGGTAAGCAGAGCTAGAGAAAGGCCAGAGATTTTAATGTAATCAGAAGGGACGAGAAAAACACAGACAATACTGATAACGCTGCATTCCCCGCAGCTCACAGTCTCCAGGATGTTAAATATGAGGTGCTCATTGCTCCGAATGTGGTTCCTTGTCTTCTGTCCTAGTTACTCACCCTTGACATTTCGGCTGAGATATGACCTCGGGGGAAGGCTTCCCTGGCCTCCCAACCCCCGCAAGCTAGGTTAGGTGCCTGTCTAGCCTGCCCACATCACATTGCCCTTGTTCTGGTCTGTCTCTGATCTGTTCTGTTATTTTAACACGTCTTCTCCTGCGCCAGACCATGAGTGCCTCCGTGTCTGCTCTAACTGCTCCCTCCCTCACATTTCACTTGTACAGACCCACAGATGCTTCCCAGAAGGACCAACTGAAGGTGTTTTGAACACTAAACATTTTCCTTCCCATGGGACCCGCCACCCCCGTCCATACACACACTGACTTAGACAATTCCTACCACTTCCAGGACTCGCCTGCATGCCACTTCCTACATGGAGTCCCCTCTCCCCCACCCCATTGCCTGCCGAGGAGCAAACTAGAATGGGTTTGGATGCTACTCCTCCCGCCCTGCCTTGGTACCTAATATGTTTTACTTAGAATAGCCTATTTCCTTGTCTGTCCCTCACATTAAGCTCCCCAAGGGCAGGGCTTTCTGGTTCATCATTGCATTTCTAGTACCTAGAATAGCTGATGCTCAAAAACATTGAATGAATGAGTGAGACAGAGAAGCATTAAGTCATAATGGGGAGGGAAGGGGGGTTTCTTTGACCTTTCTAATTGCTTCAGAGATTGAAAACCTAGGGAATTCAAGGATCAGAAAACATCACACAATTAGATGCACACATGTTATAGCAGGTTGGCAGGTAGAGTCGATGTGAACTGGATAGGAGCTATCATTGGAGGTTTCATGAAGGTGGGCTCTGGGGAAAGGCAGGAGTCTGGCAGAGAAAGTGGGATAAGTAAGTTGTAGCTATTATTTGGAGATGCCAGAGAAAGCAGAGCTGGGGCTAAGACCGCATCAGCCCTCCAAAATTAGCATGGCAATACTCACTGCTCAGCAGGCATTTTGAATATAAGCTGTCACGGTAATTAAATATCAGTTCTAACAAATCTGCACGTACTTCTGCATTTGCTTCTGTATCTGATTGGCTCTTGTGTGAGATAATTGTGGAAACTTCTGGGCAACAAGAGAAACCAATGACAGAGAAGGCTTGTGTGGTAAGAGCACTTGGAAGCTCGGCATAGAGAGCTACCAAAGAGGGCTGGCTGTGGGGCGGGCCTTCAGCACTCCCTCGTTGTGGTTGCACTCACTGATTTATTTTTGGCAGCCTCTCTGCCCACCATGGGTATTTCCTTATTATTAGCTGATTCATCCACTTCATAGAATGTGTCTTCTGATATTTTAAGCAGCCAGTAATGATGATGGACCATTATTATATGGGCTGGTCTTATAAGGCAGATCTCAGGGGAAGAAAAGCCCCTCTCAGTTCCTGATTCTGTCCAGGGGTTAGTTCAGTGCTCATTGGCAGGCTGCCGGTGTAACTAGAAATGGACCCCAGGGACCCCTGTAGGAGGAGGCTGAGCACTAGATTCCAAGTCCTTGAGCCAGCCTGTGAAGCTAAGGAGAGCATCTTACTTGCTCCATTCTGACCGCCTTCTCTCAAAGCACCTAGCCCAGCACTGGCACATGGAGACGCTCCATAATCTTTGATGGATTGAACTGGCAGGTTGGGGCTGGTGGGGATTGCGGCTGACTCAACCATTTTCAGCTCTGGGCCTGGAAGTGTCTCCCAAGACCCCTGCTGTCTGAAGGGAAGAAGCTTTGACTGCCCTCGCCCCCCATGTACCTTCCCACAAATGGTCCCCGATCACCGCCTAGAGCTTACTCAGGCGTTAGGAAAGGAGGGCTGATTGTCTCTGGAAAGTTGCAAATTTCTCGTGGTATTCATAATTGGGTCTTTTGCAATTTTTTTTTTTTTTTTTTTTTTGTCTGTGCTTCCAATCTCATGAAGGGATTTTGATGGATCTATTGTAATCCCTAAATCTTACTTCCTTGTTTCAGTTGATTTTCTATGGCCTTTGAGTCTATTGCTAACATCAGTCTAATTTTAAGCAAGTCCCTGCTATGGCCTAGTGGATGCTTTAAGTCATGTCTCGATGGCTCCCTAATGTGTCCCCTCTGGCACAGCAGCCAGCTGCAAGTCTCTCCCAGCTCAGGGCTACCCTGCAGTGCAGGTGACCTCCGCTCATTCAGTAAGATGGCTGGGGCCACCACATCCTTCTCTTCCATTTCTATGCATGCCTGTCTCTATCTTCATGCTCCTCCAAGACAAAAATCTCCTGAGCAATGCTCTCGAGGCCTTCCTCTCACATCTGAGCTCATCAGCCATCCCCCTTCCCACAGAATGTCCCCTCTCCACTTTCTCCTTCCCGTGTGTCTGCCAAGGTGTTCAGGTCATGACTCTTGGAAAGCGAAGCAGAAGGAACACTCAGACAAGCATGCTTGACCCCACTTTCCCTTGTGTATCTCATTCTATTTTTCTCATGCTTTTCTATCTCAAATTACCAGTCTGCTCACTAAACCTCTACACACTCACTACCACCGAATGCTTTCCTCTTGCAGTCTGAGCTCTGTTTCCACTATTCTGGGGTTATTCTTTGCAAAGCCGCTCATGCTTTTACATTTACTATTTCTAAGTAACCGCTTTCCACGTGGCTTCCTCTTAGATGTCATGGCCATGAATGTTAATATGGTTGGTCACTACACTCTAAAGACCCCTACCGTCTCCTTAGTCCACTGACACCTGTTTCCCCATTACCGATTCACGAGCACTAGTCTTCATATGATTACCTATGACATGCTAATTGCTGAGTCCAAAGAGTAAACTTTACTCTTTCTGCCACATTTGACCCTTGGACTCTCCTATCCTTATGAAACTCTCTATCCCTTCTGTCTGTTAGCCTCTTATTCTCTGATTGTTCTGCCTTTGCCTCCTTTTGCCCCTTTCCCTCAAATTCCTCTTAAAAGACTTGTCTTCTCTGGAACTCAGTCCTTGATCATTTTTCACTTGATATGCCCTCCAGTGGCCATCTTACCCTCTCCAGCTCTGATGGCTAACTCCCAAATCCGCGTCTGCGAGCTGGGCCTCTGCCCTGACTCCTACTAGACATCCTCTCCCACCTCCGAAACTCCTTGACACTCAGCATCCCTCCCCCCCAAAGGGTTCCCCCATCCCTCTTTTAATGCCTGCACCCCCCACTGGTGTAGACGTCAAGTCACAATGTTCAGAGTCCTTTCTGTCACCTCCTTTCCATGGCTTCTGTTCACTATCAATTACCAGTCCTGTCAATTGAACTAAGTATTTCTCAAAGTTCTTCCCTCTGTTCTCCCCAGAACTTCTGCCCCAGTTCAGGTCCTCATCTTTTCTTGCCTGGATTCCCAATAGGTCCTGTACCCCTAGGCCTTCCTTCTCAAATCAGTCCTCCTCAGAGCAGGAAGATCTATTTTTAAAACATGACTCTGACCCTGTTATTCTCCGGCTTTAATCACTTGGATAAAGTCCAAGCTGCTTAACGTGGAGTTAAAGGCCCTTCATGATTTGCCACTGCCGATTCCTCCACACTCAGCCCCCATGACAGGCTCTCGGAGTCTTCATTCTCAGGAACAAGGAACTGCCTTCAGCCTCCCCTCTCCCACTCTACATAGAGCCTCTGCTGTTTCTGTCTATGCAGTCCCTCCTTGCTGAACTGAGAAGCCCTACCCTACCGCCATTGGGTGGATAAATCCCAGAGGCTTAAGTAGCCTCAGGGCTTCCTTAATACCTGGCATGTACCTTGATTACATAGTGTTTGGTGGCGTCTAAATTATTATTATTTTTTAAAGATTTTATTTATTTATTAGACAGAGATCACAAGTAGGCAGAGAGGCAGGCAGAGAGAGAGAGAAGGAAGCAGTCTCCCTGCTGGGCAAAGAGCTCGATGGGGGGCTCGATCCCAGGACCCTGAGATCATGATCTGAGCCAAAGGCAGAGGCTTTAACCCACTGAGCCACCCAGGCGCCCCTTTTTATTATTATTGAAGTATAGTTGAAATACTATATTGTGTTAGTTTCAGGTATACAACATATTGATTTGACAATTCCATACATTACACAATGCTCATCACAGTAAATATAGTTACCCTCTGTCACCTTTTAAAGTTGTTGCAATACTATTGACTATATTCGCTGTGCTGTGCTTTTCATCTCTGTAACTTATTTATTTAATACTGGAAATTTGTGCTTCTTAACCCCCTTCACCTATTTCAACCATCCCCCACACCCTTCTCTTCTGGCAACCACCAATTTGTCCTCCGAATTTATGAGTCTGTTTCTATTTTTGTTTGCAGATTCCACATAAAAGTGAAATCACAGGGTATTTGTCTTTCTCTGTGTGATCTATTTTACTTAGCATATTACCCTCTAGGCTCAATCATGTGGTTACAAATGGCCAGATGTCATTCTTCTTTACTGTTGAGTAATATTCCATTATATCATGGAATATATGTATATATATATATTTTTTTCACATCTTTGATGGCTGTCCCTTAATTTTCTGTTTCTCAACTACACTTTGAGCTTCCCCTGAAATAAAAACTTAAGATTCACAGATTGATTCTGTTCAGCTCAGAAATATATCTCTTGTAATAGACACCTTCAGGAATATATTGTTAGAAGGCATTGTTATCCTCCCTGATACCTATATCTTTCCCCCTTTCAATAAAAATTGACTATATGCTTATTATGTGCTTTGCTGGAAACTGGGAATCAATGGTAGAATGATGGGCAAGGTCTTTGATCTTTGGTGTTTACAGACAGGTGGGTTCCTTTGGTAGCCCTAGCCCCATGGCTATTCCATAAGTCAAAGTCATCCTAAAACACTTATATTTTGTGCTTCCTTCATCTTTCAAGATGACAAATTCCACAAAGTATTACCTACCATGTGAAGTAAAAAGTAGACTAGCATGGAAGTTAAGGGCTTTAGGTTTGGAGATCATTAGAATTCAAACCTGGCTCTCCCACATGCTTGATGCTTGACTTTGGTCTCATTACTTAAACTTCATTGAGCAACTAGTTTCCTTACAAGTAAAGAAAGAATAAGGATACCTGACTCTTAAAACATATATGAGTATTGCATACGATAACATTTTTAAAAGGTTGTATTTATTTATTTGACAGAGAGGGGGAGAGAGAGAGCACAAGCTGGGGAACGCAGGGCTTGATCCCAGAACGCTGGGACCATGACCTGCGCCGAAGGCAGACATTTAAGCCACTGAGCCACCCAGGTGCCCCCAACATTTGTCCAAAAATAAAATAAAACACTCAACTTAGTGCCCAGCACATGCTAAGTACGCAATAGGTGGACTACTGTTCTGATCGCACAAATATCAAAGGACGCACAGCATAGGAAAAATCATAGGAATTAAAACCTTAGGCAAATCACTGGAGCTCCCTAGGCTTTGGTGAAGTAAGGGGGTAGCAGACTGATCACTGCCTCTTCGCCTATCGCCCTTCTTAGAGAGCCCACCCCACTCCCAACTCTTGGAGCAACCCTTTATGCTATACCTCTAACTACCCTGGCCACAGCCCAGCAGAGGCAGACGCTCGATTCCAGCTGCACCAATCAGATTCTCTTCGCAGGGATTTGAGATTTGGATACTGAGACACTAACTCTAATGATAAGGGGAATATGAGGAGAAAGGCAGGTTGCTGTAGTAGAAGTCAGGAAACCAAAGTTGTGAGCATCGGTGTGGGATCCGGGAAAGCTGTGGAGTTGTGTATAGAAAGGGTAAGTGTGAAAGCAGAGAGGAGAAAAGATGGGGGTGGGGGCGCCTGGGTGGCTCAGTGGGCGAAGCCTCTGCCTTCAGCTCCTGTCATGATCTCAGGGTGGGATGGAGCCCCGTATCAGGCTCTCTGCTCAGCAGGGAGCCTGCTTCCCCCACCTCCCCACCTCCACCTTCCTCTGCCTACTTGTGATCTGTCTGCCAAATAAATAAATAAAATCTTAAAAAAAAAAGAAAGAAAGAAAAGAAAAGATGGGAGGGGTTCATTCTGCCCTAACAGATGGAGAAAGAAACTTTAACACCTGAGATTCTAGCTTCAGGTCCCTCGTTCTGACGAAGCCTTATCTGTTTCCTGTCTTTGTACATCAGGGAGATTGCCCGTTGCATCTTCATATGCTGTTCCTTTCCTGAAACTAGCTTGAATGTACTCTCTTTTTAGAAATTAAGTGGCCCCTGATTTCTAAGGTTGATTTCCAACTCAGAAACCCCACGCAATGGTTCTACAATCTCCTATATTTATATCTCCTATCTCAGAATTTGGAAGAATTAAGATCGTGGCAAATTTGTTTAGGTTGTTCTTAATTATTTGGACTTCAGTCATGTCTTTATACCTACAGAGTGAAGAATCTTGAGTTTTTAAAGTTCTCCTTTTTAAAAGATTTTATTTATTTATTTGAGAGAGAGAGAGGAGTGCACAAGCAGGGGGAGCAGCAAGCAAGAGGGAGAAGCAGGTTCCCCACTGAGCAGGGAGCCCAACACAGGGCTGGATCCCAGGATCCTGGGATCAGGACCTGAGCCAAAGGCAAAAGCTCAACCGACTGAGCTACCCAGGCGCCTCTGAAGTTCTTTATTCTCTTCTGGGACTCCTTTCAGTAGGTGTGTGATCTCAGAAACCCTTTAGGTGTGATTTCAGATACCCAATATTTTGTTGATCTTTTGGGCTATAACAAGCAGACTTTGAGCTCAGACCTAATCTTTGATGAATCCAAGTTCCCTCCCTTGGATCTGGCTCCAAATCCTTCCATTTATTTAAGTGTTTAGAATTTTTATCCTTCAACATTGCCCATATTAAAACAGACCTGTCACTTCTTTTTTTTTTAAACACTGCATCATGAGCCGGTTGCGCTGGCCGGCATTAGCAGCAGTGTTTCAGAACACACGAAGGCTCACTACAGGCAGCCCTGGCTGTGCGGTGCCCTGGGGATGTGCTCCAAGTGCCAGCCACCTGTGGAGACGGACATTTAAATTCATTAAAATATAAGATTAAACATTCAGTGTTTCATTTTCACTGGCCACTTTTCAAGTTCTTAATAACCACATGTGGTTGATAGCTACTATATTGGGTAGTGAAAATACAGGTTTTCTTTGTCATTGCAGAAATTTCTATTGGACAATACTGCCCAGAGGGACCTAGTATCCAGTTCAAGGAAACCTGCAGTAGGAGGCAAGTCTAACAGATTCAGAGTGAGTCCTGAGTGAAGGAGAGGCCCAATAATTGACTCCTGGAGCAGGTGATACTTGAAGATAATGTCTATAGGTAGCAGTGGCCCAAACAGCCAGCTGGAATGTAAGGACAGGATTCCAGCTTCTGGGGAAAAACAGTATAGTAGTTGGTATAGACTGGGCTTGGTTATGGAACAGACAAATCTCCCCCAAACTCAGCAGCTTAACATAATACAGTTTTATTTATCTATCATGAAATCTAATGAGGGCCAGATAGCCTTTTCTAAGGTTGTAAGAGAATGCAGATATGGGGCATACATTTTCTTTTGCAAGAGTAATGTATGTTTATTATAGAAAAAGAATTAAAATATAGATAAGGGAGAAAAAGGAAAATAAAAATCTACTGGAATCCTACCAAAGCTAATATTTTGGTATACGTGTGAGCACACAGTTATGTATATTACATACATTTTTATATAATATTACTAAACTATCTTTCCAAGATAATACACATATTCTAAATCTTTGTGAATGTCCTCATTACATTCCAATGAGTTGGCATACATTATCATATTCTTTCTTGTTGCATGTATAGATTACTTCCAATATTTTTCTGCCCTTAATAGTTAATTTTAACTGTCTTGACTGAGAAGTAAAAACCTTTATTTCTTACAGTCTATTAGTGAAAGCTCATTACAAGGCTCCAAATCATCTTTGAGAAAGGCTTGGAAGTGAAGAGCACATGTGTATTGGGTTAACACTAACACCTCTACGACAACTGGAAAGCGCAAGGTAGGTCTCCAGCCCCACGAGTAATGGTATCCTTTAAGGCAACGAAGCAGGGACTCTCATCTGTGAGTCCTGTGGAAATAGAGACTATGCCAGTACTTACATGCTACCTAACAAACGGCAGGTACTTAAATAATTTCTGGATTGTTTCTTTAGGTACTAGAGTAGGGCCCAGATGGCTACTGGAACCTAGAAAGAGGGTAGACCTGATGTGGAGGCCCAGGAGACTGGGCTAGACTCTTTAAAGGCCCTCTGATTACAGAGGATTGGCCCCAGAGCCAGGGCTGAGCTTGCAGTTCTGGCCTCAGCTCTGGGGAGACAGAGGCTGAAGGGAATGAGCAGGGTGGCTGTGTTCCGCCCATCCACACACGTTCCCCAAGTCTTTCTCTAGGCTAACCTCTTCGGCCTGGTGCTTTACTTCTGGAAATAATTTAATGCCAGCTGCAAACATGAAGATCTTATTGGAAATGTCCTTATCAAGATCATTGGTGAAGACCAAATACTGATCCTTTATGCTTATCTTTCCGGAGAAAGGACCATCCATTTATCCTTGCCTCTATTTTCTGTTTCTGAGCCCATTCCTTGCTTCTAACAAAACCGCTTCCCTCACGTACCCATCATGCCCCGATTTCTTATAGTCTTTGAAATGGAATCTTGCCAAAGGCTTATTGAAAGTCTGAGTAGATTACATCCTCCAGTTCCCTTATCTACATGTCTATTTATTCACTTTCAGAACACCCATAAATAAACACTGGCTCTGTCCCAAGGTTCAATCCTTGGGGCTCTGTTCCTGTCTCTTTATTCTTTCATTTAGGGATGACATCTCCTGCTCAGGCTTTAACCGCCTCCTCTCCAGGGATGATTTCTACAACACTGCCTTCTTTCCAAGCTCCAGTTCGGTATCTGCAACTGATGGCTCCCTCCCTATATGTCTAAAATGGAGTATAACACCTCCCCTCCAAAACTCACTCCTCGTCGTGGCTCTCCTATTTCTGTCAACGGATCATCAGCCTTCCTAGTTACTCAGGTTTAGCACCGTGACTCAGCTCTCCCTCCCTCATTTCATATCCAGTAGTCATCAAGTCCTGTGCTGCCTTTGTCATGCCTCTCAGATTCTTTCCCTTTTGCACTGTCACCACTCAAATTTAGGCTGCTGTGGTTTAATCTTGGAGTATTACAGGAGCCACTTTGCTATGTTTCCTCTTCTATCAACTCATCTTGCCTTCATTCATATTAAGCCACTGGATTTGGAGACATCTAGTCCTATCCGAACCCTCCTGCCATCATTTATAAACTATGTGACTTTGGGTAAGCTACTTTACCTCTCTGAAATCCAATTTTCTTATCTCCAAATACAATCAATAAAATATGAAATCAGTAAGCGTTAGCTATTTTACTGTGTTCCAGGGATCATCCTAGATGTAATAGATATTGTCTTACTTAATATCCCACAACAAATGTATGAGGTAAGTAGTATTATTATCCTTATTTCACAAATGAGGAAGGCCCCCAAAATGAAATGATTGGTCCAGGCTAATAAGTATAGAGCTTACATTCAATCCTAAGCAGTTTTATTTTGCAATCAATACCTAAAAATTCTGCTATCCTGCCTCCTAATATAACAGGTACTTAATAAATGTTAGTTATATTAATAATCAATATCCAAAATGCATCTTATATACTCCTGCCAAAAAGCCTCCCACTGGTCAGGCTTTCTAGAATAAAGTCCAGTAAATTTAAAACAGTTATGAAGATGCCCCCTACTTAAAACCTTTTCATGTGTTCTTATTATGATTCTAAAAACCTGTAACATACTGATATTTCTGCTTATGATAGTGTCTTATGTATTAGAATAACAACTCCACTAAGAAGCATAAAATCTGGATACAATTATATAATGGCTACTTGGGAGTATAAGAGAGCATCCTAGGTAGGCAGGTCATGAAGGGTTAAAACTCTGAAGAGATATAGGCAGTATCAGAAAAGAAAGGCTAAAAGTCAATTATCTAGTATCCCTTCCAAAAAGTCCAAAAAATACCAATAATTAATCTCAAAAAATGTTAAAAGAAGAAAAAAATAAAAAGCATAAATTGGTAAATAGAAAATAAAGGCACAATAAAGAAAATCAGCAGAGCTAAACTTTGGTTCTTTGAAAATTCTAACAAAATGGATAAAGTTCTAAACAACTGATTGAGAAAAGAGGAGAGAAGAAACAAAGAACCCTTATCAGGAATAAAAAAGGAATCAATACTACAAACCCTACAGATATTAGAAAGATAGCAAAATGATGTTATGAATGACTTGAAGCCAGTAAATTTGAAAATTTAGATGAAATGGACAAATTTCTAGAAAAACAACTAAATTTACCAAAGCCAGTATAAAAACAAATTTTAAAAAATCTGGACAATTCCATACTATTAAAGGATTTCTTTACTTGAAGTCCCCCATAAAGCTCTAGGCCCAAATGACTTCACTGGTAAATTTCAAAATTTTTAGAAAAACAAATCTGCCAATTTTAAACAAGCTCTTTCAGAAAACAGGAAAGAAAGAGACACTTCTCAATTCATTTTATGAGATCAGCATAATTTTGAGGGAAGGGGAGGGAAGAGAGGGAAAAAAGAAAAGAAAGAAAAAAGGATGAGACAGAAATACTTCTTCTGCAGTGGGCAAAAACTTGAACATGAACTCTACAAAAGAGAATATCCAAATGGCCAATATGTAAAAATGCTTAGTTAATTGGTCAACAGGAATATGTAAGTTAAAACTGTAATAAAATATCACTCACATGTACAAGATTAGTTAAAATTTTTAAAAAGGCAGTA
This sequence comes from Mustela lutreola, assembly GCF_030435805.1. Classification (NCBI taxonomy): domain Eukaryota; kingdom Metazoa; phylum Chordata; class Mammalia; order Carnivora; family Mustelidae; genus Mustela; species Mustela lutreola. Next base: position 184,819,513 of record NC_081290.1, on the reverse strand, counting down.
TCAAATGTTGGCTTGGCGTAGATCTCACATACTGCTGAGGAAAGTATTATTGATACAACTACTTTGGAAAACTTTTGAGCAGAATCTACGGAAGCTAAATAAATGCATATCTGTGACCCAGGAATTCCGATTCCATGTATATAACAAAAAAATAGAATAAAATAAAGTTTTAAAAAGTGGGTTCATATAGTTCATATGTACAACCAAAGACTACAAGAAATTTGCTAGCACCTAGCTATTTCCAAAATTTTTCATCACTCCAAAAAGGAAACTCTGCATCTGTTACGCAATAACTCCCCTTCCCTCTCTTGCTAGCCTCCCCAGTCGGATTTCTGCCGAGGATAGTGACCCTTTCCATACCTGTGAATTTATCTATTCTTGATATTTTCATTTAATATTTCAAAGAGAATCTTTTTTTTTAAGATTTTATTTATTTATTTGACAGGCAGAGATCACAAGAAGGCAAAGAGGCAGGCAGAGAGAGAGGAGGAAGCAGGCTCCCCGCTGAGCAGAGAGCCTGATGCAGGGCTCCATCCCAGGGTCCTGGGATCATGACCTGAGCTGAAGGCAGAGGCTTTAACCCACTGAGCCACCCAGGTGCCTCTCATTTAATACTTCATTTGTTCATTTTTGTCTAGCTGATTTAACTTAGCATAATGTTTTCAAGTTTCATCCATGTTGGCGCATAGAGCTGTGGCTTCTTAATTTTTTCACTGCTGTAGAACATTCCATCATGTGGGTATACTACATTTTACCTAACCATCCTATTTCTGATGGGTAGTTTTTTCCCAATTTGTGACTATTACAAATAATGCTACTAGGAACATTCTTTGCAGCCTTTTGTTGTTCACATGTGAGAGTGTGCTAACTTTGTGAATAATAATTGAATACTTAGGATTTATGTCCTTCCCTGCAAGTTACACTTCAATAACAAAGTTTATTGGGTGGGGGGAGCAAAGAGGAGGAGAAGAAGGAGAGAAGAAGAGAAAAAGAAAATTCATGACATGGCTATAAAACCTTGGTCTGACCTTGAACAGACATCCTGACCATCTTGGAGTGCTGGCTCAGCAAAGCCATTTTAGTTTCCTAGCTCTTGGACAGGACGCCTTGGAAAAGACATAAGGTGCCTTCCTTGGGATCCTCCTGAACAAGAAAGTGAATGGTGGAGGCGGAGGAAGAAACTACTAGGCTAATTTGGCCCTCTGTGCTATGAGCCAGCCAGCTGTGTGTCTCTCCCTATGTTTTTATATCTCCCAGGAGAGTTTGGGGAAACCAGACTAGCACAGCACACTTCTGGGGTGGGCAGGCTTTCAAAGCTCCCTGAAGATGTTTGTCCAGGACTCTCAGTGCATCCAGGGGAACCCAGGAGGCTGGCAGAGTTTTCCTGTTCCCAGTAAACGGTTGGCTGGGTGTGCTGGCTCATCTTGGGGTGCCGTAGGTGAATGGGCACTGGGTGGGTTCCACTTGTTTATGTCTTCCCTAGATTCTCTGCAGCTGAGAACAGACCCAGCCTCATCATTTTCCCCTTCCTCTTGACCTGGCCTTCACTCCATTCTTTACGTATTTCTTATCTCTTCCCAGTGCCTTTGCACATATTGTTCCTAATGCATAGAAAGTCTTTGCTTCTCCTTTGTGACCTAACCTCCTCCTCTTTCAGACATCGGTTCAATTCTCACATCTTCAGAAAAACTTGCTTTCACTGGCCTCTCTCAAACACACTCATCATCATGCTGTTCTTATCTTAGCACTTAACCAGTTTCAGTCTGTGAATACTTGATTCATTTCTGAGTTTCCCTGTAGCCTACAAGCTCCATGAGGGCAAGAGGGAGTGGCTTTGTTCACCATTTAAATCTGATAACAGCACAGGGCCTGGCAAGGAGTGGGTGCTCATATATACTAAATGAATGAATGAATGAATAGATGAGTGAACTTAAGGCATCTAAAAGCAGCCTACAGGGGCACCTGGGTGGCTCAATGGGTTAAGCCGCTGCCTTCGGCTCAGGTCATGATCTCAGGGTCCTGGGATCGAGTCCCGCATCGGGCTCTCTGCTCAGCAGGGAGCCTGCTTCCTCCTCTCTCTCTCTGCCTGCGTCTCTGTCTACTTGTGATCTCTGTCTGTCAAATAAACAAATAAAATCTTTAAAAATAAATAAATAAATAAAAGCAGCCTACAGGCACATACCGAACTGTCTGATACAATCCCTTGTTCCTGTTTGTTCTTTTAACCTACCTCTGTGTGGGCCACCCGCCCCTCCCCCTGGCACACACAGGTGTGTACACACAGACACACACAGACACACAGACACAGACACACACACACACAGTGGCCCAAGTTTCCGTTAGGTCACTGTGCTCTCTCCTCTCTTCCTCCTTGCCCCTTCCTCCAGCTTTCATTTCCTGTAGTGCTTATTGGCACAGGCTAACACCATGATGCTGTAAATGGGATCCCATGACATCGTGAGTGGCTGTCCCTGTGTGCCTGTCAAGGTGAGCAGGGACGGACGAGGACAGCTGATTGCGTTTCCCTAAGAAACTTGCTGCTTGATTGATCTCCTCTGTGCTCGCTAGCCTGGGTGGCTATTCCTGTCACCCTGGACCAGGCAGGATGCACCAGGGACCTTTTCAAGCTGCCATTAGGACAGCTTAAGTGAACTTCATTCCAGTCCTGAGTGATTGGTGCTTCCCTCAGCTCCACCCAGCCATCAAGCTCCAGTCTTTCCAGGGAATGAGTTTGCTGTTCTGGGTCATGGTTTTAGCATTCCAGTCAATTTCCCACTCATCACATGGCCCAGTGGACCGGGACCCAAAGCCCAGGATCCCAGCTCCTGATCCTGCCCCCTCCCATCTCCTTAAAAATCTAATGGGGTTTCTGAAAGCAGAAGGAATCAGAAGAACTAACCAAAGAAGCAATTTATTGGCTGCTGTATACGATGGGGGTGACGGGGGCAATGGGGAAGAAGGGGTGATGGGGATGAGGGGAGCTTTGGGGGCCAAGGGGGCATGGAGGTGAGGGGGTGATGGGGATGAAGGGAGCCAAAGGGCTGTGATGGGGCGAAAGGGGACAATGGGGCCAGTGGGGACAGGGTAACACCAGGGTCCTTCTTCCTCGGGCAGGAGGACCTTTCAGAAGCAATGTGACCCTCCAGGTTTGAGGCAGGCCTCCTCCCGGCTCCCCCTGAATGATAGACGGGTATGTGATCACACTGTTTGCTCGCTCCCTCCAGAGGTTCTCTAGAAAGTTCAGCTCTTATAGCTAAACTGAAATTCTTTTGCTTCATTTAAATGTTTACTCTGACTCTTCCATTCCAGAGACAGAAAACAGCTTCTTTACGGGCATTCATTTGCTTCCACTTTCATTCATTCCACAGGTACTGGCTGAGTGAACAACATGCCTGGCCCTGTGTTAGGTAGGTGGTGGCGACAGGACAGACACGGTTCCTCATGGATGTTCACACTGATTGACAATAAACCGGCAAATCACTACCAATTGTGGTGAGTGAGAGGGAGGGAAATCCGTCTCAGAGCACAACGGTGGGGGTGGAGGAGGCGGGGTTGGGGGCCTTAGATTTGAGGGCCAAGGAAGGCCTCTCCACATGCCACTGATGCTGAGAAGGAGTCAGACGCCGGATGTGAGCCTCGTGGAGAAGAGCATCTCCAGGGGAAAGGAAGAGCATGTGTGAAGGAATGTGGCACGCAGTGCCCAACCCAGGTCCTGGCCCTTCTGTAGAGGACACAGTGTGCCCCACGGCCTCTGGCTCTTTGACTTCTCACCACTGCGGGGCAGGAATCCGTCCTCCACACAAACACCTCTTTCTCCTCCAGCAGACGCCTCACGGCAGCCCACCCAGCCCTGCCAGCAGCATCAGCTGATCGTGGGGCAGTCACAATCAACAAAGAGGGAGAGAATTAGGAGCAGGGAAAATCCCCAGCAAAGTCACAGAGGTCATCTGGCTAGGGGGACAGGGAGTGGGAGGACATTCTTTCTGCTCCCAAGTCTCCCCACATCCCAAGGGGCTAGGAGTGGTACCAACTGCTGTTCCCACCACAAGGGCTTGCATTCCTGTGACATTTTACTGTTTTAAATGCTTTTCTATGCCTTCCCACATGTGGTCCCCCTACACCGTTGTGAATAAGATACACTGGAATGACCACTTCCTTTTTCTAAGGAGCACACTGATGATTGCATGACGCTAGCCTCTCCCCCTCAGACCCACTCTGCTGAGAGAATGGCTAAAGGGGTTAGAGGCCCAGCCACAGGGTAAGAGACGGTTTGTACCTGACTGTGTAGCTGCTGTTGGCTACCTGCCTTTAGGTCATTCCCTGTTTGTCCTCCTAATAAAGTCAATCCTGGAGTCACCTATCTCTAGGCTCCTTCTAACAGTACATGCCCTTGAGGTTTAAACTTGAATCCTTGTTATTCAAAGTGTGAATGCTAGACCAGGAGCGCCAGCATCACCTGGGAGTTTGCTAGACGTGCAGAATCTCAGGCTTCATTCAGACCTGTTGCATCAGAAACTGCATTTTAGAATGGTTCCCCCAAGCGACGTGTGTGCCCGTTAAAGTCTGAAAAGCACTGGTATGAGATAGTTTTAGTCTGATTTTTCTGAAACCTGCAGTCCCAAGCATGCTGACTGTTAACACATCCCATGCTCAGGTTTCCTTAGGGCTCTAGGATCATTCATCTGATTTCCAGATTCCAGAAAGCAGGTGCTCACCCTGTGTCTCCATGTAGGGCCTGAGCTCTAAGATAGGCACGCAAGAGAGACTGGTACAACCCTTGCTGCTGCTCTGGAGATAAGCAGGGGTATCCCAGGCCAGGGTGAGTGGCTGCAGATGAGAGGCACCCCTGGGTCTGAAAGGGAAGTTCTCAAGTTTACAGACAGAGTGCAGAGTTAGGAGCCAACAACAGAGCGTGCTCCGCAAAAGGCCGTGGGAATTGGTCCTGGAGATCAGAATGTACTTAACTCCCGGGGATTGAGGAAGGAGCCAAGGTTAAGAGGAGTGACTCTGGGGGGTCACTTTGCCCCAGGAAGGACAGGCTGGCCTCGTGAAAATGGCCTGGCTCCCTTTTTGGAGGTGTGTGCAAATCCACCTCTAAACGTGGTATCCTTTCCAGCCCTTGGGGAAGCACCTCTATTTTCTGTTCTGTTTTGCTCCCTAATAGTTTGGTCTGTCTTTGTGGGAAGAGTAAGGGGCAGTCTACTCGATAGCGGGCCTTGGAAGACTTTCTCATGCCCAGCTGGACGGCAGAGTCTGCCATGGGAGAAGGAGGACTGACACAGCTCCTAAGGGGAGCGGAGGATCATCTAACAAGGCTTCTACCACTGGGTGCCCCAGGATGAGGCTCAGGGCGCATTCATTCCTACAGAGCGTTCCATCCGTGTGCCCTCTGCTGAGGGAACTGTGGGTCAGTTCCCCCTTCCCCTCAGCAACTGCTGTAGGCAGCCCGTGGTGATTAGTTTACCCTCAGAATGACCAGAAATAGGTTAGAGTATGAAATTTGCAGTCAGACATAGCTGGTTGGAATCCTGGCTCTTTTGCTCCTTAGCTATACAGCATCAGACAAATTAACCTTTCTGAATCCCAGTTTCTTCATCTGTGACATGGGAACAACAGCACTCCCCTCCCAAGGTTGGTATTAAGACTAATGGAGAGAGTCTGAGTCTAGCCCCAAAGAAGCACCCCATAAAAGGCAGCTACCGTTATGAATACTATATGTGTCTTAGAAAGGGGCCATGGTGGTGAGCCTGTGTGCCTGGGAGCCCGAGGCGTGGGCTGGGAACCAGGGCGTGTGAGGAGGCGCAGGCACCGTGCAGTAAGGGGGCCTGGGGTGTGGGCACTGGAGCCTGGATTCCCAGGCTGGACTCGTCCTGACCACCTGACTGGATGAACCAGATAGAAAGACAGAGAAGTTGTAGCTTCGTTGGTGTCCCAGAAACTAACTCCCTCAGCATGGCCCCAACCCACCCAGCTGTGAAATTGAGATCATTACCTGTTTCCTCACAGCTCCCTTGACTGGTTCTCTCATCATTCTTGAAGCAGGTGCATGGGGGTGGGGAGAGGGAGGGCCAGTGCCCCTCAGCCCTGGGTCCTGCCTGGGACCCCTCTGGAATTGCCCGTTGTTTCCTGCAGCGAGCTCCTGAGACAGGTCTGTCTTTCTTCCCTAGGCAGGGACTAGACTAAAGCCCTGGCCCTGGGGTGCCTCCTCCATTCCACCTGCCTCTCTGGGCTATTCCTCCCCACAGTCCCTGTCAGCCCTCCACATTCTCACTGCTCAGAAGCTCCTCCTTCCAGACTGCCATGTGGCTGAGTCCTCTGTTCCATTGGGGGGCTCCACTCAAATGTACCCCCTTCATAGACGATTTCTGTGAATCAAACTTAAATAGTCTCCATGCCAACTCAGCTACTCTTGTTTACCCCTTCTGTCTTATCTTTGGGCCTTTTATTTGTAATGATCTGATTTGATTATCGGCTCTCTGACCCCTCATGTGTACACCATCCGTCCAGCATTTACAACAGGTGTAGAATAATCAATGGTCAATAAATATTTCCCGAGTGAATACATGAATGAAGGAATGAATCACTGAGCCTTTCTAGAAGTTGTTGGGCAGGGGTCGGGGGAGGGTGGTGGGAGATGGGAGTGGAAGAAAAGGCTCAGTGCTGGAAGGGACCTTTGCCTGACAAGAGTTTTCACCTCTTGACAGCATCCTGTAGGCCAGTTCTTCACACACACTCTCACTGACTCTTCAACCATCCTGAGACATGTCCACTATTAGGATTTTCATTTTTATATATGAGTAAAGTAAGATGTGCTAAAGGTTAAGAACTAGCTCAAGCACACACAACTAGTGAAGGGTACAAATGGGACCTACCCCTGTCCACCCTCTGGCTCTCAAGGAACTTTCTGTGGCCCTACTCATGCGCTTGCTTTGACTCTGGGGGATTCACCGTTGCCATAATGCCAGTCTTAGAGGATGCTGGTTTCTGACCCGGGAACGTGGCAATTCTTGCCTTCTGTATGTCTTGTGGAAGGCCCCAAAGTCAGGGGAGCTCTGCACAGGCCACTCTGTTTTTCTTGAGCTCTGTACAGCAGAGAACTGCTAGGCTGTTATTTTTTTCCCTTTCCTACAGATGTGAGGCAGCCACAGAGATTTGAGGATAGAAGGAGCAATAAGTGACAGTGATTCCTAAAGTTGAGGAAGGGATGAAATGACTTCTGCAGGGCCATGCCAGCCAGCTAAGTATTGATCCTGTGAAAAGCAAGCATATATAAATCTGCACTGAAGTTCTAGAAACTTCTGTCTGGCTGTAGAGAGATTGACCACCTGCTCTTGGGCTGTCTTACTTCTGGCTGCTGCTAGGGGTTTGGCTGGTGCCCATGACCTTGGGGGGGTCCCCAGGGTGCATTCAGGAAACACCACATTGAGTAATGGAAGCCTCTATCAGAGGCCATGATAGATCTGTTTTCAGCTGTTCCCTGTTGGGGTGTGATTGATTCCTGGGGAGCCTGTATCCCTTTTCTGACTTATTGAGTGTGGGTGATGGATTTTTGACAAGATTGATTTTGACCTGAATACTGCTGAGCTAAATGAATCAACACTGTCAATTTCTCTGCTGGTCCTAAAGAATAGTTAGGTGGATAAGGACATTTTTCTTTCAATTGAAGTACTTTTAGCTACCCTGGCTGCCCAGCAAAGGCTTCCCTCTGCCAGAACCCACTGGCTGCTCTTGCAGCTGTCCCTTCTTGGAGGTACAGATGGACAGGTCAGCTCCCGCCTTCCTCCCTGTCCTGGCAAGGCTGGCCCCCAGATCAGGCCCACTGTCTGTGCCCGCTGAGCTCTACTTCCCTCGTAGGGGCCCAGCCTGAAATAGGAGCCAGAATTGGGGTTGGCTGTGTGACAAAGACAGAGACTTTTGTCTCATCTCTTGCTCTCATAGCTGTGATTCCTAAATTGACACATTACTTACTTTCCCCCAAACCTACAGTAAGTATCCAATCTTTAAGGTGTTACTGATGTCTGGCTACTATCTTCTCAGGAGGAGAGTGTCACACTAATCTTTTTGCCCTCAGCATCTAAGCAGACATGCACGTGAACGATCCTAAGGCATGCCAGTGCTCCTGCCTGCCCCTGCCTGCCCCTCTTTCTCACTGCTGCATCCCCTGCTGGGCTCACCTGTGGGCTCAGACTGGGCCCAGAGAGGAAGGGCTGAGGTAGATGCACAGAGAGCTGACGGGCTTGGGGGCAGGGGAATTTGGAGCTGGGATTGAGCATAGCTCCAGGCCTCAGGTAACGAATGGTCACCCTGAGAAGTGGCCACTGTTCTCATGGCATTATTCATACTGTTCAGGATATGACACGAAATCAATTACATGATACTGGTAATCTACACAAGGGAGCTACCACTGGGTGCTGAAGACATCTGAGAGGCACAACATCTAGGATCAGAGGCCAAATGCCATTAGAGACATTTTGCAGATGAGTCAACTGGGCCTCCAGGAGCTTCAACAACCTGCTAAGCCATTAAGGGCGGCTAGGGACCGTGTGGTCTATGATGCCCCACAGCGGAGCTAAGAGCTGAATCACACACTCAGCTCAGATAGCCCAGGTAGGACTTGGCCAGACTCCAATGGAAGGAACCCAAGGCCCCTGCCCGGCACTCTCATTCCTGACCTTGCTCTGGCCCATCACCCACCAAGCTCTTCCCCTGGACCCACCCTCCTGCTGGACCTCTTGAGACTCAGGGCCTCATGGTATACCACTGCTTCCTTGGCTTGCTTCCAGCTCCCAGCTCCTGGCTTGCCTCGTGGCTCTCTCATTCCCTAGCCCAATCTCACCTTGCCTTCTAAACCCATTACTCTTCAATGATTATGTGAAGGATGCCTCTAGCTTCCGAGGCAGCTCTTTAACTCATCCTCTGAGAGACCTCAGCAGTTAGTGGCATAACCCACCCTTCACCTAGCTCAAGACAAGTGTGCCTCTGGCCTGGCGCCCATGCCTAGTTAATGATCCACAGGCCAGGACCCAGGATTCTGAGCGCAAGTCTGAGGCTCTTTTCATGACACCACATTTCCACCTCCAGCCGTTGTCTCTCTCCACACAAGTAACTTGTCCACATCTCCACAACTTTGACTTTGCTTATATTGTCCCTGGATTGGGGACACTGGCTGAACTGATGTGGGGGGGTGGGGTTTCCTGAGTGCAGGTTTAGCCTGAGGACTATTACAGAGCAGAATATTCTAGAAAGATAGCTGAGAGCTATAATAAAATGGACATTTCTGTATTTTTCTCATGAACAAGGCCCCCTGAGCTACTAATAGGTCACAAGCATGGCCCCAAGAAGGCTACACTACTGCCTGAAGGAGTCAGACACCCCTGGGTGTAGCTAGGAGATGGATTCAGGAGGGTGGTTCGGTGGCTTCGAGGGGGCTGAAGGGCAGGGGTAGAGGCTGCAGCTGAGGCCTATAAATCTGCAAGCCTTTCAAGAGCACAAAGCCTCAGGCAGCAGACCCTGTGGGGTGCTGGGGGAGGCCCACAGGGCAGGAGCTGGGGGCAGGGAGAGGGCAGAGAGAGGAGACAGTAGACAGTGGAGACCAGCTAAGTGAGTCCTCCTGTGGAGGGAGAGGCTGGAGGTCTCTGGTTCCTGTCAGACCCCGGGTTAGTCTGGGTTCAGCATTTTTTCGGTGTGTTGTCAATCCTTACCTTCCTCCTGGTTAATTCCTCTCCTCTGGGACAGCTAAGGTAAATGCGAGGAGGCTCCTCATGGTCTTACTGAGCTAGTGAACGCCAAGTTATAACTTTTCTGGAAAGTTAACAAATTCTCAGGGAAAAGATGCAGAGATTCTAGACCAACGGGGGCCAGGTGGGGTCAGAACACTCTCTTCCATCAAACTCCTCGGTCTCAGGCCCCTGGAGCAGCAGATCTGCCCTGGGCTGATCCCTGTCCAGCCTGTGAAGCCTTGGGAGCGGGCTTCCCTGGCCTCCCTCCCCGGCCCCACCGTCACTCTGAGTGATTTGATTTGTGTTGAGAAGAGTGGAAACACCCCAGGGATCAGAGTAGATAATTCTGGACTTCTTCCATTGGGGGTCATCTTACTGACTGGTTATTCATCTGGGTCCAATGGGAGAAGGGAGGGGGATGGTAGCAGTGTGCTCTGTGTTAACTCCTTCACCGCTGGCCTCCCTGCTGCCTAGTTAATGCGGGAGCTTCCAGGAGGCAGCTGTTCCACGGGGCAGAGTACAGCTGTCCCACAGGGGACCTGGCATTTCTGGTGGAGTTGGCATCTGGGGTGTGGGCGGGTCCCTGCTCTGTCCTCCAGTCTACAAATCTAGCCTAACACGTCAGAGGAACTACTCCGGGTCTGGCCTCAGCTTCTTCAAAGTCTTGCATTCGTTTGATATAGAATAGGCAGGTTATAAAAAAGATAAATGATTTGCAGAGAAGAATTTCCCTATGCCAGGAGAAGAGACAGAGATAAATGAAGTGTGCCGCTTTCTGAGATCTTAGTCTCTTCCTATCCTTTTCAGAGGCCAGTCAGTCTGCTGTCCATAGAGCATCTCCCTCCAAAGATGCAGGGGAGTAGAAGGAGACTATGGGGGTGCTCCTGGGACATGGGGGTGTGAGAAAGGCAGAGAGGAGGCTCAGACCCTAGCTGGGTGGAGGAAGGATGGCCCCCCACATGTTGCCCCGGGGCACTGGCTCTCAGTGTGAAGGAGACAGAGGGGGAATGGTCCCCAGGTCTCTGACCTTGACCTGGAGCACCTCTGCAGCCCTCCTCCCAAGCAGGCCCCACAGCAGCCCTGCCTCCAGCTTTCACAGATGACAGATCACACTAAAATAACTTGTTCCAAGGGTAGTTGGTGATCAATGACTCAAATTAAGCCTCAGAAAAGGTTTCCTTCCTCCCTGGCACTTCATAGGTTTCTCAGCATATCTCCTCCCTGGATGGCTGTATAAGCCAGATGATGGCTATCTGAACTCTCTAAAAAAAAGTGAATTCACAAAGGGCTGAGCCCCTGGATGGATTGAGGGTCTCCAGATGCAGACCCCAGAGTCATCCTTTCCAGGCAAATGTCCACCACTTCTCCACCTAACACCCTTTTTCTCTGTCTGCTGCCCCTGTCTTCCTGCACCACAGCCTCCCTCCTCAGCTCAAAGGGTTTCAGCTTCTAAATCAGGTTATCTCTCCAGTCTGCATTCCTGGTAACTGGATTATCTTTGCAGGTATATACAGAGGTCTGGGCAGGTGGGAGGGGTTCTCTGGGCTGGGGACTGTCTTCCTGGCTGCTCCCAGGCATGGTGTCCGCAGCCCCCTCTTTGGTGCCTTGGTTCCCTTCCTCCCTCGTCAGCACAACCTCTCGGTCCTAGAGGAAAAAGGGCAAAGCCGTTTTCACCGATGTTGCCTATTGCTCAGCTGGGCAGAGAGCCAGTGGGTCAGAGAGGTCAGCTCTGTTCTTGGCAGAAAACGAGGGGCCGCCATGGAAATGCCACCCAGGCTGGGACCAAGATCAGTGAAGAGGCAGCCCTGAGTGGGTGAGGTGGAGGAAGTGAAGGGCGCCCTGAGCCTCCTCCAAGGCAGTCTCAGTCCCTGGGACCTGAAGTGGTCAGCCTTCCAACATTCTGGACTGTGCCACCTGGGAAACCTGTTCTTTGTCAGTAACTCTTGAACATCAGGGAACCTGCAGACCACCTAGGAGGGGAGCTGTGGAAAATCTGCTTCCTAAACCCAAGAGTTGTTAGCAGCAGGTGACAGCTGGGATGTGAGGATGAATCTTTCAGCAAGTCATCCCAGGAAAGAGCAAACTTGGAGAAATATGGTTCTAGGCATGCATACAAAAGGGCTCATAAGGTCATCAAAGCCCTTTTACAGACCAGAGTGGAGTTAATACAGAGTTCCTCAACCTTGAAAACTGAGTTTCTCTAAATATGGTCCTTAGATCACTTTCCCCATATCCCCAACACACACACACACACACACACACACACACACACACACACACACTAAAACCACAAGGAATTTTGCTGAAAGGCAGGTGACTAGTTCTCCATGCAGATATACTGAATCAGATTCTCTAGGGATTGGGGTCTGTACTATGCATTTATAATAAATACTCCAATGATAATAATATGAGCCTAGATTCATACAGCACTTGCTCTGGACCAGTTTCTTTCATCTATATTAACTCATTTAACCTGCAAAACAATTTATGAGGTAGGTTGTTTTACTATTACATTTAGCGGAGGATGAAAGTGAGGCCCAGGGAGGTTGTATAATTCCTCAGTCGTTAAACTGGGGTTCAGATGTAGGTGGGCAGCCGTCAGAGCTGAGCTCCCAACCATCACATCACACACAGCCCTGCCACTTCACATGGAGACTAATGCTTGAAACCCCTCCTCTCGGTGTGTCAGCTTCTGACTAGCTCTGCAGCAGAGGGAGGAATCAGCAGGAGCACGTGCTGCGGTCACTGACAGTACAGGCCAGGGTGCAGCTGATGGTCTAGGAAGACCACTGTCCTAGGAGTTAGGAAGCTAGGGTGTCCTGCTGACAATGCTGGACAACTTCAGGCAGGGCAATTCTCCTCTTAGGGTCTCATTTCTAACCATCTGTCAAGAGGATGCTAAGCTAGATGGCTTTTAGATTTCTTCCTGGGTCTGACATTTGAAAAATATGTGCATTTCCCTTTTCTGAGCAGCTGGGGCATTTTCCTGGGAGGCCACGTGTCCATGTGCGTATATGCACCCGTGCCCACATATGCGCACGTGTATGTGGGGGTGGGGAGCAATTCTATGTAGGGGAACCATCTCCAGATCAAGACTGGTCAAGTCTTAGTATTTGGCAGCCATAAGTCTGGGTATACTGCAGGCCAGGTCAGTGGTGACAGGTTAGGACTTACTGGGGCAGAAAGAATCTGCACTGGCACCAGGGCCATTTTGGTCTTGACTGTCTAGTTTTGTCCTGAAACAATGCCCTCAGGTTCTGCTGGGGAGAGAATGAATGGAAAGGAGGCAGAAAGCTGTTGCCATCACATGGAAGCAGCTTCAGGGAAGCAGAGGCCAAAAGCACAGCCTGGCTTGGAGCTGCCTGTGCAGTTGGCGTGCCTGCTCAGAAGCCAGTTTTTCTGTGGTCTAACTCAACGCTATGGGCAAGCTCCAGCCTCTGAACACTGAGGATGCTCTGCTGGGGACAAGCCAGAGCCACCCTCTTCCTGTACTGTCCTTGCATAGACTCGGCTACAGCACGACACATAAGATAGTGGCCAACACCGGGTCCTTCTCGGATGCTGCAGCTTAGTCTGCAATCCCCGAGCCCCAAGAGAATGGGTGTCAGGGAGCGCATGCGCGGGGCCCTGCCGGGTCAGCCCTCCCACACAGCTTTCAGCGGCGCTCTGGTGAACAGAGTTATAGGAAGGGGCTGCGGCGCGTGTGCGTGTGCGCGTGCGTGTGTGTTGGGGTGTGGGCAGCTCCCGGGGTTTGATGAGAGGCCACCTGCAAGCAAGAGTTCCTCTGCCCATCTCAACTCCTCTCTCAAGCAGGAGCCAGCCAACCCTCCGAGCTCCCGGGTGGGGGGGGGCGGTGGGGGGACGGGCAGGCTGGGCATGGACATGCTGGGCATGCACCAGGCTCACTGTATGTTTGGCCATGGCTGGGGGCAGGTCGGGAATTCCTGTGCATTTCAGGGGTGGGCATTAGCCGGGCAACCACTTCACCGGGTGGAAGGGTTTGCTTTGAGCCCACATCTTGTCTTAGTCTGGGCTGCTATGCCAAAGCACCACAGGCAGACTGAGTGGCTTATAAACAACAGAAATTTATTTCTCATAGTTGGAAGCTGTAAGTGTGAGGGTCAGGCTGCCAGCAGGGTTGGGTTCTGGTGAGGGCTCTTTTCTAGGTTGCAGACTGCTGCCTGCTCTTGTGTCCTCATGAAGTAGGAAGAGGGTGAGGGACATCTCTGGGGCTCCTATCATAAAGCTACTAACCCATTCGTGAGGACTCCACCCTCATGACTTAACCACCTCCCAAAGGTCCCACCTCCAGATGCTATCACACTGGGGATTGGGTTTCAACATGCAATCTTGCCAGGGGTGGGGGGTGCAAAATTCAGTCATGGCACAACTCTTGAGGTATGCTGAGAAACCACTGGCCCACGGTCATCTGTGAGGTTAGCATTGGAGCTAACTGTGGAGCAAGGTGGCAAGTTGGGGGCCAGCCGGGGGTCTCTAAGGGAAGCGGCCCCCGTGCCTGCTCATGGAGCCATCATGAGTCTGCTGTCTCCAAAACCCAGCGCCCAGGGGCAGCATCTTTGCCCGCAGCCCCCACGCAGGACCAGAACTCAGAGCCCTGATCCTCCCTCAGATTCCAAGTCTATTGCTTCAGAGGAGGGGGAGAGGGGCTAAGAGAGCCAAGTTTCTCTAATGCAGATGGCGCTGTTGCTCAGGGTTCCTGGTTCTTGGATGGCTCTCTGATTCCTCCTCTGGGAAGCCCTTCTTTGACTTGGCTGGTCCGACCTCAGTGTTCCTTCCCCTACACCCAGCTCTGTGCCTGGCTCATTCATTATCACAGGGTGGCAAGTCAGTCGCATCCACACACCCCCAGCAGAGGCCACACCTTATTCATCTCTGCGGTGCCAGCACAGGGCAGTTGTGGAGAGGACACTTGGGGCTGACAGCTGCTTGGCTGAATCATGAAAATGGCGCCCTCGGTGGGCAAGGACTCCAGCTGCCTAGGCGCTCCACCCAGGACTGGAATGGGAATCAGGAGCTCCCTCTGTCCGTCCTCCCCAGACCCCTGGGTGACGGCCCCCACCTCTATCTTCCAGCCTGCACGTCCAGGCAGAGATGAAGTGTTGTTGGCGTCAGGGGTTTTCCTTGCCATGAGTCAGGTAGAGAAACAGCTTGCTTCCCAAGGAGAAAGTGGAACTTTGTAGGCAGACAAGGGTAAATATTGAGTGTGATATGGTGCTAATTAGCTGCACAAAGGCCATTAGCATTAATGAGATCTGTCTCTGTGGCCGGTTCCTGCTGCAGCGAGCAGGCAGCTCCATTCCTCTGGTCCAGGCTCGCTGGCTCAGTGCTCGAGCTGCCAGGAGTCTTTGTGATGGTTTCCTCTTGGAGGAAAAACAAAACAAAAAAAAGCTAGAATCACAAAGAAGCCCCCTTTCTTTTCATGTTTCCCTGAACCAAAGGCAAAAACTTCAGGTTAAAGATACGCTAAAAAAGATTTAATTTGTTTCTCATTTCCTGCCTTAATCACATCCCCTCCTCTCAACTTGGAAATATATAAGCTGGAAGAGAGGAAAGGAATAAGGCCAGGAAAGATCAGAGTGGTTGTCTTTTTTTTTTTTTTTTTCTCCTGAGCACTTACTATGTACCAGGCACAAAGCTGTACGTTACGTTATGCAAGCCTCAGAGTAACCACATGTGGTAGATTCTATCAAGACCCTCATTCTGCAGATGGAAAAGAGTGAGTCTCAGAGGGGTTAAGTAACTTGCCCAGATTCCCATAGTTAATACACACCTGCCGGCCGCCTATCATCATGTCTGGGGCCGCCCTTGCCTGGTACTTCAGTTCCTTCCCGCCCAGTCTGGGGCTCTACTTGCTGGGTCCGTGTTGCAGGGGAGGTTGAGTAGTTAGGTGGCCGGCATACGGGTGATCTTGTTCCTTAAACTGGGTTAGGCATAGCCTGCCTTGTGCACTGAAATCAATTTTCATGGTTCTTCCTGCTTCCAGCACTAGCTCTTCTCTCCCATTCCACCGAACCATCGATCTGGTCAAGAGCAGCGGGGCCCCTGCTCTGGCTCTCCCTCAGGAAACTCACATTTCCATGAACTGGTTTTCATCAAAACATACCTGTCCTTTGTTTCACTTTCCTCTATCACTTCTCCCTGCTTTCTAGACAGCTCCCTAAGGTGACAAAATACCCACAATTATATCTGGTCCAGCAGCAGCAGGCCAAGTGGAAGAGAAGAACAGCCGAAAGTTGTGAAGAGATAGCAAGGAAGTAGGTACAAAAGCGGTGCCATGAGGTAAGTCTAAAGGTCAAGCTAAGGGCAGAAACAGAAATGAATAGCAAGGTTAATAGTTGGGAGAATCGGGAGCAGGGTGGACCAGAATTAAATAAAACAAAAAATGTGTACTGATGAACTGAGACCAAACCCTGCCTGCTTCTATCAGAAAAGAGATTTGAGGATTGGAAGGAATCTAATAGGACCTGGTTTCTGCCATCCCAGATGACTCAGGCACAGCCAGTCAGGGCTAATGGGACCGTGCTTACCATGTAAGCCAGGCTTGGGAAGGGGTCAAAAGCTGCTTAGCACAGTAATTCACAGGTAATTTTTTTTTTTTTTTTTAAAGGAACCAAGGTCAAAGACACATAGAAAGAAGGTTCTGCTTTTCTCAGGTGAGGTCAGCCGGGGAAAAATAACACTTTAGGGTGTTTGTTTCTAATATAACCAGTAAGGAAATCAGTCTAGAACAATGAACTGAAATTAGAGCACTCACCATTTCCATTCTTCCTACAACTAGAGAAAAACCTTCATTAGCATTCTATTCAAGTAAAGGCTCCAAGTTTGCAAGACACAGAAGCAAAGGAGGAGCCGCGGGACAGCTTCCTCCAGTAGGGCAGGGGTGGTTTTCCGAGGGAGGAATGTGGGATACAGATTAGGGAATTTAAAAGAGGGGGATGGAAGGGATCATCCAAGTGGGGCCAACTTGTTCTGAAGACGTAGGCTTCCTTGCCTTGGGTGATAAGAAAGAAAAAGACAGGAAGAGTTATAAACGGGGATTCTCCCACATCTTGCTGGGCTGAGAGATCTACCTGACCCAACAGCAAAAGGACTGACATATATCAACCGCAGCCCTGTATATATTCTACCTGGAAAGACGGGTAAGGCAGGAAATAGGGAAGGAAGAGATAAGTCTTCTCCACTGCACAACTCCAGGGGGCGCCATCCTCAAGGAATTCAATGTGCATGATTGTTTCTGGGGGTTGGTAACATGGCCAGATTAAGTAAGGGAGAACACTTGGTTCCTATTCATGCTGTGGGGTGAGGTGGATACCTTTTGGTTTTGTTTGCACAGCAATGTTGTCCCTTCTTTTGATAAAGAACACCCATTTTCCTTTGGGGGCTCTGCCTCCTCCCACTCCACCCCCTGACTCCTGCTCCTGTGCCGTCTCCAGGAGAATGTCAGGGGATCAAGCTCACCGATCTCTTTCTTTTAATAAATAAAATGTACTTAAGTAAATTTAAGCTTAAATTAATAATAGATTTTAATTTAAATTATGATTATTATTTACTTGAAAAATTAAATAAAAATAGAGATGCTATGTTTGTCCTTTTCTTTCTTTCTTTTTTTTTTTAAACATTCTCAATAGTGTGTCTTGTGCTCCTCCCAGAGGCAAGTACCTGCAATTGTGGGCAATGGGCTCCCTCACAGCCATGACGAGAGATTCTTCCAGTGCAGTGGGAAGTCGCTGACCCACTGGCAAACTGACTACAGTTGCCTAGCAGCCTTTGAAAGCACGCAAATCCCTTCCACTTGACTCCTGCTTACTCTCTCCCCATGGCCCCTCTACATCCTTACCACCTTGTTGCCCAACTTATGCCATCTGTTCACATTCCTTCCTTGTGAAACCTCCAGGCCCTGGGTGGCACCAAATAGTTTTGAAAGGTGGACAAATCCACTGATGTCCCACCGCATGGAAAGAGGCACTCTGACAATGCTTGAAGGATCGAAGCTAAAACCAGGTCGGACCGAACCCCAGGCTTTTGCCACAAGCAACCCCCCGGGGACCCAGCCTAATAAGGGTTTAAGCCTGTGTCCCACCGCCCCCAGAGGATGCATGCCTTTGGTCATGACAGGACCCCCACCAAGAGCAAGGAGCCCTGGCAGCAACTATAGAAGATTTGGACTGGGACTGGAGGGTAACCCAGCACAGACTAACCACGTCGCAGCAGCTAGCTAATCTCTTGGAATATGAACTGTGAGTAGAATTATACAAGGTCAAAAATGGCTGGAGCTGATATATTTTGATAGCAGCAACCTGAGAAGATTGTTTATTACTTCCAGGCCCACTGCTAGCCTTTGTGATACCTACAAAAGGCACACAGCTAAGGGAATTGAGGAGTCTTTGAGTGAAGAAAAAGTTGCCTTTCCCTAGGCAGACAAAACCTTGCACAGAGAGGCAAGGCCTGATGAGGAGAGACAGCAGGTTAAATCCAATATAATTTGTCTGCTCATCTGGGTGCCCAGCTCATAACCTCTTATATCCCTGGAGTGGTCTTGCTTTCTGTCCTTCCTGCAGAGTATTTGCTCAGATTTTTCTCTGGGTTCTGTAACTACCCCGGACCCTTCACTTTAAATTACCTGGAGGAGGTTTCTGTTGCTTGCCATCAAAGAATCCTGAGAAATGCACGGGGGAATATAGCAGAGACAGGGTTGAATGAGTATCAGCTCCCACTGTGAATTTCTCAGCGAAGGCAGCCCTGGGCATTAACAGTATTGGGGGTATTTATGGGAAATTAGTGGCCAAGAAAATAACAGAAGCACAGAAGACTGTAAAAGTCAATTCCCTATTTTTTTTTTTCTCATAGATTAACAGACACACATGCCCCTTTTCAAGGCAGAGAACATGTGGTCTCTGGTACCCACCAAGGAGCACATAGGGAGGGATGTGAAGGAACTGTGCCAGGTCGTTCATGTCAGCTCCAATGATCTGAAATCTCCTAAGATCCCTTCTTGCTCTAGAATACAAAATGACTTCCGTCATGAGGTGGTCCTATCCAATGGGTTAAGGACTTTCCTCTTCTCCCATGACGGTTTTGCAGTACATCCGGGCATTTGGGAAGCTCTGCTCTCCATTACATCAGCTCAGTTTTTCTGTTGTATATACTTCTCCTTCCCTCTTGAAACTCAATGTAGGAGGAAAGATGACCTGCGGCATGTGGCTTGGAGATAATCAACTCTAGATTTGAATACCAGCAGTTCACTAGCCACGTGACCCCCAGGAAAATGATGGATCTTCTGGGCGTTTTTCTTCCTCTATAAAGGGCATGGTATCTGCAATGGCTATTTATTGTTTTTGCCACCCAGCGTCCATTCCTCTTTCTTCTATAAACAGGAACCCAATTTTCTCATGAGAATCCCCTGCCCTGACACACGCCTGGAATTTTGAAAGGGTAGGGGGCCCTGATGCCACGGTTCTCTCCAGGCACGCCCACGTGGCTCAGGCCAATAGGCATTGCGCCTCCTGCTACAGTGATTGGCTCACAGGGGATCACGTGACTTAATCTCTGCCAATAAAAACCCGGCATCCAACCTGAATTCAAATCATTGAGAAAGAGAAGGTTTTTCATTTACTCCTTGTAAAGTTTTCCAACGAAATAAACACACCAGGCGAAGTGGGTGTAAGGCAAGGTTTATTAAAGGTTCTCTCCAGTGAAGTTTCAGGGCCCAGGTGAAGGGGAGCCGAGAAAGTTGCACCGGGAGGAGGTGGGCACCCTCGGGCGAGGTTCCCCAACTCTGGAAAGCAGAGTGGGGGAAGCCGCGCCCAAGGCAGGGAGGAGGGGGCTTTTAAGGGGTCTTGGGGAAAGCTCAGGGGTCTTTTGGCAAGTTTCCCTTATTTGGATATCCTGCCTGCTCATCGGGATCCCATTGGTCCACAGAGCCGGGGCGGGGGTCTCAGATTCCTGCTTGGGCCTTTGTTCTCCCGTCCCAGCTCAGGTTTTGTGGTGGGAACTTTCACTATCTTTAGTAGCCCTTCCTGCCAGTCCAACATTCCGACCTTTTGCTTAATATAATGGTGTCAGGGGCCTCAACTCGGTTCTGGCTACTTCCTGCTGACAGGGGGTGGCGTCATAGGGGTAGTCGGAAGTGGGCAGGCGAGAGCAGGGCTGGAGGAGGAGTTGATTGACGGATACTCGGGCAAGTTCTTGTATTATGCATACAGGTCCTGCCAGAGGGAGCAGCCAGGTTACCCAGTTGTAGGGATCCAGGCCCCAGGAGGATGTGTCTCGCCGCCGTGCTTGGATCCGATCCCTGAGTTCTTTGATCTTGGAAGTAACTATACCTGATTGGTTAACAAAGTAACAACATTCTTCATTTAAGAATAGGCAGGTCCCCCCTTTTTCGGCGGTCAGAAGTTCTAAGGCCCGTCGGTTCTGTAGAGCTAAGGCTGCCAGGCTGGTGACTTGCATCTGTAGGGCTGTGAGGGAGTCAGCAACCCGTTCCATATCATCATTCAGGGCTTGGGAGAGTTTGTAATAAAAGGCTATGGAGGTTCCTATCCCCGCTGTTCCAGTTGCCACCCCTATGGCTACTCCTGCCCCTATTATGAATGGGAGGAAGGCGGCCCTTTCTCCACGGTGTTGGGGGAATAGGATGGACAGCAGCTGGGATTCAGAGTAAATGGCGGTAGAAGGAGATAGTAGGATGAATATACAGCCCAGGGAGTCATTAGTGGTCAGGCAGCGATAGATTCCCTGAGGGCATGAGAGAAATATTCCCGAGGGAGTACAATACGGGAGGGAGGAGTTAGTGATGTTGGCAGCTGCGGTGGTAAGGGGGGAGGACACATTAATAATAGGTATGTTTTCCCCAATGGGGCCAATATGAACTGTACTATTTGTGGTCGTGGAGTTGGGGAGTGGCCAATCCATAGGGAGGGGTATCCCTACAATGTTAGAACGTGTTGAAAAAGGGAAACAGATCCAGCAGTCACTGTCACCGTTTTTCAACACATTTCGCCATAGGTTGTAACTAGAGTTCAGGAGGGCCACTGTCAGTTGTTCAGTGGTAGGGGATTTTTGGATGCTACTGAGATTAATGCCCTTATAGACCAGGTCATTGGGGGGTTGGAGTCGTTTAGTCAGGTCCGTGACTGCTGTTTTAATGTGCTCACGGCTAGCCTGGTCCTGGACCCCCCCCCCCCCCATTGGAGAGGCCGACCTGACCCAGATAGGTCCAGCAAACTTTTCCAGACCTGGGGTAGATTTTGCAGGGGGCAATACCTCGTTTGGCTGTCACAAGATCAGAGACCCAATAGGTTTTCTGGTCATACGTACAGGTTGTCGGTTCCTTTCCCCGGTAGCAGGTTGCAGGCATATAAGTAAAGGCTGAAAAATAGTGAGAAGTTCCTGAACCCCTCATGCAGCTAGACTCACATGATTCTGCCTGGCTTTTCTGGATTAGAAGGAATATGAGAAGGGGCCCTAACTGAGCGGAGTTTGGTGGGGCCTGCCGTCTGGGAGGTCCAATTAGTCTCTGTGGGTGCCCGTTTGAGATTGTTGATATGTACCCATGCAGAGTGCTCCAACAGTTTCGCAGCAGTTGGGGTGGTAAGGACGACTGTATAAGGCCCAGTCCACCGAGTTTGTAAGGAGTCTGGCCACAAGCTTTTGAGGAGGACCTGGTCCCCAGGGGATAGATCTCGTATACCCCCTTCGGAAGCATGAGTGCTAGGGGCTGGGATCAGTGTCCGCGTGAGCCCTTAAGAGAGCTCGGAGGAGAGTAAGGTAAGGTAGATAGGATAAAAGAGGTGGGGAAATGGCCGGAAGGCTATGATTTATAAGAAAGGGCCGGCCGTAGAATGGCCTTAAGCCCGAAGGCCCGCAGGGCGTAGCCCGGAGTCTGGTGAGAACCAGGGGCAGAAGTGTGGGCCAGGAAAGACAGGTCTCTAGGGTAAGTTTGGTGAGTTGGGCTTTGAGCAGCCTGTTGGCCTTTTCTACCTTACCCGATGACTGTGGGTGGTACGGGATGTGAAGTTTCCAGGTTATGTTGAGGCTCTCAGCAACCTGTTGGGCTACACTGGAGATGAAGGCGGGTCCGTTGTCTGACTGGAGGGTCCGGGACAATCCAAACCTCGGCATGATGTGCTCAATGAGTATTGTAGCCACTACATCTGCTGTTTCCCGAGCCGTGGTGTATGCCTCGATCCAACCTGTGAACGTATCAACCAAGGTTAATAGGTAGCGAAAGGTTTTATGGCGAGGCATGTGAGTGAAGTCCAGTTGCCAGTCTTCCCCTGGCTGATGGCCTCGGAGCTGATGGTTAGGCCCTGGTCTGCGGATTCCTCCTTGTGAATTCACAGCGGAACAGGTTTTGCAAGCCCTGTGGACAACTTCAATTACTTTAGATAAGAAGGGATGATAGAACAATGGCTGAAGAAATTGGTGGAGAACCTTTGGGCCAATATGGAGGCATCGGTGGATGTCAGTAATTAGGGTGTGCGACAGATTGCCTGGCAGGGCAATCCTGTCCTGAATGTAGATCCACCCCTTATCTCCAATTTTTCCTCCCCGTGCCTGGAGGGCTTGTGTTTCCTCTGTAGAGTAGGAAGGCTGGTGAGGGGTGTTAAGAAAGAGGATAGGAGATGCAGGGGTATTTAGGGCCGTTTGTCTGGCCACTGAGTCTGCCCTGTTGTTGCCTAGGGAGACCAGATCCCTGGTCGTTTAGTGGCCTCGACAGTGGACAATTGCTACCTCAGTGGGAAGACTAAGGGCCTCAAGCAACTTGGCAATGAGGGGCCCATTAGCTATAGGGGTGCCCTTGGTAGTTAGGAACCCCTGTTCTTGCCAAAGAGCAGAGTGTGTGTGAGTTATGAGGTAGGCATATTTAGAATCAGTGTAAATGGTGACTCGATGTCCCTTCGACAGGTGTAATGCCCTGGTGAGAGCTACGAGTTCAGCCTTCTGGGAAGTGGTTCCGATTGGGAGGGGAGCTGTCTCTAATACCGCATCCATAGTGACCACAGCATAAGCAGCGTGCCTCTGGCCATCTGAGGCCAGAAGGGAGCTGCCATCTACAAAGAGCACGCGGTCAGGGTTGGATAGTGGTTGATCAGAGAGACGGGGATGGAGAGGAGTGAGGTCTTCTATAAATTGTAGGCAGGAGTGAACAGGTTCCGGGGTGGGTGAGGGTATAGGCAGTAAAGTCGCGGGGTTTAAGCGGGGGGAGGTAGAGAGAGAGATATGCGAGTTTTCTAGGAATAGCAGATGGAATAGCTGGAGACGAGAAGGAGTCAGATGGGCCAGAGATCGGTGGCTAAGGAGGTCTGTGAGTCGGTGGGGAGAGTAGACTGTGATAGGCTGCCCTAAGGTAAGTTTAAGGGCCTCCTTTGTAAGAGAAGCGGCTGCCACTAGGGCCCTGAGGCAAGGTTGCCATCCCTGGGCGGTGGCATCCAGTTGCTTGGACAGGTAGGCTATAGCCCTATGCATTGGCCCTACCTGTTGTGTTAGGAGGCCAGTGGCCAAGCCGGAGCGCTCATCGGTGTAGAGATGGAACAGTTTAGAGAGATCAGGTAGGGCTAAAACTGGCCGGGTGGTAAGGCGGTCTCTCAGCTTAAGGAGTGACTGGCGGATTGAAGTGGGATCAGTCAGGGGGCCCTGGGGGGTCTCTTTAGCTGCCTGGTACAGAGGATGGGCCAGGATAGAGAAATTTGGAATCCAATGTCTAAAGAACCCGACCAACCCAAGAAAAGATAGTATTTCATCCACCGTTTGGGGAGGTTGGAGTTCTTGGAGGAGTCTTATGCGGTCCCCAGTAAGGGACTTAGAAGTGGGAGTTAGAAGTATGCCCAGATAGGTAACCGAAGGGGCACACAAGTGGGCCTTAGAGGGGGTGACTCGATATCCCTTGGCCCCCAGGAAATTAAGTAAGGTGGAAGTGTCGTCTTGGGAGACTGAGAGGGAGGGGCTACAGAGGAGGAGGTCATCCACATATTGTAGTAGAGTGCTGGCCTTAAGGGCACACTGCTGTAAATCTGTAGTCAAGTCCTGGCCGAAAATGTGGGGGCTGTCCCTGAACCCCTGGGGTAGGACAGTCCAAGTTAGTTGTCCAGAAACGTGTGTGTCGGGATCCTCCCAGGTGAAGGCAAAGAGAAAATAAGAATCAGGGTGCAGGGGGATAGTGAAAAAGGCGTCTTTTAGGCCCAGTACAGTAGTAAAGTGAGAGGTGTTTGGGGGAACGCGAGACAATAGGGTGTAGGGGTTAGGAACAACTGGGTGGAGGGGGACCACGGCCTCATTAATAAGCCTAAGGTCTTGCACCAGTCGATAAGCCCCTGAGGGCCTGCGTACTGGGAGGATGGGGTGTTACAGGGGGAACTGATGGGGATCAGGAGTCCCTGACGTTTAAGCCGTTCTATGATAGGTTTCAGGCCCCGGCGGTGGGCTAAGGAAACAGGAAACTGAGCTTGAGAGGGAAACTTAGAGTTATCCTTAAGCTGTACTTTAACTGGGGTAAGGTGGGAAGCGATGATGGGCTCTGAGATGTCCCACACCCGAGGGTCTACAGTAGGTAGGTCATCTGGAGCGGGGGTCGAGGGAGTGGAGAGGTGTAGGATGAGACGGGTTGAGGTGGAGGGAGGAGAAGAAGGAGAGAGACAGATAGTTGCCCTCAGTTTCTGGAGAATGTCCCTACCCAGGGACCGGGCAGGAAGGAATGACTAGGAACGAGTGGGAGAAGGGGAACCCATCCAGGCTACAGGATGGAGGAGGTCCCATCGATCCCCATAACAGTAATTGGTGAGGTTCGAGTAAGTCCCAAGTAGGAAGGCAGAACAGAGTAGGTAGCCCCTGTCTCCAGCAAAAAAGAGATGGACTTACCCACTACCTGGAGCGTAACCCTGGGCTCGGCCTGGGTGAGAGGGGTGGCCGTGTCTGGGCTTCATCAGTCGTCCTCCAATCCAAGCAGTTTGAAAGGCCGGACTTGCTGTCTCGGGGGGTCCCCCATGTTGTGGCGCCAAAGATACCCTGAGGTTAGGGCAGTCGGATTTCCAGTGGCCCATCAAATGGCATTGAGGGCAAGGCCAAGTTGGCGGCTTTGGATTGGGGCACTGGCAAGCCCAATGTCCCTCAGCCCCGCATTTGAAACAGGCCCCCGGGGGGGTGTGGTTGGTTGCCCCTCGCTGCTGGCTCCCGGAGCCGGCCGGCCGCAGGGCTGCTACCAAGGCTTGGGTCTGCAACTGAACCTTTTGCTGGAGTCTGGCTTGTTGTTTAAGCTCAGCCGCCTCCTCACGGGAATTAAAAACCTCAAATGTCATTTTCACCAAGTCAGAAATGGGGGTCTGAGGGTCCTCCTCAGCCTTCTTTAACTTTCTCTGTATATCCGGCGCCGATTGAGAGATAAAATGAGTAGCTAGTACTGTGGCCCCGGCAGGAGAGGCAGGGTCCAAGCGAGTGTACTGGGTTAAGGCCTCGATCAATCGGTTAAGAAACATAGCAGGGTTTTCGTCAGGGGCCTGGACAATCTCCCTAATCTTGTTGTAATTAACGGCCTTATTAGAGGCTGCCTGCATGCCGGCTATGAGACATTGGACCATGCGATCGCGGTGCCAGTGGCCATCTTGGCCATCCTGATAATCCCAACCTGGTTCTACAGCTGGGACCGCCTGGGCTCCAACTGGCATGGCAGCATCAGTGAGATGGACCTGATCTGCGTGCTCCCGGGCAGCAGCCTGGATGCGTTCCCTCTCCTCTGTGGTGAGAGGAGTGGTCTGGACCACATGTAAATCATGCCAGGTGAGGTCATAGGCTTGGGCTAGATATTGGAATTCTTTAATACAGTTATCAGGACTGGCCGAAAAGGAGCCCAAACGTTTCTCAATTTGGCAAAGGTCCTGTAGAGAGAAGGGCACATGAACTCGAACAACTCCCTCAGCTCCAGCAACCTCCCTTGGGGGGCAGACTAACTCAGGGGAGGGTTTCCTAGCCCTAGTGCGGGTGGAGATGGGAGGGGAGGCTGGAGGGGACGTAAGGGAAGGTTCCGGGGGGGCCGCATCAGGAGCAGACTCAGGTTTTGGGGGTTGAGGGGATGAGACGGGAGTCGAGGTGGAAGGGGTGGAAGGGGTGGAAGGGACCGAAAGGGGGGTGGTTGGAGCGGGGGGTTAGGGGGCGTAGGGAGAGGGGGGCCTTGGGGTGGGGGATCGCGGTAAGGAGGAGGAGGAAGAGGAGCCGGGGCCCCTCTCGTCGGCGGGTGGGTGAAGCTCTCCGGAGGTTCAGAGAGGGGAGAATCAGAGAGGAGAGACGGGGAGGAGAGGTCCGAGTCTTTGGGAGCAGTGGATGGCAGGGGAGGGGCAGGGGAGCGGGCCAAGAGGACCTGAGAGGTGGAGCAGTGAGAGCAGAGGGAGGGGTGAGAGCGCAGAGTCCAGAAAGCCTGGACATAAGGGACCTCGACCCATTTGCCCTGGCGTTTGCAGAAATTGCCTAGGTCCATGAGAATCTGATAGTCAAATGTGCCTTCCGGAGGCCACTGGGACCGACTGTCTAACTGGTATTGTGGCCAAGCGACGGTACAATAATGTATGAGACGTCGCCTATGCAAGTCCTGGTCCAGTTCCAGGGTCTTAAGATTGGCCAGCAGGCACCCTAGGGGTGTTTTAGAGTCGAATTTGGATTGGGAGGTCCCCATGATTCGTTGCCAGGCAACCCGAGGGCTGGAGGAAGGCGTCCCCTCGTCCACCACTGGGTTGAGGAAAAACTGTGTTGACTGCCGTAGAGGTTGGGACGTCTCCCAGCCTCTCGGAGTCATGGAGGTCACCTGGTGACCAGCGAGGTCCCCCCTGACGCGGCCGCGATGAGGGCAGGGCTTTCCGGAAGGGGGCGCAGAATCAGGGAAACTCACCACGGCTTCAGAAGTGGCATTCGGGGGCGCCTGGGTGGCTCAGTGGGGTAAGCCGCTGCCTTCGGCTCAGGTCATGATCTCAGGGTCCTGGGATCGAGTCCCGCATCGGGCTCTCTGCTCAGCAGGGAGCCTGCTTCCTTCTCTCTCTCTCTCTGCCTGCCTCTCTGCCTACTTGTGATCTCTCTCTGTCAAATAAAAAAAAAAAAAAAAAAAAAAAAAAAAAAGAAGTGGCGTTCAGAAAGGCAGGTCCGGTCCAGCTAGGGAAAGGAGAGAGTCTCCCCACTGGGGTGGGGGCTCAATCTCCTTCCCGGGTTTCGGCACCAAATGTAAAGTTTTCCGACGAAATAAACACAACACCAGGCGAAGTGGGTGTAAGGCAAGGTTTATTAAAGGTTCTCTCCAGTGAAGTTTCAGGGCCCAGGTGAAGGGGAGCCGAGAAAGTTGCACCGGGAGGAGGTGGGCACACTTGGGCGAGGTTCTGCAACTCTGGAAAGCAGAGTGGGGGAAGTCGCGCCCAAGGCAGGGAGGAGGGGGCTTTTAAGGGGTCTTGGGGAAAGCTCAGGGGTCTTTTGGCAAGTTTCCCTTATTTGGATATCCTGCCTGCTCATCGGGATCCCATTGGTCCACAGGAGCCTGGGGCGGGGGTCTCAGATTCCTGCTTGGGCCTTTGTTCTCCTGTCCAAGCTCAGGTCTTGCGGTGGGAACTTTCACCATCTTTAGTAGCCCTTCCTGCCAGCCCAACACTCCTCAGTCTAAGTTTGGAGCTGTTGGAAGCTACCAAACTGAGGAATGCTGCTTCAGAGTGATTCCAGACCCAGGACAGCAGAGCTGAGAGAGGGAGGTAGACCAAGCCCAGATGACATCATTTGAGCTGTTCGATCTAGAAGGGCCTGACACCTAAAACCCTGGATTTGGATATTTTTAGTTACATAAAACAACATCCCCTCCTCGCCCCTTTTTTGTTAGACTATTAGAAATGTGTTCAGGTACTTGGACTTGAAAGAGTCCCAACGATATGATATGATACTGTTTATCTATGATATGATACTGTTTACTTAAAGATAAACACTTTAATTCTAAGTGTTAGAATTAAAATGTAAGTTTGATAAATGGTGGCTTTATTATTTTCATTATTCTTATTGTTGTGGTATTTTCACAGATGCTGTAGGGCTCTTACTTCCTCCACTCTCTCCCCTCAACCAAATGTTCCACAGGGACTGATGGCAGGCATTTCTAACAGTGACAGAGCCTGGGTGAAGGCCAGAGGCACCTGTCTCAAAGGTGCCTCCCAGCCTCCTGCAAGCAAACAGCAGAGCTCAGAGGCTGCCACCAAGGAATGGCCCTCTAGAGACCACTGTCCTGAGGGACCACCTGCAGTATATGCTCCACATCCTCCCCCAAGCCAGACACCCTTACCACATCCTAGAGGGCCTGGGATGGTGGGCCTGTTGGCGGAACTGAACTGAACTTTAAAAGAGCAACATGCTAATTCCATGCAAATGAATATCTATTTTGAATCAACAGCTTGGGCACTTTTCCTAGGAGGGCTGAAGCAGCAGGAATCCAAAGGGAGGACAGGAGGGGAGGGGTATCTCTGGGAGGTGTCAGAGAGCACACTGGGGCTCCCAGCAGAACAGAGCTGCCTCCTGCCCACAGCCCCTGATGCTATTTGATCTGCTCATTAGCAAGTATGAAATGTGGAGAGTCCAAAAAGGAAAAAAAGAAAAAAAACAAGACAAAACAAAACACAAAACTCGGCAATGAATAAACTAACAGATGGAGACTTAATTCAATTTGCATGCAAGCCACCCTAGAACCAAGGACTTTGTTTGCCTAACAATGGAGACTGGGGAAGGGGAAGGGTCCCTGCTGCAGGGATTGATGGGAAGGATCCCAGATCCGCACCCCCTCCCTACCCCATCCCCCACCCACTCCTCCCCACACCCCTATCTCTTTATGGGGACCAGATGGGTATTTCTGTAAAGCTCCTCTCCCTTGGGCTGATCTGAATTCATCCTCTGATCCAGAGAGAAGGTTCTTGGGAGAAGTGAGGCTGGCACTGCGGGGAGGGGAGGGTCTGTGGGCAGCAGCAGCAGAGGGGGATGAGAAGCCACATGGGAGCTGAGGGACAAGGTCAGACTGACCCTCCCCACATCCTCTACGAATCAGAAGGCAATGAAGCTGGGGAGCTGGTACTCAAGTAGTGGTCCAGCTGACTCCAAAGCCTGCATCTTTTCCACTGTATATCCTGCTTCTGGAGCCTGGACCCTGAGCCTTGCTCTGCCAAGACTAGCTGCTTTGGTCATCTTCAGTTGACTTGACTCTCTGAGCATTGAGATTCCACATGTGATAAACATGAACACTAGCCAAATGGACGTTGCCACAGTTGCGGGGTAGCACACAAGTTGAGTGTGGAAGATTGGTGTGATCTCTGTAATTCTGTCCGTGTTCTCCTGCTAGCAACGATCACTGTTAGTGTCCAGGGAGTCACTAACCTCCTACCCTCTAAGGAGCTGACAGATGGGGTATGTGCACAAAGAACAATAACCAAAAGGGAAGAGAAGTACCACCATGAAACAGCATGGCGATGGCAAAAACCCATTGGAGACTGCGGCTGAAGCCAAATCCCAAAACCAAGTCCCAGACACAAATTTCAGTTGCCCTGGCCTGCAGACAGAGAGGAAAAGAGAGACACTGAGCTGGCTTCCATGTGGACACGTGTGAGCAGCCATGGGGCATAGGGTATACACCTGCCTCAGCTTCTTGGATGCAAAAAGGAACAGGGAGAATCGAGGTAGTTATACCTGGTTCTAGAAGAATCCAGGTGTATGTGGAAGAGGAAATACTTTTTTCTAGTACTCTCCTAGGTTCTGTGGCTGGCCTGATATTTAAGCTGACATAAGACAGATTATTAGGAGAAAAGCATACACATTTTCTTTAATATCTTTACTATTTATAGGAAAATTTTAATATTTCATAGGAAAAATGAAGATGCAAAGAAGTGGTTGGGACTCAGAGGTTATGTGCCTTCTTTACAAAGAACCATCCATTTGTGGAGAAGTGACAAGACAAAGGAAATGAAATTTAAGCTTCTAGGGGTGGAAAGCTGTGGGACAGTGGCTATAAGATCTGTGGGGGAGCTAATGGAAGAACAAGGTTACTTCGTAGGTCTATTCATGCAGATCCATTTCAGCATCAACTCCCAGTCTCTGGTGAAAAGAATGTTCTTCTCTTCCTGGTGTAGGGAGCACTTGCTCATGGGAAATATCATGTCTTGCTTTTAGGTAGGAGGGATGTCAGAGCCCTTTCTGCACCTGCTGTTTCTCAAGTGCCTTCAGTTCAAAATAATCAGTGGGCTAAAGTGGCATATTTCAGGGCGGTATGTTCTCAACCCGTTCACGTGCTTTACCTGGGGGCTAAACAGAGAGCCCTCTCCCTCTGCACAAAAGAAGGAAAAAACAGAGGAACTATGTGAACAACAGAAGTGGAAAAGTACCTTGTTTTGAGCCCAGGATTTGCATTAATATTAAGTGTGTCTAGTGCCATGTAAGACTTGACCTAAAAATTTCCACCTGAGGTTTTTATTGAGGGCACAGTGGTTCTTCTGGCGTTTCTTTTTCTTTCCCTACTACAGAGGACAGGCAACAGGATGAGACCTTCCTCCTTCAGATCTGAGCCAATGCAGAGAGTCTGGCCCAGGCCTTAATGGGTCCTGAGAGTCAGAAACCTCAGCTCAGCCTCAGTTAAGGCCCCAGTGCTACTGGAAATCTCTACAGGGAGAGCTCACATTCTCTTTTGCCATGAGTTTGGGGAAAAGGAAGGAAAAGGGAAAGCAGGGGAAAGAAGTCAGGCCTGGGGATTCAGGTCCACCTGCCAAACGTCCAATAAATCAGTCTTGCTCAAGTTCAAAGGCTATTAGACAACTTCCTTCGTCATTTCTTTTTCAGTGGAAAGAAATGAATATTGATTCTGTCTTTTGCTCCATGCTAGGCCCCTTCAAATGAGTATGATTGGGTTTTCCCAGCTTAGTGGGTGGCATTTGGGTATTCAGGGGCAATTACATCTTCTCAGAGCTCAGCCTTTGAGTTAGGAGCTTGGTGAGGTGTGTTTGAGAGTATCCTGGGGTCACTGCAGGCCATGAAAGAGGACCTTTATGTCTCAGGTGGTGTCAGGCTCCTCTTCAGCATCCTGGAGGGGCAGGCTTTGAACCAGAGTCATCTTAAAAGTGGCCCAAAGTTAGGTATGCCAAGATGCTGAGGAATGATTCCAATAGATCCTTGGAAAAGATTAACCCTAATACCAAGTGTCAGGTTCCATGATGGTTGGAACTGCTGAGTGGAAAGACCTCTCAACTTCTTAGTGAAATAGTCCTACTGGAGAATGAAATGGTATGTGTAGTCTGAAGCTGACTGCTACAGGCACAAAATTCCTCTTAACCTCATGGAGTATTATAAAAATGCATTTTGCATTTTGGGAATTTTGCATTTTCCTCATAATACATATTTGAGTATAAAAATAATGTTTGGGGGCACCTGGGTAGCTCAGTCAGTTAAGTGCCTGCTTTGTGTTCAGGTCATGATCCCAGGGTCCTGGGATTGAACCCCACATCGGGCTCCCTGCTTGGCTGGGAGCCTGCTTCTCCCTCTCCTGCCTGTTGCTCCCCCTGCTTGTGTGCTCTTCCTCTCTCTCTCTCTCTCTGTTAAATAAGTAAATAAAATCCTTAAAAATAATTAAATAAATAAACAGAAATAGTGTTCGAAATAAGGTGCAGTCTAGTAAAGCCGATAAGAGAGGAAAATGTATAATGTTTATGCTGAAGCTTAGAGACCCCATAACCTATCCTGTGGTATGTTATTTGTGAGGAACACGGTAATATTTAGATGCATGGACTCCCTGATTCTAGGCTTTGTGGAGGTCACTACTGCAGCATAATTACTTCTGTCTGTGTCATCCTTTTCCTGGGGATGAAAAAGGACTATGTTTACTCCCACACTTCAAACCTTCCTGAATTCTAGAAAGTTGTCCCCTTGAATTTTCCTGAGGCCTTGCATCTGGTGCCCCATCTGCAAACAGTGACCTCCTTCTCACAATTCCAGACATGGTCACATACACTGAGAGGGCTCTGAGATGGTAGATTCACAGTGGATTTTGATAATGTGGTCTCTTCTAAGCCAACCTACGAATGCCACCCATGTCAACTGGGAAGGCTGTGATTGGGGAAAGGCGTAAGAGGAAGCAGAACATGGGGCTAATGAAAATTTACTATCTTTTGTTACCCAGCTTCTCCTGTTTATATGGCTAAATGGACATTTATTAGGAGTTTTCATCGTTAAAAGTATAAAAGGTAGGGGGAGAAATGAGTGGAAAGTAATTGAAAATGCTAACTTTGCTATCAGAAATTATATCTGGATATTCCTAACCCTCCCACAACATCCATGCACACTTGAGGAGAGAGGCAGAGACACCCACCTAGGGGGTCAGGATAAAAGTAAAGAAAGAGGTTAGCTTTGAAGCCCCAATCTCTTTTGTCCATAGGTTACTCGAAATGCCCCAACTGTTTGCTTGAACGATGCACGGGAACCCTGTTGGCAGTATGATGACTGGGTCTGTGTCTTTCTCAGGATCTTCTGTCCAAGAAGAAGTGGGGTGAATGTGCCATTGTTGGGGTAGCTCAGAAGCCTCTAAAAATCCAGAGAGGAAGACCTGAGCCCCTTGAGAGGGGGAGGACAGGCTGTCTGCCATGCAGCGTATTTTCTGGGTCCACCTGCCTTGTCAGGTCATCATCAGTGGGAGTCATTGCAATTCTCCCGTCATCCCCAGCTGCCTGGCCAGCCAGGAATGCAGTGCCCGGGGGTTGCTCCTGTGCAGAGAGCATTGCATTTGCGTTGGGCAAGGCTGGGGAATCTGACATAATGAGGTAAAGATCAGTTTGGCTTGCGCCACAGGGAGCGACTAGTATAGGAAGGGTTCTGATTGGAGGTGGGCTGGTCACCTGGACAGTAACTCTGCCCTACAGCTCTGAAGCCAATTACAGATGCTGTGGGAGGCCTTCCTCCTCCTCCTCAGGCTCCAACATGACATCTTTTCCAGGTGTGACGGGCAGTGACATGGGGAGGAGAATGCAGGATTTGGTCTCAGAGGTCTGGCTGTAACTCAGAGAGGCAAGCGTGGCCCTGTACCTCACAGGGTCGTTGGGAGGAGTAACTGTACCCACACCTGCAACTTCGGTGGCTGTAGCCAGGTAGTCCCTGGGCAAGGGGCACAGACCTGGGAGAAGCTAAGGAAACGGGCTTAAAGTCCAGTTGTGTTTAATTCTTTCTCCATACACCTGTTTCCTCCAGAACCTGGCCTTGTCACAGTGTCCGCAGGAAAGCTGATCCCGTTAGCTGCCGAGAGCACAGGCCCCTTCTCTTAGGATCCTCTCTGTTCCTCCCTTCTCCGAGAGAATTAACGTTTCCTGCACCTCCAGCCTCTGGCACTTACTCCTGTTTTGCTTTTATCACACGGGTAGCAATTAGTCGTTTATTCATCTGTTCCCATGGAAAAACTGAACTCCGTAAGGGCAGAGCCTATGCCATACTGAGTAACTGAAAATAGTAGAAAATCAATGAATGTTTGGTAAATGAAGGAATATGGAAGGCTGAGAGAAGCAGGTTGTGCAGATCTCAGTCCCTGATGTTTCATCTTTGGCTTTTGGGTACTTGATTCCCTCAACATTTTCACAGCTTTTCCTCCATAAGGAAGAGTATGAATCTGCTAAGTCAGTACACACTGAGGGACAGAAAAATCCATTGGTATTTTCATAATGATTCTTATCTGACTGTAAAGCTCTTTACATTTTAAAATCATTTTCACATTCATGACTTCATTTGATTCCCATTAACAATTCAACCAAAAAGTTGGGGGTGGGGGGGGATGAAAGGAAGTTGAGATTCAGGAAAGGGTCAAAGATTTGTCCAAGACCACCTAGGTAACTAGGGATGGAGCCAGAATTAGAAATCTGATCTTTGGGGTTCTGTGAAGATACTCTTGAGGGGAATCTGTGTCATTTAACAAAAACATCTTTGAGAGGCTGTGGGGAACAACCTACCAGGTATGCAGGGACAGCCACTTTGCTCATTGATTTTTCATGAATATCTTTGGCATGACTCCTTGGGCTATGCACTGTGACAAGTGCTGAGAACACTCGCTGACTTCAGAGAACTTAGGGTACACTAGAGGAGGCAGATACGTAGGTTGGACTTGAAGGATTAGAGGCTTCAATGAGGTCTAACAACATTGTAGTGGGAGAGGAGGGGAAAGAAAATTAGGCTATTGGAATTTGCATATCCAAAGGCGGACGAGTCAGGGTCTAGAGTGTGTTGGTTAAAGGTACTGGACATGAATGTTGTTGGCGTTGACGATGTCAAGAACTTCTGAAACTACGACTTGGGACGGATAATAGATATATATGTGAAACAAATGATGGCAGGAGCAGAAGAGAAAAAGAAATTTTTGAGCTAGCTAATAAATTCTGTAATGAACAAGGGCTCTGAAAGGAAGGTGGAAGATAATGGTGACAAAGATAAATAAAAGAGTTAAAGGATAATGAACCCGATGACATAATGTTCAAAGAAAGAGGTATTTTTGCAAGAGTGTGAGAAAGGAGGGTTGGAAGGAAACTACTGAATTGAACTGGTGTTATGAATTAAATATTTGCTTTCCCAAAAAATTCATATATTGAAGCCCTGACCTCCAATACGTGGGGGTAAAACTCCCATAATGGGATTTGTGTCCTCATAAGAAGAGAAAGAGGCACCAGAGCTACTTTTCTTTGAGTGCTCACACCAAGGAAATGACATGGGAGCACACAGCAAGAAGATGGCCACCTACAACCCAGAGAGTAGGTCCTCAGCAGACCCCAAAACCTGCTGTCACCTTGATCTTGGACTTCTGAGCCTCCAGAACTGTGAGAAATAAATGTTTGTTGTTTGAGACCATTGTTATAGAAGCCCAAGCTGACAAAGACAATCTGCAAATCTAGCGTGTTGTGTTTGTTCACGATTGGCTAAGAAAAACACAGGTTTATTCCTCACTCCCATTACCTATCCAACACTAGTTAGAAGGAGAGGAAAGAGCTCTGCTCCACTCGGGCATTAAAGAACACAAGTTGATGGAAGTCCCTATGTCTTGAACTGTGTCATTTGGAACATGCAGTCCCCACAGTCACCACTACAAGGTAAGTGGTGGCTGGAGAATTGTGCACCAATCTTTAAATGTCTTACATCATTTCTACTCATAGTCTAGTGGTCTAGCCCAGTCACTGGCCCCACTTAGGGGCAGGAGCCTGAAAAGGTGGAGGAACAAGTAAATATTCAGTGTGCTAAAGGTCCCTGCTATCCGTGTTGCAGACTCCACAAACTTGTTTCATTCATTTATTTAATAGATATGAGTGCTTGTTTGTGTCAAACAAACAGATGCTAAGGATACAATGATAACAAAGTGGTTGTAGCCTGAACTGGGGATTTCTTTGCTAAACACTGATGCTTTCTTTTTTTCTGGCTTCTCAGCCTGAGGACCTCTTCAACTGTCTCCTTCCTCCTTAGACTCTCAGCCATAACCTCTGTTGCGATCTCCTGTCTCCTAGTCTAAACTCTGTTTCCTGGATCAAATCTCTTCTGGGCTACCACATTACTCTGAGTAGAGTAGGTATAATTCTGGCTCTGTGCCCTATCTTTTCCAGATTTTCAGCTTCAGGGATAAAGGAATGAGTAGTTTAGGGTCATTAGGTTTCTACGGATGGAATATGGGACTTAGACTCCCTCCAGCCAGACCTATCCCAGGATAGTGACCGAGGTAGGAGCCTTTCCCATCTTGCCCAAATGTCTGCTTGGAGTGGAAGGTGGGATCTGGTGAGCTAGGAGTGGGATTAGGCTTGCTGACTCCAGGAGAATAATACTATTCCATAGGCCATAATTGAAAATCTATTAACTCTGGAAACCAGTATTGCACATAAACCTCCCCAGCCCCGGCCATCCTGCCGTGAGCACTCCCTCCCTGTTATTCCTATAAATCACCGCAGATAGGCTGGGAACCAATCGATGAGAAAAAATTATGCCACAGCATTAGATTTCATCATACACAACCTGAACTATTACTTTTCTGTCCTGTGGTATGAGGAATCATGAGAATTAATAGTCTTCCTCTTCTCCAATGATGGGTTTATGACACAGTGGTACCTACACTCTATTTCTTCCTTAAAACCATCAATTAATTTTGGGTACTTACAACCACTCCGTCACTTCCTGAAATTAGCACCCCCCCCACCATAGAGTCTTAATGGGAGTTTTAAATAATGATAAGCTTTCCCAGTTTGGGCTTCCTACTAATGCCTGATTCAGCCTTACCAGGCTCCTCCCTCTGCTCTCTCCCCAGGCTTCCCCATGTATTTTAAGGGAAGTATCGGTACTCAACCCTAATCTACCTCTTCTCTGCAGACAGTCAGGGTAAACAACTCTAAGGTCAAGGTGATCTCACTGTTACCCTCCTTCTCTCCTTCTAGCATTCCATTTCCCTTGCTGTAGGGAAGTCCTCTCTGAATTCGAAGTCCTTTGATAACAAAACATAAGAGTGAAGTCCTTTGAGCAAATAGCCCTGGTGATACCCCTCTGGGCAGATCCCAGTACCTGACTGACTCCAGTGTATACAGGTCAGCTGGGAAGATACGATAGAGGAAGTCTAGGTGGCCCAGGACTTGGAGATGATGCTGGAACGATACGGAGTCAGGGCCTTAGTGTCTCTGAGCCAGTCAGCATACATTTGCCAAATATCTTCTGTTTGCAAAACATTGTGCTAGCTCCTATTTTAAACTTTAACCTTATTTGTATATGAAACTCAGATTTTCTGGAAGGGAAGCAGGAAATTTTATCGAAGGACCATGAATGCTTTCCCTTAGACATCCTTTAGTTTTTAATGGATTCAGCAGGTTCACATCCTTTGGAATCATTCATTCGTTTGTTCATACATTCACTAAGTATAATTATTGTGTGTATAAGGCAGTGCTGGGATGAGTTGGGGTATAGAAACATCACAAAAACATAGCCCCCAGAACTTAGGTATTTGCAATCTTGTATGAAAGATAACATTCTTGGGCAGATATCTCACAATTCAAGGCAATATGAGATAAATGCTTTTCTTCTAATGGAAAATAAGTCTTTATTGGTGAAAGAGGTAAGAAGAGAGAACTCCTGGAGCTCGGCTGGTATCCATGAACTTTTGTACAAACTAGAACCCTACCACCACCTCCCAATCCTACTGAAGAGAAGGTATGAGCCACCAGGCACATTAGCACAAGTCCAAGTGACTCAGCCGCTGAAGGAGTGCCTACGGGCTCCTAGCAACTGCCACCTTCTGAGATTTTCTACCTCACACACCAGCCAGGGCTGCAAGAGGAGCTGCCACATTCTCATGAGTTCCTGCCCCCAAACAGAGCTAATAAATCAAGGTGAAATCAAGCTGATCCTGTCTGTCTCCTTCCCCAGAATTTTTGGTCTTGGGCCTGAGAGAATGGAAAGTCTCTTTTTGTGTGTAGGTATAGCTGGACTATCAGATGGGTATTTTAGGAGCTCCCAGCAGCCATGTTTACATGACTGGACCAGAGAAGTAAGGGAAATAAATCAGTTTGCAGAGAGAAGGAAAAGCTGAAGCAGAGACCAGGGCAGGTGTAGTGATATGAGAGAGAGAGAGACACCTGAAGGAATTTGAGCCCTTGGTTATAGTAAATCCTAAACCCCAGCTGAATTCAAGCTGTTGGGTTCCATGGGATACCCCAATGTCTTTACAATAAGGCCTCCATTTTTCTTCAACCAGCCTGAGTTGGGTTCAGCATCTGTCATGCGTGTCACAGAATGTTAAACTGATTGAAACATGATGGACCACATGCAGAATTTACAAAAGAATTATCTGGAAATCCATTACCACAACTCTCAAAATCCCTCTCCCACAATACAGGAATCCTATGTTATCAAATTGTTGGAAATCAAGAGAGGGTTTTAAAAGAGAATGCCTCTGAGGTGAGCCCTGTTTGGAGCTACCCTTCCCCATGAAAGGAAAGGGTAGAATAATTCTCCTGCACCTCAAGTCACAAGAAAGAATCACTTGGAGAGCTTCATATGATCCCCTGTAATTAGAGGGACCCAGGAAGCTGATATCTGACTCCTGCCCATGAAACTTCAAAGGCACTGTGGCCCAAAAGCCAGCTGCTGTGGCTAAGAAGCTAAGGAGGATTGCTGCTGCACTAGGACTGGAGTCTGTCAGGGCAACGGAGGCAACAGACTTTTCTATGGCCCTTCAAGACCCTGATGGGGAAGAGAATTGGCCCAAATACATTTTAAGCCTTGCCCAAGGGGGTGCAGTGGAACTCCAACAGGGAGCATCTGTGTGGAGTAGGCCACCTGAAAACCAGGGCCTGGGGAGCGGTGGCCAGTGGGAAGGCAACACAGAGCCTGAGACAAGGCAAATGCTGTCGTTTGCTCCCCGTGGGGCCTCTGACAAGCCAGGAGAGCACCCATGGGAGAGAAAGAGGCTTTAGACATCTTCCAGACCCAGAGCTCTTGAAGCCATTTTACTACCGCACTTGTCAGGAAAGTTCCCTGCTCTTCTCAGCTCCCCTTCCTCCCAACGCTGCAACACCAGAGGGGTCAGAAGTGGTCGAGCAGAGGGGAGGTCTCTGAGAAAGAAAAAAGAAGCTCATGGCACCCCCTCCTCTCTGCCTCTTACCCCATGGCAGCAGCCACTGAAGCTGAGGCGGGAGTGGGTGTAGGGTTATTTTTACTGACAGACAAGGTCATGTATTCACTGGTTTCTCTTAATTTTTCTTCCCTCCCTGAAGTTAGGTGGAAAAATATGAATAGTTTTGGGGAAGGAAGTGATGTGTGTCCTGCCTCACTGAGCAGCGAAAAAGCCCCTGTATGATCCTCTAGGCTCTCTCTTTCCCTGTGGAACATGGAACCACAAGCCAAAGTGACAGAGTCCCCACATGGAGGACAGCTGTGGGGGAGTCTCCTGACCTCCAGTGGACTCTGAACTCATGCATGAACTGCTGAACTTTTAGGGCTGTTTGTCAGCACAGCAGGAACCTATCATGTCCCCATTACTAGGTCTCTGTGTAAAGACCGATGTCGCGAGTCATCTTTTGAATCTAGGTACCATGTTGGTAGTGTAAAGTGACTTAGAGTCTCTGAGAGCGAGCAGAAAAGTCAGAGATTTCACCCAGGGTCAAGGAAAAGGACTAGCCATAGAGCCAGTTTAAAGGGACAGCGGCAAACAGACACAAACTTGCCTTTTGAATATATCTCCTGGGTCCTGTTTATTCAACACAGTGGTTACACTTGCAGTGGGACTAATAACCCCCGCCTCACAGAGTTGCTGTAAATCGAAAACAACTTGGTTTACGTTAGGTGCTTCATAAAAGTCAGTTTCTTTCTAGGGGAAAGACTGGGGAAATGTGGAACAGGGAATGTAGGATGTGGATGGAAAACTTCACCAGCTGTGCTCTTCTGCCCAAGGCAGGACATCCCTCCAAGTCTGATCCCTTCTAGAGATATCCCCCCCCCCCCAAAAAAAAAAAAACAAACAAACAAAAAACTGAAGTTTGGAAAAAGAAGGCCTTCTCAAAGATTTCCAGTAGGAAGAAATCCATGGACACAAAATCACTATCAGCTACGTGTTCTTAGGGCAGATATTCAACCTCTCCAGCCTGTTATTCTACCTAGACTAGATAAACTATCAAGTCCTCTGCAGCTCTAACACCCATTTAAGGACAAGACAATTTCCAGGGGCTTGGCGGGAGGCAAGGCCTAGCACATGCTGTGTATCCTGAGGTGCACGGAGTCAACCCATCTGGGAGGGGGGATGTTGGACTGGGGAGATCTATGGCTTCAGCCTCTGCCCATCCAGGCCCATAATTTCCTTAATCTGCAAGCTCAAACGATTTTCTTGGAAAGCCACCAGGAAAGTACATTTCCCTGTAGCTGGCTCAGCACAGCCCTCCAATCTCCCCAGGCTTAGCCATAAAGTGGGCTCAGACTCCATGCTGTGCATGTGAATGTAACACTAATGGTTTATCCTGCCCGTAAAACACCGTGACAAGCTGCCCACTGTCGCTGGGCCCCCGTGGTCTTATAAGATGAAGACTGGCTACAGCAGGCATCTCTAAACCCTGGGGGCCCTGTCCTGGGGTAGCCATGTTCAAATTGGACCCAGCAAGTGTAGTAGTATTTGGTATAACTGCAAAGGGCAGATTCTATTTCAGGCCTGTGGTGTGCATATTTCTTACTGACTCCTGTTCAAAGCCAAATCGATATCAGGCCAACGAAGAGATTTCCAGGGATATAAGCCACGGGGCTGGGTGGGAACAGAGAGGGCTTTGCCATGGGATCAGCAGAGCTCAGCCCTTTGGGAGGCCCGACCTCGGCTGATGTTAGTGCTTGCCACTCTAGGGATGGGAGCAGAAATGCTAGACTGTTAACCCCTGTTTTGATCACAGCCTCTCTATATTAGGGATTCCTGCGAGAGCTCTGGCTTGGCAGGGCTGGGTGGGCGGAGGAGGCTTGATGGGTGTGAATGGTGTGGAGGAGGGAGAAGAGGCATCTTGGCACTCACACCTTGGAGATGACCCTGCGCAGGAGTAGGGGAAGGGACAAGTCCCTTTCTTTAAACGGGGCACTGCCACGGCAGGATCTTCTACATGTTTCTACTGATACCTTTCCAGAAGGACTTCTGCCCAGCACAGTGAGAGAGGGGGGAGTTTTAATCGGGAGCCACTTTATGTAGGTGAAATGGGTCCTGGCCATCTTGTCTGATTTCAGGTAAAAAGCCCTCTGTAGCCATTCTCCCAAGCTGCCGAAAGCACCACCACTAGAGACTCCCTCCTCTGTATAAATCCAGAGGCCCAAGACAGTGGCTGTACTTAAGTCCCTGGGCAGGATTTGTGAGAAAGTTTTCTCAGCCGTTTGTACTTCGTGAGCACCCATCCCAGGCCGTGTCTTGAGAGCCAGACTCTGTGGGGGTGGAGAGGAGGTAAGAGAATCCCTGGAGAAGAAGGCAGAGAGACCACCTGGGCCCCGGGTGCCAGCAGGGACAGACGTGCTGCCACAGGGGCCTCAGAGAAGGGAAGCTGGCCTCACTCACTGTGCTGAGTGGCCTGAACAGGGAGGCCCAGGGCTCTGAGGCGGGGCCCCAGCTGGCACTGTGAGCTACCGTCTGTTTAGCTCATCCCAGACCCCTGAGCGGTGTTCATCTCATGGGGCTTTGGGACTCAGACTTGGAAGCCTCCAGAGATAGGACCCTGTGGGGGTGGCTGGAGGGTAAGGAGGGGACTAGAGAGAGGTTTGGACACTGTATTCTTGTTCTAGACCCCCACGTTGCCCCTTTCTCCCAGTAGCCCTATCTAAGGCTTCTGGCAATTGGCTAGGGAGGCACAGAGCCTCCTTCACTTGTTTCTCTGCTCCCAGGTCCCTCTGCCACCAAAGCAAGCTTCCCAGTCCTCATGCCGCTGTGACTGACCAGAGCCCCTCTTCTCAGAGGAAACAAGGTCAGGGACCTTTCCCAGACAATGCCCCCTCCCAGGGCAGATTCCACCAGAGTCGATTTGTTATTAATGATGTTCTAAAAGCAGCAAGTTTGTGGTCAGGGGAAATCAATTGGCCAGAAATGTGACAAAAAGGGAAATACTCTCCAGCATATGAATGTTTGAATTATTGATGCCTTCAGTTTGAGGCTTTCAGACACCAGCGCTTAGCTGATAAACAGCAAAGTGCACTTTCTTCCTACACTCCCCACTCTGCTCGGCCTGCCCTCTTGGGACCCATGCAAGGCTTGCCCTGAAAACAAGCGAGAGCCTCGGGCCCAGCCCAGGAAGGTGTCTGGACTGGGGTGGGAGGAGCTGGGGGTGTCCTGCTCTCCGAGACCCCCACCCAGGCCTGATGGAAGGGGGGGCTCCATACCTCTCTGACCTGGAGCCCCCCTCTGACGTCAGCTTCTGCTGCTCTGCCAGGCCACGGCTGCCTGCAGAGTCTGCTCTCTGATTCTTGTTTTGAGGGGCTTGAATTTTCAATATCACCTGATTTTCACATGGCGGAAGGAAGAGAAAAAATCCTCAGCTACAAACAAAGCACAAATCTTGTTTCTTTTACTCTATAAACCATTATCTCATTAATTCCAACTGTAAGATTCAGAGCTAAGATGTGACACTGCTAGTCACTGAGGGCTGTATGAATTTGGTCGTGATGTCTGCTGTGGTCTGAGAATCGTTTGCCCACTGGCTCCAAAAACAAGGCCTCTGGAGATTTCCACCCCTCTGCTCCGATCTCTTGCTTTTCAAGGCTCTTTGACCATCTATTGCTATCGCTCATAGCTCTGTAAATAATCTCATTGCCACATAAATGCTGACTCCCTCTAAGAGGATCTGGTAAATCCTGATTATGAATACGTGTCCCTACTTCCAACCAGCTTGCTCACCCCCCTGCCTTGTTCCTGCTGGGTGGAAATGCACACAGGAAGCTCAGTTATGGGCTGACAAGTTTAGCAAATGAATGGTCACATTTCCTGTCCACAGGACAGGATTTCACTTGGAAATATTGCAGTCCCCACCTTGGCCAGTGCCTCAGGAGCACGTCCCATTTCAGGACACTTCAAGGGAGCAGAAGGAGCAGTTGTTGGGCAGATGAAAGGCTGTTTGCTATTGGGACCTTCCTTCAGGAACCTAGCCCCCTCCCCGCCAAGTCACTGCTCTGAGCCCATGTCAGGCCCCGGCTTGGAGTGGCTGGACGTTAACCATCTCCTGAGCAGCAAACTCCAAAGGCTTCTGATTCTGAGCATCCACTAGAATGAGTGAGTTCCTCGTTCAGGTTCAGTGCTCACTGCTTCACCTTCCATGAAGAGTGATCACGGCAAGGCTGAGGCAGGAGCCCTGAGGGAGAGACCCACAGAGGGCTGGCCTGATAGGCAGGAACCCTGCAGATCCTGCAGAGGAGTGGCTAGGCAGGAGCTGGCAGGTGAAGAAGGGACAGTCCCTGGGTCATTTACCTGCAGGGAAGGTCTTAGCAAGCCCAGGTATAAAAGCAAACCAAGGTGGGGCTAGAGAGGCCAGGTCTCATGGCTGGGCTCTAGCAGAATTCCCTAGTCTCTGCCTGGCTGCTCTCCTTGCCCGACAAGTCTTGCTGCTTCTCTGGGCCTGCGGAGAATGGTAGGACTCTCTCTTTGCCACCTTGGGCTTCTTTCAGTGAAGCAAGGAGCAAAGAGATCCATAAGTACTAGCTTCCAGAGGACTTGGACCTGCACAATCCAGCTCAGAGCTAAAACTTGTGTCTTTCTCAGCTCTGGCTCGCCTTGGTTTCCCCCATGGGGTTAAAGTAGATGGAGAGAGAGCGCAAGGCCAACCAAAGGAAGAGTTCAGATCACTCCAGGCAGGAGTGCTGTTGACTGCACAAAGCCATGTTTCCACCAGCCATGTCCTAAGCCAGTAAAGTATCCAATCTGTAGCACCTCGTCTGACCCCAGACCGTGCCGGTCCCCTATCCCAGACCCAACCACAGCCTCACATGATTGGCCACTCTGGCGACTTCCTGCTAGGGAAGCTGCCACATTGCTGGGTCTCAGATCCCCCTAGGGATGCTTGGGCA
Organism: Mustela lutreola; assembly: GCF_030435805.1. Lineage (NCBI taxonomy): Eukaryota > Metazoa > Chordata > Mammalia > Carnivora > Mustelidae > Mustela > Mustela lutreola. Next base: position 184,776,239 of record NC_081290.1, on the reverse strand, counting down.
GCTGTAAACAATACTGCAATTTGCCTGTAAACTGCCAAAGTGGCAGCTTCCCTGACACCTGCCATCACGCCTCTCACTGCAGCAGCAATAGTGAAAAGTACACGCGCTCTCATCAACCCTGCGAATATCCCACGTGCTCTGCCTGGGCGAGTACACGTCCTTAATTGTGTCCTTAATTCATCCTGCCCGATGAATCGGCTTCAGTGACAGATTATGGCGGGTCAGACTGGCCTCTCCATGGAAGAAAGAAGGGTGCAACCCCAGGAGGGCGGCACAGCGGGGAGGCAATGTTAGCTTCCTAAACATTAGAGGAAGCGGGGTGTCGTGCAGCCGGACGGCCACGAGAGCTGACCCCCCATCCTGCTGTGCTGCCTGCTGACACAGTGTGATTTGGGGCAAGGTTCTCAGCATCTCTGAAATCTGTTTTTCTCACTGTAAAACAGGAATAAGAAACCCTGCCTCATATACTTGTGAAGATTAAAGATAATGTGTCCAGGACATAATGGATTTCAATAAATGTTAATTTACCTTTCTGTCCCTCTCCATGCAATGTGGTGATTCTAAGTGGGGTAGCGATACTCAATCAATATTCTTTCCTCCAATCAGAAGTCCTTTACATGCACGATGGCTTTAAACAACCATTAGAAGTCAACTCACACACCATCCGCTAGCGTTTGCCGACTATTCTATTTCTTGCAGGTGGCTTTTGAGCCTCTGCTTGAACACCTCTAGGGACAGTGATCTCATTAGCTCCCAAGATAGCCCATTATTTTTAGATAGAGTTGCCTGTTTGAAAGTTCTTTCAATAAAGCTGAATTCCTCTTACCTGTAGCTTTTACCTGTTGGTGTCAATCCCCCTGCTCTGGAAGCACCTGGACGGATTCTGATCCCTTTCCTACTGGGCATGGTGGGGATCACAGAGAACAAAGAGACCCTGCTCATGAGAAGTTCACGGGTCAAGATGGCAGACAGGCAAGTCTGGGATGTACTGCCTGTTGCGGGCACTTTCTGTGTGTGCCAAGTATGTATTCGAGGCCCTCAGTAGAGCTCAGTTTCCAGCCTCTCCATCCTAAGTCTCTCTCAGAATCTGGAGAAGAGGCCCGTGGGTCCACCTGTGCTGAGCCTGTGAGGCTAGCATAGGTATATAGGTAACCCAGGTAGCCTGGCCTCTGGAGGAGGCATCTGCATTGTTTGTTGCTTAACCCCCTGCCCGGGTGGCTGATGGCCCCAGGAACCATGGGCACAGGGTGGTCCTGCAGCGGCAGCCTGGAAGGGCCACTCCTCTGTGGCAGTCAGCCTCCCTGCTGCCCCTGCCAACGTGGCCAGCCGGCGGCTCTCAGAATTATTTTACGGAAGTGGATGTTATTTTGAGATGCAACCAGGCCTGTGCTCTGTTCGTGCCAGCCAAATGCTTGGCAGCAGCGGCCACTCTGCTGTGGGCAGCTGCTTGTTTTGAATCCCCCAGAAAGGAGAGTGCTCAGGGTGGGAGGCTTAGGGTTAGTCAGGGTCATGTCAGAGCCCCTGGGCCTGGGTTCTCCCTGGAAGTGAGGCAGGGCCATGGCGGGAGCCGGGGGGGGGGGTGGGGGGAAGGTTAGGGGAGTTCGAGGAGATTTTCGCTGTCACCAGCAGTATCATTGAGGAGTGAGGTGGCAGGTCTTGCAAAAAGGCAAGAGGAGGTTGCCAGGGTCCAGGCTAAGATGCGCCATCCGTGCACCAACACCCCGTTTCCAGCCAGCCCAGCCCTAATGTAGAAGGCCATGTGGCCTGCTCGAGGGAGGTCAGGACAGTAGTCCTGGTGGCCCTGCAGCATGGCCAGCTCCAAGGAAGAGCACCGGTGACCATTGAAAAGGTCCTGTGGCTCAGAGATGGGCTCCCAGGACTCTGGCAATCCTATAGTCCTGCGGCATGTCTCTGCCCCTCCCGCGCTACTCCCCGGACCCCCTGCCCCACCCCAGGCGGCTGGCAGCCAGCCCCATGGCATCCGTCTGTTTCATGCAGAGACACTCCTGGAAGAGTATGTGCCAGCCTCCTGTGTGCAGGGCCAGGCACCTTCACGGCCCAGAAATACCGCTTCTCTTCTATTGGGGTTTCCTCTGTCCCACCCATTTCTATTTTGAGGAATTTGTGTCTCCAGGGGGGTGTCTCTTCCCTTTCTATGAGGTGAGAGTCCCTTTCTGTCCTCAGCCTGAATCTCAGGGCCTTTTGCCCAGAAGCCCCCTAAGAAGCCTCTTGTTCTCAATCTCTTCCTGGGAACAGAGCTGTGGTTTGAGGCATCAAAACCCCTCTTGTCACAAATACAATCCCTTACGTCCTGCAGGCGCAGGCGCTCAGATCTTCTAGTCCCAGTCATGTTGTTGTTAAGAGTGAGTTTTCTTCAGAAAGATCCTGTAAAAATGCAAATGTTACCAAAGAGGGGTAACACATTAACTTATTATCGTCTATTATCACGTTAGGGCTGTTTACCAGCTTCCAGGCTGCGAGGAGGAGGGCCCGGGGAGGCGAATGCAGAACAGATAACAGTCTGGCACAGGAAAGGGGCAGGGAGGGACAGAGAGGCAGGGCCCTGAGCCGATGAGGCCCTGACAGGCGGGAAGTCAGGGCGGGAGACCGCAGCTACCGGACAGGTGGGAGGCAGGGAAGCCCGGCATGGCCCTTCATGGTGCCAGCACAGGGCGCTTCTCCAACCTCCAGTGTCACCTCATTGTCAGGAGGGAGCATCTTTATTTTACTTTTATTTTGTATATTTGCATTTTGTTAGTTAACATATAGGGCAATATTGGTTTCTGGGGTAGAATTCTGTGACTCATCGCTTACAAAGAACAGCGCATCTCAACAAGCGGCCTCCGTAATCTAGCCCGTCCTCCACCCATGTGGAAGTAGCATCTTAGGATAAAGATAGTCCCTTCTTGATTATAAATGGAAAAGAAAGAGCTCTGCCAATTTGGAAATTGTTACATTGTGTTTTGCCGTGCATTATCCTAACCGTTTGCTATTTAAGCTAATATTAATTTTAATCTCTAGTCCCTCAAGACACGCTGACTGCAGGAGAAGGGACACACACTACTGGCAGGGAAAGGCAGGCTGAGATTTAAACCAGGCTACAGGTAGTCTCAATGAGGGGTAACACACAGAAACACACGTAACAACAGTTGCCGCCGTAGGCAATGCAGTCTCCAATGGGGACTACAGCACGTTTTCTATCTTCTTGTTTCTAACAGCGATACTAAACAGGTTAGTATGGCTAACCAATACTAAATTTTGTGTTTATTTTGTAAAGAAAAGAAATGACTGTGCTTTACAACCGTAGTGTCCTCCTAAGGAAAGTAGGCCCCGTACAGCCAAGACCTGGAGCAGACAGTGTTGGCGTGGAGATGGGAAGGCGGGGGTGGGGGCCGAGTGTGACCAGTAGGAGGGTCACAGACAGAACTAATTCAGAGGGAATACTGCTTTGAGTCAGAAGTGACCAAGAGAACATAAGGTGCCTGAGAATTTAAGGAAATCTGGGGCAAATGTTGACTTCCACGGAGTGAGGAGGCGATGGGCCCCAACCAGCGCTACAGCTGTTAAGTGCAGGTCCAAGGAGGGCCCTGCAAGCAGCGTGCAGCAGGCTAGTATTTGGGGAAATTGGCTGATGTGTTTTTCCCAAGCGCTTCTTGTATCTCACGCTTCCCCTTGTGGGAGAGGGCAAGCAAGGCACTGAGGGAGTAGTGATATATCCAGAGAGCAATTCCTATAATTTGTGTTTCGAAAGCTGAGCCCTCAAAGCAGGGCAGAGAGAACCAAGGACAAAACAGAAGATGTGGAGCAATATTCAATCCATCAGAGTGCATGAAGCCCCCCGGGAAATCGAGATGCATCCAGATACGCTAGAGGAAAGGAGGAGAGCTGGGGAACCAGGAGAGTTAGTTCCTGGTGGGTGGCCCATGTGCCCTGCCCCACACTCCAGGCTGAGTCCAGAGATGGGCTGTGCACGAGTAGAATTTCCAGATGAAGGTGAAGATCCAAGGAGAGAAAAGCTTATATCCCCTTTCCCAGTGAGAGGGAAGTAGCAACTTCTTGAGTTCCAGAGTACTTAGCCTGCATGGGAGCAGAGGAACCTTCTGTGAAGTATCAGGTGTTTGGAGAAGACGCCTCCATGGGACCCCACGGAGCAGAAGGTCTGCAATGTGTGCAGCTAAGAGCTGTGGGCATATGGCTCAGTGAGGCCAGGGAGCTGGAGAGCTTGTGTGGCTGGGAGGAGGAAGACCAGCATGTCCTCAGAGCTGCAGCCCAGACGGGACAAGGACGTGTGTGGGTGGCTGCCAGAGGGGCTAGAGGACTCTGAGAATGCAGTCATCACTCTTGGCCCCATTCCGTGAAAGGGCACCAGCTAGCCCTTCCCCAGATTGGAGACAGCCCCCCATAGAGTGAAAAATGGGAGCCCTGGAATTAACGGGAGCTGACTCCCTGCCACAGAACGGGAGTTCAGAATCAAAAATCATCTCAAGTTGTAGGAAAAGTATTTAGGTTTCCTGTAGGACAGATTCTGTCAACTGAGAATCTTAGCCACAACACTTAGCTTGGTGAGTTTCTGGTCTTGGGCCGGCTGTGGGATGCCAGCAAAGACTCAGGGATAGTTTTAGTGGTAGTAGGGTGTCACGGGGGAGATGATTTTTCCTGGTTCTACTTTCCCAAAGGGGAGGGGAACAGAGTGAGGCAGGCAGCCTCTTCCTGAAGTTCCCGTCACGGCAATGTTCTCAGACTCCAGAGGAGTGAGATGACTCTCTTCTCTCTGGCAGAAATGTCCCATTTCAACTCCAGAGTCACATTAACTCAGCAGAAGGGATGAAACTGATCCGCACCCCATGCTGGATTCCGGTACCCACAGAGCGAGGGCCTGACCGCCCCCAGCCGGCTGGAGGGGGAGTGACTCCTCAGCAGTGAAAATAGCCAAACAAAAACAGAGCCACTCAAATGTCAGCAGAGAGAAAAACTGTCAGTGAATGAGCCCAGAACGGCCCTGCAACAGACACCCCAAGGCCTAGTGTAAAGCGTAGCTCAGTCTTTCCTGGCAGGCAGTGGAGTCGGCCCCCCACCCAGTGGCCACGGTTGAGGGGACACGGGGACCTCTGAATCTCCTCAGGTTCACAGCATGGGTCATTGCTTTGGCAGGCGGCCCACCCTTCTCCACTCCTCTTCTTGAGTCTGTAGAAAAGGCTTTTCTCTGGGCTCAAAGGAGGTAGGATTCCCTGCCTTTTACTACCTGCTTCTTGCTTCACTGAATTCTTTTTGTACCTTTTCCCTTTGGGGAGTGGGTGCCCTTTATCCAGCAAGGGGGAACCAGTTTACAGGCTTGCACTCCCTTCTTGGCTTCTTGTTTTCCTTTGTCTGCCCTTGAATTTCCTGGGCTCCGCTGTCTCAGCTCAAGGCTGGAGCAAGACTTTTACAAGGTGCTCCTTGAGCTGACTTTTAGGATTTAAGGTGACGGCGGATGGGGTGTTTTAGAATCTGCACCCCAACTAGGAAATTCACTTTAACCGTCCAATTTCGGGGATGGGGGTTTAGAGAAGTAGCTAACCCAAGTATAGCACAGACTGAAAGGAATACCCCCCCATCCACCACCACACCCCCCTCCCCAGAGTTCCCAGCCCCCAGAGGTCAGCCATTAATCACCTTCTGGAAGCCTGTTGCAGGGTTTGTAATGGAAATGACTCCGTTGTCATGGTAACCGTGGTTGGCCTGGCCAGGGGCTGCTCTAGGCCTGCCTGGCTCCTCTAGGTTTCAGATTTATTTACAAGCTGCAAACTCTAGCCAGGAAGATCTTAAGAGCCATTCCTTGCGATCAGGGTCGTAAGGGAGAAGACTGGGAGTGACCTAAGCCTAATCTAGTCCTTATTCAACAATATGGTTCCAAATCCATTGACCCACTGGGGGAAGATGAGACCTTTCTCGACACTACTAACATCCTGCCCATCGACTGGACGTGCTTACAGACAGGCAGGGTTATACCTATAGCCAGCCTGGGCTTTGGAGCTGACACACCTGAGTTTGATACAGACTCTTCCACTTACTAGCAAGCTACTTCCTGGTCTTCAGCTTCTACTCTTCAAAGCAGGGGTGATAAAACCTCACCCACGGTGTAACTGATAGGCTTCAATAAGATAATCACGTAAGGTAGGAGTGGCAGGCTTTTCTGGTAACAGGGCCAGATGGTGAATACCTTTGATTTTGCAGGCCACATGGTCTCTGTAGCGGCTGTTCCACTCTGTCCTTCCAGCAAGAAAGAAGCCAATAGGAACTACAGGGTGTGGCAGTGTCCAGCAAAACTTCAGCGTGTGTGGCCTCCTGGTGGCCCTTGCTGGATAGCCGAAGATGAGCCTGAGCTCCTGGCCGATGCTGCATCACGATGAATGATCTGCAGCCCAGCCACAGGGACAAGGGGCTCCAGAGCGTGAGCTCATCATGGTGACATCGTCGGGTTGGCTTCACTGGCACACTGTGGCAGGCGATGGACAGGCATTTCTGGGGAGGTGCAAGAGGCCCCTATGTTCTGAGCTATGCGCTATTAACACCCTTAACTCAGGCCTCCCTCGGTGAGGTTCCAGGGAATGTGGGAAGGATCTGGGGCTACCTAATTCACTCAGAACAGTGCTTCTGCCAGCTCCAGGCAGTGGGGTTTTCCTAGGATTCCTCCTCTGCCCCCGCCAAGTGAAGGGAATTTGAGTTTTTCATTCCATGTTCAGTGGTTCCGAGTGTGTAGGGATCCTATGTGCAAAACCTGTTCTGCGTGAAGGGCTCTCAGCTTTGCTCAGGGGTGAGCAGGCCTCAGCAATCAGCCCCCCTCCTCTGGGAGCTGAGGCGAGGTCCTTGCCGCCAGGGGACTAGCTGTCCTTTCAGAGTGGGGTCTTGCAGCTGCTCTCCTGGGGCACTGACCTGCTTTCAAGACTCAGGCCAACGACCTTTCAGGCTGGAGGCTGACTGGGGTCAGGCCTACACTGACCCTGATGTCAAGGGGATTGTGAGGGAGGCCAAGCTTGGCATTGTTCTGGGTGGGTCTCAATGTGGCCATACAGAAGGGCTCTCCCTGTCAGGCCTCAGTTTGCCTCTCTGTGAAACTGGTTATTCCCCTTTGCCTGGTCAGGCCTCTGTGAGGCCAAGTGGGTAGGGAGACCCTGCAGGACTCGGAGGCAATTCTGCCTGTGATGCTGAGGCCTCTCATTTCTCCCCACGAGCTCCTCCAACTGAGCCAGCAGCTGTTCCTTCACTCTCACCCCTGTGGTGTCGCTGAGAGAGGGGTGTTTCCAGTTCTCACTGATAGCTTTCTTGGCCATGGGAGGCCTTATTCGCCTCCTTAATGCCAATGCCTTCCTTGCCTGTGGTGCTTCAGTTTACAGAGAAACTTCAGAGCCATCTTCAGCCTTTATCTGCACACAGCTGGTGCAGCCCCAAGTTAGCAATGAGGAAACCCCCTTATGTTAGAGGGTGGAGGTTCACACCGCCAGTAGGAACTAGACGGGGCTGACCTTGTCCATCTCAGCCGTGCCTCAGCAGAACTGCTCCAGAAACCCGCTCCCCTTACAAAGGTGATTGTTCTGGTTTACAGTGAGCTTTTCACTAAGAAAAGCACTGAGGAATAATGTGTTTTCGGGGGTGGGTGGGTGGGAAGTAATTTTTTAAAAAAGATGAAGAAGGTTTTTATTCTGGAAAGTTGCCTCCCGCCACCATTGCTAGCTCAAAATAAATTCCATTTTCAAATGTGACTTTTCCCCCTCAAACTTCTTCCATAAACTCAAGCCAGACAGATCTGAGGGAGAGTATGAGCTATTTTTTTTTAGCCACAGTCCAGGGTTCTTCCTATTTATTGTTGGAGGCGGGAAAAAAGTTGAAAATCCTGAAGAATATTCTCTGGTTGTGAATTTGCACCCAGCTGTCTCCATTTGTTCACACTCACCAGCAAGACGGCTGTTCTGCTGTGGTGCCCTAAGGTCAAACTATTTTCCCATTTGGCTGGTTTGCTTTGCCCACCAACTCTGAATGAAAGTTGTAGAGATAACCTCACAATGCTAAGTCTTTGGACTGGGACACAAGCCTCTATTTCCAGGTGTGCAGGAAGGGAGCCATGGCCCCACAGACATAGCACAGAACAGAAGACCGTTCTCTGAGCTCCTGCACCAGAGATGCTTTGACCTTTGGCCACTCTGTCTCCTCCAGGAACCCCTTGAGTGGAGTCAACATTGTGAGCCATTGAGATAAAATACGAAAATGACAGTGGAAAGGAAAACCCATAACAATGGTTGAGCCAAGCCTCCCTGACAGCAAAAGGCTCCTCTGAAGGAAGTGAAAAGCAAAGCAACACAGAGAAAATTCTTGCAAAAATCGATCCTTTCCCAGTACCGCACCCCCATCTATCTCCGCTTCCTCTCCATTCCTTCCTCCTTTCCTCTTTCCCCCCTTTCGCCCCCACCTTCCTTACTGAGCGGAGAGCCTACACCACAGCCCCATAACAATGTTCCCATCTACAACCAATGGGGTTCACATTAGTTTTAACTCCAGGTTACATTCTGTCAGTGAAGAGTGAAATCTAAAAAGATGTCTAAGTAACTGTGTTATGTTGGTAGTTTTTGTGGCAAATGTTGCTAGAAAGAAAATGGGATTTTTTTTTAAAGCCACAGAAGTGTTTTCACTGTGAAGGTAGTTGACATAATGTTGTTCTAAAGGGATATCCTTACTCTGACCCACACTGGAACCACCCCCCGGCACCACCACTTGCCAGACTCCTTCCAAGTCCTCACAGAAGCCTTCATTCAATAGCTGGCCAGGGGTTCCTCACAGCTGTGTGATCTGCTGGATTTAATTCCACATAAGATTCTCTGAGGACCTCCTGTGTGATTAGCACTGGCTGAGTACTGGGAGGAACTCCCCAAATGTAAGACAAGATTCCTGCCCTCAAGGTGCTTACTGTCCAGAGGAGCAAGGTGCATCTGCTATACACACAATCAAATTGGACAGAACAGGGCCACACCTGGTTAATTAACTGTGTGGATTGCAAAGGCCAACCTCCTTCTGTCTGCCATGTGAACCCATCCTTCTAGGCACATAGAAGACTAACCTGGTCTTCCCTTCCATCCCCTTCCTCCTAATGCCTCAGGGTCTTTTACATATATTGTACAAATTCTACTATAAAACTTACCGCATTGTGTTGTGTGTTGGTTACGTGTATCTCTGTATCTACAAGCATGCTAAGCTTTAAGGCTCCATCTTGCAAAGGACTGAGTGAAGTTCCTGGCACACAATCAGTGTATAAGAAATATTAAAAAATTTGTTGGATGTGTAATGTGAGTTAAGGACCTGTGCTAGAGAACTAGTGGCTGGCCGCCCTTCCGTGCGGGATTCCATAACATGGCCACACTATACTTCATCCCCTTCCAAGGTGCATAAGAAAAGGAGCTACTCCAAAGGACTGGGTATGAGACCACAGTATGCTCATCTTATGAAATCACACACGAAAAGAAATGAGAATCCTGAGGGTTGCTTCCTTATACATAATTTTGGGATCAAGAAGTCTAGTTTGGCGCAGTCACAGGTGGAAACAAGCCCCACTGGGCCTCCCTCAGCTGCATCTTTGGGAGAATTGATGTCTACATTTTAATTCTCCCTAACATGTCATTAACCCCTCAGACACTCTTCCCACTGAGATAAGACCCATGATTAGGTTTGGAGGAGGAGGAGGAAGAATTCTCTTTGAGGGTCCTGTCCTTTGCTCAGTGAGAAATGATCTATTAGAGGCTGACAAATCAATAAAGGCAATTTAAGCCCCTTTCTTGGAGTCTGTGTGACTTACAGGAAGGCAATGTTGTAGCGTCTGGGTGGTGCCATGGGCCCCTTGCTCCTTCCCCTCCGCAATTATAGCAAATTTGCCTAATGCACTAAAAGCCAATGAATCATGTTGACTGGTGATGGGATGGGGAAGGCAAAAGGGAAGACATCGGATGCTGGCAGATGCCCTGCTAACCTTGGCTTTAATTAGGTTTGAGTGAATAACAAACAAAACAATCCTTCATTTGCGACAACTAACCATGGTGAAAAAAGGTCCATAGTCGTTATTGTTGCATATGAGCAATATCCTAGATCTTGAGGGATGCCAACGTAGATCTTCCCCAAGGGATCACATCTTCTGAAAGGCTTGAAGCTCTACTCAACCATTAGTGGATTTAGACCCATTTACCCCAAACTGGGGCCCAGGTGAATATCTCTTAAGTGTTCTTGTTCCTTGCAATGGGGTGGGAATCTTACCGTGATTGGACTCATTAGCATTAATCACAAACAGAAAGTCATAGCATTCTTCTTCTTCATGGTAAGGACAGAGTTTTTAGATAGTCTTAAAAATCATTCAGAAATTCTACAAGGTAACTGGACCGTGTTGAACAAACTGCCAAAGTCAAGAAAGATAAAGGAAGTCTTAGGAACTCTCCAGATTCGAAGTGATAGAGAGAAACCATGACAACTGAATGTAACCCGTGATCCAGGATGTTCTTTACCCATAGAGATCACTCTTAGAATAATGGGATATTTTGAATAAAGTCTGTGAATTAGTTACTAGCATTGTTAAAGTACAAACTTCCTAATTTTGATTATTGTACTATGTTAATATGAGATCTTGTTATACTTTGTTATAAGAGAATGTCCTTATTTTTAGCAAATACACATGGAAAAAATAAAGTGGCATCATATATGCAGCACAAATGGTAGAGGAAAAAAATGTATCTATCTAGCTATTGAAAGCAAATGTGGTAAAATGTCACCGTGTGTGGTTCTGGGTGAAGAGTAGATGGGAATTCTTTGTACGAATTTCGCATCTTTTCTATAATTCTGAAATCATGACAAAGTATAAAGCTAAAAAAAAAAATCCAGTTGGTAAAGAGATTGCCAGCCATGACAACTAGTAGAGCAGTATGTTTCAGATTCCTCTCTCTTCCTCCTTCTCAAACCATCCTTTCCATCCAAGTCATGGTCAGGATTGTGATTTACATCTCAAAATACACAGGGAGTTGTGGATCTCACTGATTTCTCTAGATGATGAGGTTTTTTATACAATGAGATTACGTGAAGAAATCTGCACAAGGAACCAGTGAAAAGGGAAAGGGTCAGGCCAGATGACCACTAAGCTTCTTTCTAGCTCCAATATTCTATGAACTCCTGATTCCATGAAGTAGGAGAAAAAAACACTAAGAATTTGGGATCTTTAAAACAACTTGAAACAATCTTCCTGTTTTTCTTGTACTGATGATATTCCCTAAGACCACATGTGGGAAGAGAGTGGCTGTTCCTCTATTGCCACTGCAGAGCTGCCCTTGCTCTAGAAGTCCAAGGTGATGGCATTCTCTCCCGGGTCTCGCACAGCCCACTCCAACTTCTCTTCCCAGGAAAACCCCTGCTCAGTTCTGCTAAAATAATGGACTCCTTCAGGGTTCCCAGGACTAAGGGTGAGAGAGCACACTCAGTTAAGATGCAGAAGATTTGTATATATCCTTATATACATAAGGATGTACACATATATTTTTCTAATACCATTCTCCCAAAATTGTAACTCTGGAACAATTTTTAAAATATCTGCTATATTATAAAGTATTTTTTAAAAAGATTTTTATTTATTTATTTGAGAGAGAGACAGTGAGAGAGAGCATGAGAGGCGAGAAGGTCAGAGGGAGAAGCAGACTCCCCATGGTGCTGGGAGCCTAATGCGGGACTCTATTCCGGGACTCCGGGACCGTGACCTGAGCCGAAGGCAGTTGCTTAACCAACTGAGCCACCCAGGCACCCCTAAAGTATTTTTTTTTTTTAAATAATATTAAAAAAAATATTTAACAACCAACTGTCATCAGTTCTGAGTTTCTTTGGACTTAAAGAAATCAAAACCATCTGCCAAGAACGGCTGTGGCACCTTCATGGATGCTGAATAATGTGGCTTCTGGTGTCTCTGAAGATGACCCCAGGGATGCTCAGCTCCAAGCCACCAACCAGGAGCTGATTATTCTTCTCAGAGGGAGGAACCAAAAAGTAGATTTGGGGTTGGGAAAGGGGAACTGGGCACAGTGGGTGACAAATGCTTTATTTAGCAGGCAGTTTTTCTGTCTCTGACTGTGTAGCAGGTAACCATGGTGGACATTGTTAGTTGACATACTAAATACCTATTTTCCTCTTTTCCTTTATTATCAGAATCCCGACTTTGTTTTTAAGTAGACAGACCTCTCTAGACTGTCTTGAAGCTAGGAGTGCTCATATGATCACATGACTTGGCAGATAGGACAGAAGGAGAAATTTCGTGTTGCTTTTCCTGATAAATAATCGACTCTGCTGGCACTAGACTTTCTCCTTTGCCCTCTCCCCCATTCTTCATGCCCGAAAAGTGTCTGGGAGGCCTGGATTGTAAGAGCAGCCATTCTTGCAAGCCAAGAGGATGAGAGCTTCAAACAATGTTTGGTGTGGCAGGGGTCTGGAAGGAGACTGTGCTCTTGGCTGCTTCCTGGACTACCTGTGGACATCTCATGATGGGAGAACAAACCTCTTGGTGGTGGGGCTTTTACTACATGCCCCCGAACGCCATCTCCAACAGAGACTCCAACAGACCCCATCCCTGCCCCCAACACTTCGGGTTTTCAAAGGCTTTGATTTCATACCCAGGGTCACCTGTCTACTCATCAGGGCGTGACTTTCTCTAGTCTATAATATCTGGCTTAGAGATGGGCCCACAATTTCAGCTGGAACAATCCAAATAAATCAGGACTTTTGTATCAAAAACATAGATTTTCTTTACCTATGGATTTGGAGTTAGGATGGTACAAAGTCTAGAATTGTGGTGGCCATGCAGCTACAGTCAGAAGAAAACCTGATGAGGATGAAGCTAACATTGAGAGTATAATTCCCAGCTGAGAGATGAAAAGATTGAGTTCCTATGACATCATTTGAGCCCCTATATCAAACTGTGCTTAAAGCCCACCCTCAACTTGGGCTTCATTATACAAGTCAATAAATTTCCTTCTTCCTTAAGCTAGTTAGGGTTTCCTGGGCCAGGTAATACTGAAAAATCTCTAATTGATTCAGGGGCTCACAGAGGGTATAAGCTGACTGAAGGGAAATTCATGGTAGCAGCTCTGTTGGGTACTCGGAAAGGGCCTCATGGCTGATGACCTGCGGTGCGCTTTTTAGGAGGAGGGAGCTCAGTTTAACGAAAATTTCAGTCCACATCAGTGTCATTCTTCATCCCAGCTGGACACACATTCTGATCTCTTGGCCCAGTAAGAACAGTTTTGTCAGCTCTGAAAATGAGACCTGTCTTAGAGAAAAACAGGGGTCTATTTTGTTTGGCTTGGGGGAGGGTAATGCAGGCTAATGGAATGTCCTGTGGTGAGTTATCCACTCATCTTTCAGGAAACACAATCACCAGGGACAACACTTGCTTTCATAAAATTGTCTCTGACACCATCTTAATTCCACAAATTACTGTCAACTGGAGCTGTAAGGAGTTATTTTTAAACTAAATCTACTTGGCAGGCCATAGGGCAGGCTTTCAGAGTGTAGCTCATAAATGGTCCTAGAACTTTCCAAGTGAAATACCTGGCACTTGTATATACTTTAGCCCAGAAGAGATAGGGAAAGCCCTGCCTAGAGCAGTAGAGGGGATGGTAAGGCTTGGAGAACAAAGAAATAGCCCAGGGCCTGTGAACTCAAATCTCTTCTGATTTAGTAACTTCTTGGAGGAGCTGACTAGAGAGAACATGATGCATTCGTTGCAGGAAAGATGAGACGCACAGCCCATGACAAGGCGTGGCAGGCAATCCCTAGTACCGCTGCGTGTCCCTGCTTTTAAAACCATCTCCTGAGAATAAAATGTACTTTAGAGATGGCCTCTCTTCTGAGCCCACCACGCCTGAAGTTCATTGTCTCCCAGGTCAGCTCTGAGTCCTAGGAATTCACACATCCAATAATGCTATGGTTTTATCACCTTGTTTGGCCTTTGGGGACAGCAGAGATGGCTGCCTGAGATGGAGAAGGCTGGGCCTTCCCTCCTGCTCCTCTAGTACGGCTTCTAGGCCAGGGTAGTAAAGGCCGGGCCTCCACAATTATCCATGTGGCCTTCCTGCTCCCAGGCCTTTCTTGGACTTTACCTACCCTCATCCTTTTAGATCTCCTCCCTTCCCACCTGAGCCAAAAGGCCAGACACTAGGGGAAGAGAGGGCTCTGGCACTCTGGTACCAAACAGATGAACCAACAAGCAATCCAAGAGCTCATGAACTCTGCCTCTAACCAGCCCCTGTTCTTCCCAGCTCGTCCCCCCACCTTCCTCCCAATGCTTTTCAGATTTTCTCATTTAAAGACAAATAAATTGTTCAGAAGCACCCAGGTGGCTCAGTTTGACTCAAGAGCGTCTGACTCTTGATTTTGGTTCAGGTTATCATGTCAGCGTCATGGGATCGAGCCCCACATCAGGCTCCATGCTCGTGTGGAACCTGCCTGTGGAACCTGCTTAAGATTCTCTCTCTTCTCTCCCTCTGTCCCTGCCATAGCTCGTGCATGTGCTCTCTATCGCTTAAAAATTAAAAAAAAAAAAAAAAAAGAAAGAAAGAAAGAAAGAAAAAGAAAGAAAAGAAAAAAAGAAAAACAAATACATTGTTCAATTTAATTAGGTATTATGTAAAATTGAGGGGAGAGGGCTCCATTAGAGCTGCTGTACCCTTACTCCAAACAACTTTAGGGTATGCTATAGGGCTGTCAGTAAGAAATTAATCTTAGAGCAGCCCTGCACAGTGAGTGTGGTGGCCCCTCTTCACAGATCAGGGACTGCCGCTCAGAGTCAACAGAACATTTGCCTGGACCACTCAGCTCATGATAGAACTGGTTTCTGACTCTGAAGTCAGTATACCCAGAGATCTGTCTGTTAAACCAGGCTGTGTTCCCCCAAAACCACGTGGCCAGAGCAATGGGGTCTTTGCGGCAGGGTGGGTGGGATGAGGCACCTGGCCCAGAGGTTGACTTCTGCGGCTCCCTTGGCACTTGACGACTTTGAAGGTCCTTTGGGGGCCGAGCTTCCCTTCTTCCTTTCCCACCTCCCATCTCTTAACAAGAAAAACAAAATAGAGCGTTCGTGCCTTTATCTCTGACCCAGGTCACAGCTGGAGAAGAACACGAGTGAAACAGAGTTCTTGTGGCTCTGAAAACCTCTGGCTGCTTTCCTGGAGTTGAGTCATGTCTCCGTTTCAGGAAGGTGCCATTAATTTGGTGCAAGAAATGAACAAATGCATGTACAGTGTGGTGTAGAGTTCCCAAAAGGAACTGAGAACTTTCTGGTTGTATCCACAAGCGTGGGCTGAAAGCAAAGATTACAGAAGGTGTTGATGGGCCTGGAGCTTGAAAACATTCCTTTGGAGCAATTAAGAGGCAGCTTAGCGCCTCACTGGGCTCTATGTTTTTTGAAAATGCCTTTAGTTGGATCAGGAAGGTTTGCTACAAATACGGTTCTTTTGAATTATAATAAGTTTGTGTGGGCGAAACCAAAGTTGGACTCAGTCCCTGGGGCAGTTGCCCCAGGATTATGGATGGAAGTATGTGGGTGGCAAGAAAAAAAAAAAAAAAGAAGTCGTTGTCGTCTTTGGACTTTCTGTGGCAAGACCCCTCAGGATGTGTCATGACATCGTGAGATGGTGATGCCTCTGCTCTTCTAGCCGAGAGTCTGAGTGGGGAAAGCAGCCCCTCCCAGAGAGGACTCAGATTTTCAGTTTTCAGTTTAGAGGGGGCTCTCTGGGAAGTGCCTACTTCTGAGGGGAGGCCCAGAGAATCCTGTGTAATGTCTCTGGGACTTGTGCCTAAGCCATGCAGAGGAAGCCTGGCCACAGCTGATCAGATGAGGGACTCATGTGCCTGAGCCACAGATGACTGGCCTCAGGGGCGGCAGTACACTGGTTTTAATTTCATTGTTGTGTTTTATTTTTAAATTTTTAAAAATAAATACTGTATTATTTAAGGTATACAATGTGATGTTTTGATATATGTGTATGCTGTGTAATGATTCCCACAATCAAGCTAATTAACATATCCATCACCTCCAGTTACCATTTTGTATGTGTCTATAGGAAAACCTAAGAGTTACTCTCTAGGCAAATTCCAAGTATACCATACAGTACTGTGAGCTATAGTCATGGTCCTACATTATTGGGTCTCCAGAAAGCACTAGTCCTACATGAGTGAAACCGTACTTTTTGACCGGCATCTCCTCATTTCCCCCTCACCCTGCTAACTACCACTCTACTCTCTACTTCTACGAATTTGGCTTTTTTAGGCTCCACATATCGTAAGTAATTAAGATTACATAAGATCATGTGGCATTTGTATTTCACTAAGCATAATGTTCTCTGGGCTAATCCACACTGACATAAAAGGCAGTATCTTCTTCTTTTTGAAGGAATAATGATATTAAAATAACATTAAATGTTAAGGGAATAAATAATATTCCATTATGTATATTATATATGTTATATATTCCGTTGTCTATCTCTCTCACTGTTTCTTTACCCATTCATCGACCAGTGGACACTGAGGTTGCTTCCATATCTTGGTTATTGTAAAATAATACTGCAGTGAACCTGGGAGTGCAGACATCTCCCTAAGATCCTGACCTCACCTCCTTTGGATATATACCCATGAGCAGGAATGCAAGGTTATAGGGGATATTGGATACTGATAAACCAATCCAGGCAGAGCCTCTCTTCCGCTGGATGCACTCCAGGGGCACAGAGAATGAAACTGACCCCAGCTCAGGCCATATTCCAGAGGACCCCAGCTACCACAGCTCTAGATTTCCTGAGATTGTTGCACACCCCGTCACTGATGGATTGGGACTGTGAAGCTGATACAGTGTCTTGTGGTGTCCTTGGATCCCGGGCCAGCTGGCTTTCAATGAGCCTCATGCTGGAAGGGGATGGCATGACTCTTCCCTGAAGCCTTAGGAAGAGGATGACCCCATAGTCCATCAGGGACAAAGGGAAATGACTGGTGTCTTCTGGACTGACCTCTTACCTGCTGACCTAAGACTCTCAAAGGTCACATTTTTCTCTCTTACCCTCCAACTTTCTTCTCTAAGTAATCCCACAGCTTTCCCCTTTTCTAACTTTGTACAGCCTGACAGCTGGGGAGGACTTTTCACTTCCTAAGGAGCCACCTCCAAAGCCTTCCTCTCTCTTGGCTGGCTTTGGAAGGCTCCTGAGCTCTCAGGTTCCTGGAAAACCTTCCAAATGCCTAGCAGCAGGCTTCAAACAAGAATATACCTGAGGTGCTAATGGGCTGAGCAAATCATTTCAGTGTCCAAACTGCCTCAGGACTGCAGCTCAGGGGCCACATCACCACAGGCCCTGCTGATAAGATTCACCCTTTTGAGCAGAAGCTGCAGAGCAGGGCCAGGATGCTGGACACTGGAGCTAGAGGGACATCTAGGGTCAGCATTTGGCTCCAGCTACCCGCCTCCCACCCCTGTCCCAGGGCTCTAAGGTCAGTCGTGCATGCTGCCTTCCCCTCACTCAGCAGGCAGAGCTGGCCACTTTCCAAAGAGTCTCAGCCCTGGAATCCAGACCCTTCTCCTCCCCTTCCTCTCCTGTGCTCCAGAGGGCTTTGATCAAAGTGAAAGGAGCAGTTAACGGGTTTCATGGAAGCACAGTCGTGCGGAAAGCCTGGGAGACATGGTTAGCTTATCTGTCAGCAATTTAAACCTAGAAGCTTTCCAGAAATGGCTGATCTGGGGAATTGACCCCCAACTTCCTGGCCCTTTGCCAGTTAGAGGAGGCCTAGGTAGAGTGGGGCTGCAGCCCAAGCTCACAGAGCTATCTTCCAGGAGAATCAGCCTCACTGTTCCAGGACCCATAAAGCACAGGGCTTTTCTCCAGCTTCAAGGATCCAACAAGGGCCTAGGACTACCTCTGAGGCATGAGATATGCTGAGAGTTTTGCCCAGACTCTGCATCTATGCCAGTGGCTTATCATCCTTCCCCTGTACACTGGTGGAGGGTGGCATGTTCTGTCTAGGTTAATATGTGATACAGGAAAGGCTGCTGGGAAAGGTCTAGGAATCATTAAGTGGTGAAGAGCATGGGCTTCAAAATCAAACTGACATGTGTTCCAGTCTTGTCACCTGATTTCAGACAAGTTAAATATATTGAGCCCCAGCTTTTTTGTCTGTTGACTAACAGTAATATCATCTACCCTCAGGACAGTTGCTGTGACGAGTAAGTGAACTAGTCCATGTAAAATGTTTAGCATTTTGTGGCTGCCACAAAATCAGAACTTGAAAAAAATATAGCTGGTATTAATTAGTCATTCAAAAGACCCTGAATTTTGGAAGAAGGTTTTAAATGCCTAGGAATTTCATTACGAAGGGTCTACTTGCCTACATGTAACATAGGATAACTTGCTCCATCCCCTGAAGAGGGTACAAGAAGTTGCTACCTTCTTGCTCTTGGAAGGCCCAAGTCCCATTCTCCTTCCTGTGTCCACACTAGAACATATGCTGTAATCCCACTGTCCCATGTATCAGGAAGTCTCAGCTAGATGGAATCTTCAATTTTATGTCTGTTATTCTCTCAAATGGTTCTTCTTCTTCCTCTTCTTTTTTTTCAACTTTATTCATTCATTCATTTGAAAGAGAGAGCATGAGCAAGGAGTGGGGAAAAGCAGAGGAAGAGGGACAAACAGACTCCATGCTGAGTGCAGAGCCTGATGTGAGGCTCCATCCTACAACCTCCAAACCATGAGCCAAGCCAAAATTAGATGAGTCAGATGCCCAACTGACTGAGACAACCAGAAACCCCTCTCTTAACGGTCTTTTCTCTACTGCCTCACCTAGTGTTATCACCTCTTAATGATACAAGATCTATCCATCCATCCATCCACCTATCCATCCAATAAATAGTAACTGATCACAGACTATGCCATACCGATAATAACATGTTAAGGACTCACCAGTAAAAATAGGACACATATAATTCCTGTCCTTGTGGTTCCAAGGGGAAGGAGCAAATACTTAACATGTATTAACACAAATATTTAATTACAATAATCATTAATGTGATTTAAGTCCCATGTCAGCTGGGAATGCCCACAGTCTAGATAAAATCAGCTCATATCCCCAAACTACTTTCTTCTTTCTCCAGGATTCCTTGTGTGTGTCTATATGGGGAGATGTCTTAGATTCTTATGGTCAGCTTTGGAGCCAAAGTCCTGTTTCCATAATTCATGGATCACTTAATACTTTTATATGTGCTGTTATTGTTCCACACTGTATTCACCAGATGTGAAATTAAGCCTCATTCCCAACTTCCAAGAAAATCCTACTTTTACTACAATAATTTGTTAAAGGGTACCTAATAAAAAAGATGTAAATTCTGACATGAAAAGCATAAAATGTGCATATGGGGAAGTGTAAAAATGTAAAGTTTTTGTGTATATTAGAAGTTAAGCTTCTGGCCTAAAATAGATGTTACAAATATAAAATGTTTTATGTAAACTTCATGGTAATCACAAAGCAAGTGCCTACAATACATATACAAAAGATAAAGAGAAAGGAACCAAAGCATTCCTCTACAGAAAATTATCAAATCATAAACGAGGAGAGCAAGGGAGGAAGAAAGGAAAAAAGGAATGATACAACAACCTACCAGAAAACAATGAATAAAGTGACAGTAGTAAGTCCATGACTATCAAAATTTACTTTAAATGTAAATGGACTAAATTCTCTAATCAAAAGTTAAAGAGTTGCTGAATAGACTTTAAAAAAATACCAAATTATACATTGCCTATAAGAAACTCACTTGAGCTTTAAGTGCACACATAGATTGAAAGGGAAGGGATAGAAAAAGACATCTCATGCAAATAGAAACCAAAATAAAGCAGGGATAGAAATATTTATATCAACAAAATGGATTTTAACCAAGGACTGTAACAAGAGACAGAGAAGGTCCTTATAAAATGAGAGAGATCAATTCATCAAAAGGATGTAAGATTTATAAATATTTATATACCCAATGTAGAAATACCTAAATACATAAAGTAAATATTAACAGATCTGGAGGAGAAATAGATAGCAATACAATGACAGTAGGAGACTTCAGTACCCCACTTTCAACAATGGATAGATCATCCAGACAGAAAATCAATAGGGAAACACTGAACTTAAACTACATGTTAGATTAGATGGATCTAATAGATAAGGAGCAAATAGATAAACACAGAACATTCCACCCGCAACAGAATATAAATTTTTCCCAAGCACACACGGAACATTCTTCAGGGTAGATAATATATTAGACCATAAAACAAATCTTAATAAATTTAAGAAGACTGAAATCATATCAAGCATCATTTCTGACCATGAAGGAATGAGATTAGAAATCACAAGAAGAAAACTGGGATACTCACAAATATGTGAATATTAAACAACATGCTCCTGAACAACTAATGTCACAGAAGAAATCAAAAGATAAATTTTTAAAATCTTGAAACAAAATAGAAACACAACATAACCAAGACTTATGGGACATAGCAAAAGCAGTTCTAAGAGGGGAGTTTATAGTGATAAACACCTACATTAAGAAAAAAGGAAGATCTCAAATAAATCACCTAGCTTTGCACCTCAGGGACCTACAAATAAGAACAAATTAAGCCCAAAGTTAGTGGAAGGAAGGAAATAAGAAGGGCTGGAGCAGTAAGTAATGAAATAGAAAGTAAACGACAATAGAAAAGATCAATGGAACTAAGAGCTGGGTTTTTGTCTTTTTTAAAAAATAAAATATACAAACTTTCACCTAGAGTTAAAAAGAAAAAAAAGAGAGAGGACTCACATAAATAATATTAGGAAGGAAGGAGGAAACATCCCAACTGATGTCACACAAATACAAAGTATCAGAAGAGAATACTGTGACCAATTATACGCCAAAAAAATTGGACAACCTTGAAGAAATGGATAAATTCCTAGAAAGACACACCTACTAAGACTAAATCATGAAGAAATAAAAATATGAACAGACAAATTACTAGTATAGAGACTGAATAAAAAATAAAAAACCTACAAACAAACAAAAAAGTCCAGGACCAAATGGCTTTACCAGTGAATTCAACCAAACTTTTAAAGAAAAACCAATGCCAATCCTTCTCAACTGAACTGAAGAAAAGGAGAGAACACTTCCAAAACCATTTTACGAGACCAGCATTACTTTTATACCAAAGCCAGACAAGGACAACACAAGTAAAGAAAATTACAGGCTAATACCCCTAATGAACATAGATGTAAAAATTCTCAACAACGTATTAGCAAACCAAATTCAACAATACACTGAAAGGATCATACACCATGATCAAGTGGGATTTATTCCAGGGATGCAAGGATGGCCCAACATTCACAAATCAATCAATGCGATACACTACATTAACAAAATGAAGGATAAAAATAATATGGTCATTTCAACAGATGCAGATCTTTGAGAAAACTGAACACCTTTTCAGGATAGACGCTCTAAGCTACTGGGTATAGAGGAAATGTATCTCAACATAAAAATGGCCATAAATGAAAAGCCCATAGCTAACATCAAACTCAACAGCAAAAAGCTTAAGGCTTTTCCATTAAGATCAGGAACAAGACAAGGATGCCTACTCCCCCACTTTTATTCAACATAGTATTGGAAGTGCTAGCCAGAGCAGTAAGAAAGTGAGCAAGAAAAAGAAAGAAAGACATCCACACTGGAAAGGAAGAAGTAAAACTGTCACAATTTGCAAATAACATTATAGTATATATAGAAAACCCTAAAAACTCCACTAAAAAAAAACCCTAAAAAAAACCCTGCTAGAATAAATGTATTTAGCGAAGTTGCAGGATACAAAATCAAAGTACGAAAATCTGTTGCATTTCTATAGACTAATAATGAAAGCAAAAGAGAAATTTAAAAAATGATCTATTTACAATTGCACTAAAATTGCATTCACACCTAAGAATGAATTTACCAAGGAGGCGAAAGACCTGTACAATGAAAACTATAAGACACTGGTGAAAGATATTGAGGAAGGTACAGATGAACTGACAGATATTTCATGCTACAGATTTAATGCAATTCCTATAAAAAATTAGCTGTAGGATTCTCAATTATGACCATTTTTATGTTGAAGTACATTTCACAGAAATAGAAAAAAAAAAAAACCCTAAAATTTGTATGGAACTGCAAAGATTCTGAATAGCCAAAGCAATCCTGAAAAAGAACAAAGTGGGAGGCATCAAATTTCCTGACTTCGAATTATAGTAAAAAGCTATAATTACCCAAACAGTATGTTATTGGCAAAAAAAGAAAAAAAAACAAAGAAAACAAAACAAAAACAAAAATCAAATACAGAGATCAATGAGACAGAAGAGAGAGCCCAGAAATTAACCCATGTATATATGGTCAATTAATTTTTGACAAAGGAGCAAAAATAAACAATGGGGAAAGGGAAATTTTTCAATAAATGATGTTGTAAAAACATGAAAAAGAATGAAAGCTATCCCATCTTACACCACACACAAAAATCAACTCAAAATGTGCTATGATGAGCACTAGGTGTTGTATGTAAGTGATAAATCACTAAATTCTACATCTGAAACTAATATTACACTGTATATCAATTAACTGGAATTTAAATAAAAACTTGAAACTAATAAAGAAAAAAATAACTCAAAGTGGACTAAAGACTTGAACATAACACCTGAAACCATAAAACGCCCAAGAAAACATAGGGAACAAGCTTCTCGACATTGATGTTTACAATGATTTTGTGGATTTGACATCTAAGCAAAGGCAATGAAAATGAAAATAAATAAGTGGGACTATGTAAAACTAAAAAGTTTTTGCTCAGCAAAGGAAACCATCAATAAAATTAAAGGTAACTTGTAGAATGGGGAGAAAATATCATATATATGATGAAGGGTTAATATCCAAAATATATCAAGAACTCATAACTCAATAGTAAAAAACCAGATAACCCAATTTTAAAATGGGCAAAGGACCTGAATAGATATTTTTCTGAAGAAGACATATAAATGGCCAACAAGTACATGAAAAGGTGCTGGAAGTAAATAATTATCAGGGAAACTCAAAACCACAATGAGGTATCATCTCATACCTGTTAGGATGACTATTACCAAAAATACAAGAGATAACAAACTGTCAAGAATATGGAGAAAAGGGGCGCCTGGGTGGCTCAGTGGGTTAAGCCTCTGCCTTCCGCTCAGGTCATGATCCCAGGGTCCTGGGATCAAGCCCCGTGTCAGGCGCTCTGCTTTGCTGGGAGCCTGCCTCCCTTCTCTCTCTCTCTGCCTGCCTCTCTGCCTACTTGTGACCTCTGTCTGTCAAATAAATAAATAAAATCTTAAAAAAAAAAAAAAAGAATATGGAGAAAAGAGAACCCTTGCGCATTGTTGGTGGGAATGCAAACTGGTGCAGCCACTTTGGAAAACACTACAGAGGTGCCTTGAGGAATTAAAAATAATGCTATGATCTACGATTCAGCAATTCCACTTCTGGGTATAAGGCCAAAGGAAATGAAAATAGCTTCTCAAACAGATAGCTGGACTCCCATATTCACTGCAGCATTGTCCACAATAGCCAAGAAACGGAACAAGCTAAGTTGTCAGTCAACGCTTGAATGGATAAAGAAAATGTG
The DNA here is from genome assembly GCF_030435805.1 of Mustela lutreola. Classification (NCBI taxonomy): domain Eukaryota; kingdom Metazoa; phylum Chordata; class Mammalia; order Carnivora; family Mustelidae; genus Mustela; species Mustela lutreola. Next base: position 184,752,537 of record NC_081290.1, on the reverse strand, counting down.
GTAAACATACACAGTGGAATATTACTCAGCGTTGAAGGAAATTCTGTGCTTTGTGACATTATGCACAAACCTGGAGGGCACCGTGCTAATGAAATAAGCCAGACAGGGAAAGATAAACACTGTAAGGTATCACTATATGTGGAATCTAAAAAACAAACAAACAAACAAACAAACAAAAAACAATTGAACTCAGAACAAAGTAGAAAAGTGATTTTGAGGACTGGAAGGTAAGAGCTAGGAAGTGGTTGGTAAAAGGACACAAAAGTTTAAGTTACAAGATAAACAAGGTCTGAGGATCTAGTGTATAACATGGTGACTATAGTTGATAACACTATAAAGCATAATCAAAATTTTCTAAGAAAGTAGAACTTAAATGTTCTTCTCTGCAACCCTCCCACCCACCAAAGGTAAATACATGTGGGAAAGGATATGTTACTTAGCTCAATGGGGTAAATCTTTTCATGTTTATGTATATCACATCATAATGTTGTATACTTTCAAGATCTCATCATTTTATTGTCAATATACCTCAATGAAGCTGAGAAAAAGGAAAGAGAATTCTGCTTACATAAGATAACTTGTGGGTTGTTAGACTTACCTGCAGATTTTTGTGGGAAGGAGGTATCAGAGAAGGGGTTTATATCATAGCAGCCCAAACAGGATCAAATTGTACATCAAGCATCCCCTTTCTTTTTTCTTTTTCTTTTTCTTTTTTTTTTAAGATTTTATTTATTTGACAGACAGAGGTCACAAGTAGGCAGAGAGGCAGCCAGAAAGAGAAGACGGATGCAGGCTCCCTGCTGAGCAGAGAGCCTGATGCAGGGCTCCATCCCAGGACCCTGAAGCCTGAGGCAGACGCTTTAACCCTCAGAGCCACCCAGGCGCCCCAAGCATCCCCTTTCTTAAAATGCCCTCCAGGTTTCCCAGCACTGAGAAATGTCACTCACCAACCTACCCCCTATCCTACTCAGAGCTGGCCCCTGCTTCACAGCACCTGGCTGACTCCTCCCCATTTACTCTTCTTTAGAGAAATACAAATTGTTCTCAACTCACACAGAACAGTTTTGCTTCTCTCTGCTGCATAGGCCCCTATCAATACCCTGAGGTCCTCACCTTTTGCCTGAGATTAACTTAAACATTAAATGTTTCCCTAAGCAGAGGACTTTCCACCTAAGAGGCAGAGTGCTGTCACTGGTAAGACATTTTTGATCCTGGCCATGCAATGAAAAAGTACAGGTTTCATACATGTGCATACATGTGTATAATGGGGTGAGGGGTGCCTGTACTAGTTTAGATGATGAAGGCTAAGTGAGAGTTAGCCAGAGAAGGAGGAAAGGGACACAGAAGACTTGAAAGGCCAATGTGCCTGGACCACAGAGAGTGAGGGATGATAGACGTGAAGGTGAAGCTGGAAAGAGATGCAGGTGTGTTACATTTTACCCAGAAAACTGAGTTCATTTCAGACTGCTGCCTACCTGTTATTTCCACCTCAGTTCTCCTCCCTGGGCTGGCCCAGAAGGGTACTTATGCTGGATGGCACACCTCTGATTCTAGACCTGGCAAGTGAGATTCTAACTGATAAACTTTTCTTTTTTTTGAAATTATTGAAATGCAGTCCTCCAAATGATGTGCTAGCCAGTCTCCTCCTTCCTTCTCCCCACCCCTGTGCCCCTCATTCAATGTGGAAAGAAATGAGCCAGCCCCCAGCGCAGTTTGTTCCGTTCCCATCAGAGCACCTGGGCAGGAGCAGGAGCCTGGAAGCAGGGGGGCCTCTGCGGGTGCTTGGAGCACCTGGAGCTTTGACTGCAATGAGACTTCTCTCCCTGCAAGCTTTGTAGGGCATCTTGACTGGCCTTGTTTCTAAAAACTGGAACATCCCAGCCTCTACTGAGCTTCTATGTGCATTAGACAGAGACACCCCCTGGGGACCAGTGCAGAGTTTGGCCAGGGCAGTCTGGACCGGAGTTCCACACCCTGACTGGGCCTCTTCGTGCAGTCTACCAACCGCACAACTGAATAAGGCGGCCCTGCTTATAAACAGGTCTGTGGGGGCCATCGGGAATGGAATAGCCCAGCCTCACTGACGAAGAAACTGAGGCTCAAGTTGGCCCCACACTGAATTAGTGCCTGTGTTTTCTGGCAAAGAGTTTAGGCAGATCCAAACACAGCACTCTATGGGAGAGACCCTGGTGCAGGACAGAGTGCGGGGAGCCAGACAGACGTACACTAGAATGTTGCTCTTATGAGCCACATGAACTTGGGCTTTCCAAAGGCTTGTTTGGGCATCTCTAAATGGGGATACAAATTCTCATCACGGAGGCCCCCCGTGAGGGTTAAACGAGAGACCGGGTACGAGCCACCTGCCTAAGCAGACACACGACTGACATCGGTTGGCTGTGTGCCTCCAGCGTGAGCAGAGAGAGCGAGGCTGGGAGAGTGAGGAGGCGCGTGTTCAAGTGTGAGGAGTGGGAGGAGGCAGGAGCCCAGAGGCAGTGGAGGTTCCTTCTCTTACTGGTGACTCACAGCCTGGTGACTAGCAAGGCTGGGAGGCAGCGTGTCTTGGTGGGGAGGAAGCCTCCCTAGCTCCATGCAGTCGACATATTGCGGGGAGGTGGAGGGTAGCCTGGTAGGCAAGGCATGGCTCCTGAGAAATCTGTCATAGAGTTTGAGAAATCAAGAAAAACAGGAAATGCTCTGGGCAAATATCACAGCAGGATTTCCTGATGCATGAGGAACTGGGGATGGGTCCCAGCAGGGGACGAAGGACCAGGGAGCCCAGCAGTGGGCAGGGCCTTCCTGGGCAGATGCTTCTCTGCCAGCCTTGGTGTGGAGGAACATCTGGGCTCCACCCAGACCAGGTCCTTAACAGGGACAGGGGAAAAGTCAGTGAGGGCACTTTGCTGCCATACCATCTGGAATTTCGTGTCCTCCGTGGGGCAGCAGCTTGATTTCCCAGTCCCAGGGACCCTGACTCGGGCTTTGGAGAACTGGGTGAGTTTGCCTAGTTACTCATGTGAGTTACACAAGAGGTCACTTATGAGCCTCTTTTTCATTTACTAAAAATGGATTCATTGAATGCTTATTTATTTCTGGCACTGGGCTAGATACAGAATACGTACATATAAATATGATAGGAGGCAAATTCTCATTTGGCTTTAATTACTATTGTATGAGCATAAGTGTGCATGCAGTGTGTGTGTGTGTGTGTGTGTGTGTGTGTGTTCTGTGTCAAACTTTCCAGATATATGTAAGTAGTTATGTTTACATATGTGTTGTCATGTGTGAACCCATATATGTAAATCTGGGTGTGCAAGAATGGAAGTCTGTGTGGGTATGTTTAAATGTTTAAGTATTTCTGTGTGCACCTTCTTCTCCAATAACTAAGAACAAAGTATAGGGAGGATTCTCTGGTGGGCCTGAGGTTTATGTTTACAGAAACAGGGAGCTATTGTCGGAAGCATTTTGCTCCAAAGATTCTAGGAGCTGGGAGCTCACTTTGGCTCATATCACGCTCACTTCGTGCGGGGTAGAGTGAGGACCCAAAGAGCCGGGTAGACATGAGAGACTGACCACAGGTCAAGGCAAGCTGGAAGCCAGGGCCCAGGAAAGCAAGAACAGAGTGAAAGAAGGTGCCAAGCCCAGAGGCTAGAACTGTTCAAGAAGTTGGAAGGCTGAGTAAGAGCTGAGGGCTTGGCAGTAATCAGAAGACCCTAGGTGGACAGGAAAACATCTGATATCCAGGTATTCTGGCAAATTAAGCCATGTTTCCTCCCGCCATCGGAACACAAGGTAATTTCTAGACAAAGGCTGTTTCAGGCAAAGCCTCACTAAAATTTCCTGCAGGGTGGTAACCAGTGCCTGGCTTGGGAACCAGTAAGAGATGAGAGTCTGAAGGTAACAGAGACACGAGACACCAATGCCTCCGATGAAGACAGAGACTGTGGAGTAGGATGGGGAAGAAGTGGCTGAGAAGACCCAGAGGGGCTCGGACCAGGAACAGGGATGGATCAGACAGGACACTGAGGTCACCTAAAATATATGACCTTTGTTTGCTGTTATCCTTAGCATGGTTTGTCACTTAGAGGGGCTTCTTTGAAATTTATGCTCAAGTAATACCATTTTTATTACGCAGTTAATCACAAGAGGGAAAGGAAAAAGGGAGTGTGTCTGAATGCTTCTATTTCATTTGCTTAATGGAGCGCTCAGAGTAGGAGAGAGAAGGCTCCCTAATCATTTATTTCAGTAACCGAAGTTATAGCGGAGAGTTCCTGACAGTGACATCCAGCCACTGCGGGCAGGGAGACTGACTCTATCTTGGTGCCTGTGAACGGAACCAGACATGCCTTCAGAGGCCTGCTGTCTGCTGGGAGTACAGATAACAAAGTCCATAGAACAGGGCTGAGGGAAACAACAGAGGTACACTCTCCAGTCCTATTAGAGCCTGGACGAGAATTCCGCCTGCCTTCCCACAATATTCCAGATTGTTGCTTTCTCAGCCGTGGGAGGGGTTTTAGATGCTAATTCCAATCTCTTCCGTCTGTGGCTACATTTCCTTTCCACCCTGGGCTTGTGAACTTGGGTTGGCTTGCACGATTGCTTGCGTCTGTTCTCTACACAGGGCCTGGGGCAAGGAGCGCAGGGTCGCTGGGAGAGGCCCAAGAGCAAAGTGTTTCCTTTCCAGCTACTTGGCTTGATTTCTAGGCTGTGAGTTCACATTTCTTATCCCAATGGGAGCACTGGCTATAGAGAGGGCTGAGCAGGGTTCAGACACTGACCCTTGGATAGTGGGTGGGCGAGGCCTTGCACAGTAGCCAGCAATCTCAGCGGCGGGCGCAGTGAGAGCAATGGTACAGCATGGTAGTAAAGAGGGTGAACTCGAGAGCAGACACGTGCCATGTGACCTTGAGCACGTTGTTCTCTTTGTGCCCATCTCTTCATCCATAAAATGTAAATTATCGTAGCACCTATTGCTAGGGTTGTTGTGAGGATGGGTCGGTAGCTTAGAACAGTGCATGGCACACTACGTATCTGATATTATTAAGTTGCCTCCCTCTATAAAATGGACAGTATGGTAGTATGTATGTACCTCAGCAAATTGTTAGGAAGATTATGTGAGGCAGTGTTTATAAAATGCTTTTTTTAATTCTTGGCAAACAGTAAGCTCTCCATAAATATAAGCCATTGTTGCTGCTCATGAAGTCAGCCTGGATGCCAGGTCAGGGCCCAGGCAGCAAGGCGCTCCTTGTGAGACCAGCCGTCCCGCTATCAGCTCCCCTAATGGGGAGGAGGTCTGGGCAGGCCGAGCCTAGTTACATCATGATGGCCATGACAGAGAGACACATCTCATCTCCTTGGCTGACTCTGGGCCTGGCTGAGCATCCCCTCTCTTATCGACCCAGGGAGGCGGCAGACAGAGGGGGCTGTTTCCTTCAGGAAAAAAATGCCTGTGCCTCTGAATTGCCTCTGGGTGTGAGACAGAGGAGGAGTGGGCAAGAATGGGCACGGGGCCAGGGGAAGTAGAAGTGGGTGTGTGGGCGGAGCGCAGAGATGGCTGGGCTCCCACCCCTGGAGACAAACACACCCTGTCTGGAGGTTTGCTGGGTGCTGGATCCCTGCCTGGAGCTCGTAAAGGCACAGTGAGTGTGCGCCGGGCCGTCCCTCATCCGGAGCAGACTCACTATCAGAAAGGGCCCTGGCAGAGCGCTAGACCAGGAGAGGAGCCCCTGTACATCCTGGGGTTGAAAGTCTGGGCTGCCACCTGCCCAGGCTAAGAGATCCTTAACTCTTTCTTCCCAAGATAATGAACATACAGACCTGAGTGAAGGACACAGAGGCCATGTTTTAGCTTTGGGGATGGAGCCCTAAACCCAGGGCTCCCGGCCTGGGAAAAGATGCAAGGGAACCTTGTTCTCTGCAGCTGGTACCAGCAAGTGTCCCAGCCTCCTCATGACCCAGGATCCATTTGTATCCCACAGTGCCTTGTCTAAGAGCAAAACCAGTGCTTCCTGCTCGGATACCCAGTCATATTTCAGTATTGTGCCATCTGATTAGTTAGCAAATGATAATAGTAGTGAGCTACCATTTCGCCGACACGTTCTGGAGCCAGACTGCCCCGGTGGGTTCTGTGGTGCATTCTGCACTCAGATTGCCTGACTCCACTGCTTATGAACTTTGAAAGCCTCTATTTCTCACCAGCTAATTGGAAACATGCCATTGTGAGGGATTTCTGTCCTGAGGACCAAGGAGTTACACATAGGTGGTAGAAATAGCACCGGGCTGCCTGTAATCCCCTTTTAAGACACAACTAGGGCCCATCTACAGGGAATAGGGCCAGCAGTCAACCCCCCACCGTGAGCCGCTTTAAGGTCTGCTCAGCAACACAGAACAGTTTTGGCTAATGTCATGACCTTCCTGAAGAATCCCTGGAGGTCTTGGCATAACACATGGGCCCCAGAGGGTGAGAGATAAACCTGGGAAGACCCAGGGACCTGCCAAATCCATTAAAGTTTTAGGGTCACAAAGTAAAAGACAAATGATTAAATCTTGGAACTCCTGCTATAATGATGGAAGCAGAACACCTGGTGAGAATCCTTGGGTTGTCTTGGAATCTGGAATCCTTGGAATCTGGAAGCAACATACTCCAAACCAAGAGCCACTGCTCTGGCCTACATGCCAGGCTACACAAAAGGCTGCCAGCTTCAAGTGGCCCAGAGCAGGAAAAGGGCTCTGCAGCAGGTGTGGCCTGTTGGGCGAGCAGCCTGCCACGGGGGCCACACATGGTGGAGGTGTCAGCGACAGGAAAAGATGCCACATGGGGTTCGTGGCAAGTCTCAGGGCAGAATCACAATTCAGGCCCCTGGGCTTTGGAAGCAAGACCCGGCCATCTGCAGCATAGACCTCTCGGTGTGATGTGAGGTCTTCAGAAATGGAATGCCTGACCACGGGCCAGCAGGGGCTGGTGTGGCTGCGGCAGACCTCTGTGAGCTTGTCTGTCATGAGGTCGGGCAGGCCCAGCAGCAATCCATGGGAAGAGGGAAGTGGTGTGTTGGGGACTGAGGGCAAGCAGGGTCAGGGAGCAAGAAAGCTCCTAAATTGTAATCCAGACTCCCATGGCACCCTCTGCTTACCTCAGAGCTCCTCCCTCAGCTCACACCAGAGGACCTATGGGGGCATCTCATGAGACTAGCTAAGGAAGAGGAAAAAGCCCAAGCAGGCTAATGCATTCTCTCTAAGTGTGTATAAGGACCAATGACCTTAAAAGATATTAGGGCCTTCTGCCTCTGGGAAGGTAGAGTAAGCATACTTTTCCCTATTCTGCCCATCAAATGCAACCAAAACTTGGCACAGTATGTGTAAAACGAACATGAGAAGGCTCTGAAAGGTAGAGAGAAGAAGGCAGATAGGTAGGGGCCTTGGGATCTGAGGGACAACATGGAGGCGAGTTCTCTAGGCTTGCATGTGAATATGTTAGCAAGCTGGAAAGAACCAAAGAAGATGGCAAAGTAGCCCCAATAAAGATCTGTTCCTTCTAGCCAGAGAACCAGGAAAAGAACAGTCTAGCAAGAGAGAACACTTTTAGACAATAACTATTCTACTCCAGCTAAACACCACGGGAGAGACTGTGGTCCCACTCCCCCACCCCCAGCCAGCACAGGCCTGTGCTCTGACCCCCTTGCCAGGGTGGTGCCACAGAAGTCCTGTTGGAGACAGGGGACTTCTGTACCCTCCCCCGCTGCCAAGGAAGACCAAACCCCTCCTTCTCTCACTCCCTATTACACATTTTTCTGGCTCAAGCAGAGAAGTATTTCTGTCTTTCAGTTTCCCAGGACCCCACACATGTGTGTGTTGCGGGGGGAGGTATTTTCTGAGTCCCACATAAGCATCTTTGGCTTTGGGTTGAAAGTGCCATCTGCAAAGCCACTGAAATTTACACCACGGTATCCATTTGCTTTTGCCCCAAACCTAAATCTTGTGTTCTGGGCCTCAGGCACTCTTGTAAATCTCTCTGCTCCGGTTCACGGTGGGCATGCTTATTTAGCTCAGTGTGAATCCCTCCTCATCCACTGGCCAGCCATGTGGCTTCAAGTGACTAAGCCTTTTACACCCCCTGTTTATAAAGCAGCTATGAGAAGGGAACCCATCTTGCAGGGCCTAAGTGAGGTCATAGAGGCACTGGGCCTGTCAGTAAACTCTCAGTAAATGTTAACTTCTGCTCTGCTCAGTACCTCTTCCTACCTCTTCTCTTTTTCTCTGGGACCTGGAGTCATGAGGCTCAGGTATCAGACTCAACTCTTTCACGTACTGGCTTTGTGGCCTTGGGTAAGTCTCTTAACCTTTCTGATCTTAGTTTTTTCCCTGAGTTTGAAAGGCACAGACACAGCACCTCAGGAGGCTGTTGTGGGGATGAGAGACCGGCTGTGTGAAAGTGCTTGATCCATGAATTTGCTATGCAAATGGCATTCAGGCCACAGCAGAGGACCCAGAAAGTGCCCATTGTCCTCACAACAGCTGGAGTCAGCATCGCAGACTGCCTTTATGGCATAATAGCTCACATCGGCCACACACACCAGTGTGTCAAACTCTCATTCTTTCCCCGTCCGCTTCCCTGAGTCGGCTTCCATTTTTTCCTTACAATACTGGTCTGCTTAACACCTCTCATCCCCGAGTCAGCACCCCCGTGCATGTGCTCATGGACACACTTGGGTCTGGGGGCCTCCACGAGGATGCAGGGACTGAGGGGAGGACACTGAGGGGAGGAAGTCTGAGAGGTCTTTCTGAGAAGCTGGGATCTCGGTTGGACTTACTCTTTCTCAGTGATCATGTTTGCTCGGGGGTATTCCCCACATCATCATAATTTTATACCACTGTGGAACTTTGCGTCTTTGGAATCAGTAACTCAACTCTTTTCTAATAGAGAGGAGGGAGCAGAGGCTCACAGAAGGGAAGGTTTTTTCTGAAATAACACACTTGGGTTTTCCTAGGTCTGGATGGCTCAGAAGCAGATCCTGAGACAAAGATTATCTTGCAAGTGACTTATTATGGGAAGACTCTCAGGAGAAAGGGAAGGAAGTGAAGGGAGCAGGACAAGGAAGGCAGAAAAGTCATCGACTGTGTGATTTCAGACAGAGTTCCTGGCCAGTGGCTTCAGTCTGGTCCTGTGGATCAACTCTGAGGTGTAAATGATGCCTCAGAATTGGTCAGGACTGGAACAAGAGCTAAGTACAAGCCCCCTTATGGGCCATAGGGTCAGCATGGGGCAGGAGATGGGTGTAGGGGTTGCTGACCTGCCGGGCACTGACAGCGGTCTGCACCGGTGGGCACACAGCCGCAAGGCTGGCCTCAGGGAGAGTCAGGGAGGGAAAAAATCATAGGAGTTGGGGGAAGGGTGCATGTAAATGGTAGGAAGGATTCCTGGGCATCTGGATAAACACTGACAGTGTCTACCTTAGTATTGATTCTCTTGATGGGTGCTTTCCTTCCTTTCTCCCCATAGTTCCTGGGATATAAACAAGCGCTCTAAATATAGTTCCCTCTCATTCATTATTGGTAGATACAGAAATTGATATAACCACTATAGGAGACAGTTTGGCATCATCTCCTAAATTCAAATAGCTTGTGTCCTGTGAACTCCCACCTCGTTATAAACTCTCACTTATGAGCAGTCGTGTTCAAGAATGTTCAGAGCACAATAGCCCCAAAACAGAAACTGGCCGCGTGCCCGTCGACAGCACAGATACATATATTGCCTAATATCCACAGCATGGACCACTATAGGGCAACAAAAATAAACTGCAGCTTTACCCAAAGGCATGTATGAATCTCAGATACATGTATAAGATAACGTGAGCGTATAAGAAACCACAATACAAAAGCCCACATGATTTTTTTCATGTGAAGTTAAAAAAACTGGCAAACATAAAGTAATACTTACAGTTGGATGTGGAGACAGGAAAACCCTAAAACAAAACAAAGGAATGATTACTACAAAAGTCAAGAGAGTGGTGATCTTTCAGAAGTGGGGGTTAGAGGGAGAAGGTACTGGGGTGGGGGCGAATCAGGATGTCTAGGGGGCTGGGCACACTCCATTTCTTGACCCATGCAAAGATGGCTTTGTGATAGATCATCAAGATGCACGCACCTCTTTTGTACACTTTTCTGAATATGTGGTACACTCCATAATCAAGAAGGTTAAAATACCTAGGAACTACTTTTTAAATTTCCTTTCTCTTTCTGCTTCCCTCCCCCTCCCCACACTCTGTAATTGTAGCAAAATAAATAATAACATCAAATTTTACTTGTAACAGTTTGTCTTTTGTGTGTGTGTGTGTGTGTGTGTGTGTGTGTGTGTGTGTTTTAAGAGAGAGAGCAAATTTGGAGGGGGCAGAAGGAGAGGGAGGGGGAATCTTAAGCAGGTTCCACACCTAGTGTGGAGCCTGACATGGGACTCAGTCATACAACCCTGAGATCATGACCTGAGCCAAGATCAAGAGTCGGACACCTAGCCAACTGAGCCACCCAGATATTTCTTACTTTGAACAATTTTTAAGTGTACATTTAATTCAGTGGCATGAAATCCATTCACGATGTTGTACAACCATTACAACTATTCATTTCCAGAACTTTTTCACCGTCCCAACTAGTAACTCTGTATCCATTAAGACTTAAATCTCATTACCCCCTTTCCAGACCTAGTAAACTCTAGTCTCCTTTCTGTCTCTATGAATTTGCCGATTGTAGGCACCTTGTATAAGTGGAATCATATGATAGTCGTTTTTTTGTGTCTGAATTATTTCATTCAGCGTAATGTCTCCAAGGCTCATCTATGTCCATAGCATGTATCAGACCTTCATTTCTTTTCTGGTTGAATAACACCCCGTCATATGCATATACCACACTTCACCCACCCGGATGGAGACTTGGGCTGTTTCCACCTTTTGGTGATTGTGAATCAAACTGCTCTTGACATGGGAGTGCAAGTATCTGTTTGGTCCCCTGCTTTCAGTTCTTTTGAGGATGTGCTCAAGAGTGGAATGGATGGAACCACTTCTCCTTGGATCCACTTCTCCTAAGCCAAAGGACTGGGTCTCTCCTCGACACAAAAATTTCTGCATGAATTCCCGCTGAGAGGACTGAATGTTGGTGGGCTGGGTGAGGCAAGGAAGTGAGAGATGCTCCTAGTTTGGTCACTCACGACTGATGCAAGAGGTGATGGAGGCCAGGATCACTGGGTTCTGTGGCAGCTCTGCTCACCACAACCTAGCATGCCCCCTGGTCCCTGAGTTTAGTGACCCCAATAACTCCTTTATAAATAGGAAGAGAATAAACTAGGACAAGTGGGAGATGTCCAAGACTTTAGAGAGGCATCTTGGCACAGATTAAAAACAGCATGACTACAACAAGGCAAGGTATGAAACGAAAAACATACTGTGGTCCTCCCTGGCTAGATGGGGCTAAGAACAAGAGGACAGGTCAGGAGAGAAGGGAAGGGGCAGGAAGAAAGGGAGAGCGGAAGCTGAAGGAGAGGAAGAAGGGAATGCAGAGAAGATCAGGAAGGCAGTAGGGAAGAAAGGCTTTTTTCCAGAGGGAAGGGCTGGAGCCAGCCCCCTGGGCAGCAGCCTCCGGAGCTGCCGCTGGATTCCAGAGGGAAATAATAGTCCGTCACTCTCAGTGACTGGCACTCCGCTTTATGGGACCTGAAAGCACAGAGGCAGCAACACTGACAGAAACAGGCATCTTTAAACCAGTGAGACAGAACAGTCCTCAGCCTGACCCTCCTGAAGCACATGCCCACCTAATATATTATTGACAAGGCTGACTTTTATCAAGACATTCTGGCCTACAGTGTAATAAATGTGTATCGCCCACTCTTTATCACCCATTATCTCATTAAAATAATTGTCTTAATTTCATTGTTAAAGTGATTAATAGGGCAAGTGTTCAAGGAAATTAATACTCAAAAGGAAGAATAACTGTAGCCGAAAACTAACTCCTCTGAATTGGTCTGGTGGTAAAGTTGGGGATTTCGTAGTTAATGAGCCTTAGAGAGTTAACTATAGGAGGGTCCAGGAGAGTCCGCTGAGAGACGGAGAGGAGAGCGGGAAGATAGCACAGCTGGGAGAGGTAGAGTCGGTGGTGAGGGGGAGAGCATGGCTGGCACCGCTGTGTCCGCTCGCTATGAACCATCAGGAAAGGCCATACGTCCTGCCCTCTTGCACCCCCAGTGCTCGGTGTGGTGCCTGCTACTTGCATGGTCCCAGGGACTCAGAGCCCAGCCCAGTCCAGTGCTCAATACGAACCAATGGCAAGGAGATATAGGGGCTCTTGCCGGGAGCTGGTGGGAGGAAGGGCGCTGGTCTCCCAGACTGAGGCTGAGCTACTTTAAATAGTCAGAAACATCACTTCTCGGCCTTTTGGCTAAGATCAACTATAAATAGTCAGAGTCAGCCAGGAAGAGGCTGCTGTCACTCTCCCTCCCCTCTGAACGGGATGAGAGGGTCAGCATCCTATTCCTTCCTTTCTGTGTCCAGCCACACTCATTCAACCCTGCGTCCCTGCAGTCTTCAGCGCTCCTGACCCACCAACCAGGCAGCTGGATCTCCAGGGCAGAAGTGGGAGCCGGTGCCTAGGGGGCTGGAGGAGGAGAACTGTGTTTCCCTTTGACAATTTCCTTACTTGTTCATTCAATCATTCATCTTGTGTTGATGAAGCTGTTGTGATATAGCAGGTTCTACTTTAAAAGCTGGGCATATAAAGATAGAGAGGCTTGGCCCTCTGCTCAAAAAGTTTCCAGTCTGTTGGAGACATAAGCAAACACATAATTAACCAGAGAAGCATTGCTTGTTTAATGCTCCCTACCATATTTTTACATAGTAGCACTGCGGTACTCAGCTGTTAAAGACATGTTTTATATTATGAAAGTTCTCACAGGCTCTCAACTAATGAAAACTTCTCAAGACCTTTCTGTGCATCTCGGCTGATCACTGCAAATACCCTCAGCTAATGAGCTGCCATGTGTGCTGTGTACTTGGTTTTGATGTTCTTCCAGCCTGTTATTTTGTGTCCCTGTGAACAACAGTCAAACTTAATGGTGAACCAAAGGTGTCCAGAGATGGGGATGGCCGTGGTACTGCAGTGATGTTACAATGCAAGCTCTCCTGTCATTCAGGGTATGTTCCAGGAAGTGGGGGAGGAAGCACAGAGTAAAAAGAAGGCAATTAGGGAGCATAGAGGCCTTTGACATTATTAAAGACATCATAAATGTTGCTGCAGTCTGGTGTGGGGGGCGGGGAGCAGTGGCCAACAATCATATGCGAAGAAGTTGAATGAAGCTCTGGTCCAAGACAGAGGACACGAGGAGAATGGAAGAGCACTGTGTCCCTGGACACCCTCTCCACAGAGAGAATGCCAGGAGGGACCTTGTAGTGCCACTGCCTCAGGCAGCACCAGGCACTGAGGTTGGGTCCTGGTCACAGTCTGAGTTAGGCCCAGGTCTTTGGAAGCCTGGGAGTTCAATGTCCACTCATTTCTGACACTCTTAGACTTTTGTATAACTAATCACATAGGTTACTAACAAATAAAATCAGCATAGCAATATCGATAATATGGAGTATTCCATTAAGGTTTGTTTTTATTTAAACATTCTCTTTGAAATACAGGTATAGAGGTAATCAAACATATGAGAATCAAAGTGGAAAAAAAAATCCTATGTTTGATATGTTGAAATTCTATCAATGTCCGTTCAGGAATAAATCTATATTCATTACTGAAAGATTAAAATGGTGCAACAATTTATGCTCATTTTGAAAGGTGTTGATTTCCATGTGCAAAAACATTATTCAGAACTTTCAACAGTAAAAAGGAGATAGAAAGTGTGTTGGCTAGATAACTTCGGGAATAATTTTATATCTTTTCTGAACATAGAAATATTTGTAAAAATTTAAATAATAATACAAGCTGAAGATAGAGATTAGATTATATCATAATTCTTCTCTTTTGCAGAATTGTTTGGTGTATTAGCATTCATAACACTAAACAAAATAACCATTAAAATCTGAATTTACTGTTCCATTTGTAAATACCACTTTAGATCATGAGTCTTTCCTATTTGCAAATTCTTCCCATTTTAGAGGTTGAATTCAGAGTAGTATGTCATTTGCAGGATTTTGTGAAGAGAAAAACCTCAAGAATCATGTGCAACAATATCCATGATAAACCTTCCTCTGTCAAGATACAACAAAAACAAGCATAGGAAAGAAAAAAAAGTACTGGGAACAACCAAAGCACATCCAAAATACCCCAGTCTCCTACTGATTGCTACTAGAAATCAGCATTCATCAGAGTTCCCATGCCTACACTGGGATCGTACAGCTGATCGTTCTGACACCCAACTTCTGAAATTTAACCACTAACAATTTTAATTAAACAATTGTAATAATAATGAGTTGGTATGCTATTTCAGATTTATTTCTGAGTTCTGGAAGGTCACTTTTACAATGGTGATATGCGGCTTTGGCCCCATACTGATTTTCACATTTGGTGTTTGGCCAAAATATGAGTGTGGTGTCCATCTTCCCAGTGTGATCGATGCTCTAACAGACATGATGATAATATGAGGTCATGACTGAGTGTCTGGATGAATTAGGGAAGGCTTCATTGAATGTCCTTTGAATGGTACCACTTTGGTTATTTTGTCCATGTGTTCTTCCCTTTTGTCCTAAACCAATAGGATGAAGTAGATATTTCCTCTTCTTCACAAAGGAGCAAAGGCTCAGAGAGGGGAAGTGACTATTCTCCTTGAGTCGCCTTGAGAGAGACTCCAGAAGAACCTCCCAGCCTCATGAGAAGTGGCCCCAAAATGCCCATGTCCTTCTGCCCCAATTCTCCTGCTGCCTCAGGTGAGATGAGGGCCTGCCCTGGGGCTGCCCTGATTCTTTTGAGGTCCAGTGTCTGTGGTCTTATTCCTAACCAGGGTCCTTATTCCTACCTGTGGCCTTACTTCTTACCTTTGCCTTATTTCTAATATCACTTAAGAGCTATTGTTCCCAAGGGTGCCATTTTCATATGCCAGACAGGCCTGGACAGAGGTGCCTCGGGCACCCAACAGAGTCCCTGGCTTCCTTTGTGGCCCAGCAGGACATCCTGTAAAGCTCTCCTCTAATGGCCTGATTCTCCTCAGATGCTTTTCTTTTTTCTTTGGTTTTTCCTTTCTTCTCTTTCGTCTTGTCTGGGGAAGGCCCGCTGCCTGGTGTGGCTATTGTGCTTGGAAATGAACCTCCTGGGCTGGTGAATAAATTGCATTTTATTCCTCCCTGTCACTTCTGGTTGGGGGAGCACCAGGAGATGAAAGCGGAGACTTCAAAAGCGCTTCTTTTGACCTAGGGCAGCATTTCTCATTTCCAAGCTCGAGGGCTGCTCTAAGAACCACATGTCCATGGCACTGGCAGGAGCTGAGCCTCAGCCATACCTGGGGGTCTTCTGGGCCTCCTGGGCTGGGCATCTGGATGTCACTGTCTTCAGTAAGTTGGCAGAGGGGGCAGGGCTCACTTCTCAGCACAGCATCGCTGACAGCAGGTGGCTCCTCAAAGGGAGAAGCAGGTCCCTGTGTGAGTGACTGAAGGCTGGATTTGGAATATCATATCAAACCACATGCAGCCACATTCCCCTGTGGGAAGTCTCACTTCTCGTCTCCCCTGCTCTACCCAGCCCTTACCGCCAGGCTCCTGGTTGAGCAATCTCTCTTGTTAAGACTCATAATGTATCTCTTCATTCTCAAATGGGCACAGATTGAGGTGGGAGATGGGAGAAATCAATCACTGATCTAGCATAGACCTTGGTCTCTGAAAGGCAAGCACGTCCACCATCCCTGTCAATGCAGTGACAAGTTGATGGAGGGGCTGAGGGAACTGGGGGGACTCCAAGGAGCAAGCTGGCTTCTAAAATGGGCAATGCTCCCACAAAACTGCCAATCCCAATCTGGCAAAGCTACTATAGTCTCTCCCTTCAGGTTGGCTTCCACCCCACTTAGGAACACCCCATGCATGATGAATCCTTGATGATGTCCCTTCTAATTATTTCCAGAATGTAGTAGCACGTTGGGTGCAGAGGTGCACAGTTTAACTGGTGTCAGAGAATTTGGGGATCAAATTCTGGCCCTGCCACGTACAATATGCAATATGGAGGCTCTCTGTCCGTCTCCACATCCGTAAAATGGGAGGAACAGCACCTGCCTCAGATGTTGAGAAGGCTGAGGGCAATCAGTGTAAACACTCACTCCAGTAGTTAGCACTTGTTGATGATCAATAAATGGCTATCTTTATTGCTGGCTGCACACACTTAAAAGGGGTGTCCGCTTATGGAAGGGGCACAGATTTTGTAGACGGAGGGACTAAGCTCAAGTTCCACTTCAGCTTCCTGGTTAATTATATGATCCTGGGCAATTTTCTTACTATAAGAATAAGCACAAGCTCCAAGAGCTACCATTTACCAAGTGCTTGTTATGTGCCAGGCGCTTAGTGTCCGGTCCCATCCCATTATTTCTTATAGAGGTTAAGTCACCTGTGCAAGGATCTGCTGCTGGAAGCAGAAGTGAGATCTGAAGTCAGGTTCATGAACTTAGTCCATGCTTGTAATCAGTGCACCTTCTCATCAGACTGGCTCCCCTCACTTCTCTGAGCCCCGATTTCCTCCTATGCAAAATAGGAGTGATAATGTCTGCCTCCTGGCTTTAGGACGAGGATGGGAGAAGGTAACACATGTAAGACTCCCCCAAAACAGGAATCTTTATACTATGCAATGACTTCAGGAGGCAACATTTAATATGAATTCCAAGCTGCAGCCACAGACTCTGGGTGTGGTGAGAGATTTTTACAGATCATCTGACTCGAGCCCCCTTCAACCGAGATTATCAGAAGTGAGGCGGCTAGTGGCCTGGCACCAACTGGCTGATATCTGAGGGCTGCAAGGACACAGTGTTCCAGATGATGATCAAGATGTCCAACTAGGACTTGAAGATCATATTAGGAAAATTTATGGAGCTGAACATCGTGTCAAGTCCCATGGCTTCCGATTTTCATATTCTGTGCAATTCATTCTGGTTAGGGACAGCACATGTTGCATCAGCAGAGTTCTAGGAGTCTTGTGCCATTGGAGACATGCTCCCTGCCTGTCCTTACGACCCAATGACTGTGGAGCTAATGTCTCCTGGGCCATCCCCTCAGCTCCCCTCTACCCAAGAGCTTTCTCTGGGCTGGGACCATGGCTTCTGTTTTGCATATGGGAAAAGAGGCACCTTGGAGAGGAGATCTGAGAGGGTGTCATACTTTCTTATTGATGGAGCAGAAGATTGGGGTCCCTTCCTGTCTCTCCTATCCTCAACCTTCTGCTCCCTCAAAAATAGGCAGGAAAGGTCCTTTCCTCAAAGCTGGCCCTGGCCTCCCCTTTAATATCCCTGGGGAAGTTTGGACACTTGTCTACCCCACTCCCCGGAAGTTTAGAGGCCTCTGTAGAAGCTATGTGAGACCTGAGAGCTGTCATACGTCACTTCACGTGATAAATCCGCAGAGATGGAAAGAAAAATACCCTGAATACTGATGGCAGTGCAGCTGCGAGAAGAAAAGTTTCCAGAATTGCAATGAGCAGCCTTGTGCTGAAGTTTTATGTCATTTGCTTTCAATTCCATTTACAGTTATTTCTTGTTTCTATATCATGTTTTATTGAAATCCATTTTTTACTTTAATGCTTTAGGCTCAGTCATGGATCTTGTCTCCCCCCTATCTTTTGCCTCCTGAGCACGTGAAGGTTCACATTATGCAAAAACCACAGAAAAGGGTTTTGAAGCATCATGGGTTTTTGTCCCTTTCTGTATTTCTCAGATTGAATGTTTTTCTGGAAGCAGGCTGGGGACACAGCCATGCGATTGGATGTAGTTCAGAAGCTGCAGGCGGGCTGGCTTGCCCAGGGTAGGGTTTAGCCCCTTCACCTTTGTAACTGGAATTCAGTACCATGCTCACAGGGGTTCCATCCTCATGACTAACTGACTGACGGACCGAACTACAGAGTGCCCTACATTGGACTGCAGACGCTTTAGGCAGAAAGAGTGAAGAAACAAAGAAACAAAGAGTGAGGCAAGCCAGAGCATTTCTGGAAAAGAAACTGAAACAGGGACCAGAGTCTTCTCCATTCTTGCTGCCCTCATGGCCTCCTACTGGAGAGGCTGCCGGAGCCTCCCCCTCGGCTGCCTGCCTCCATCAGTTTTTCCAGCAGAGGAGGACATTCTTGAATGCCACTGTCATTGAGCATCTCCCAGGTACAAGCCCCTGGGTCTCCGTCACACCTGACATCCTCGGTGTGGATCCCAAGACCGGCTAATGGCCTCTGGGCCCCTCTTGTCCATGCCAGGTTCACTTCCAACTCTACTCAGTTGGCGAGTTGTTGTCTCGATGGGGAAAGGCTTTCCATTCTGTTCTGCCTTTCTAGGAAGCTTGCCTGGCCTACTCTGGCTGCTGGTGCCCTTTTTAAACTGTGGCCATTCAGACACAGTCCTGTGTCTCCTGTTGATATTAACTGTGTCCTAAGTGTATTGTCTTGTTTGCATAGGGGGTTGTAAATAAAATTGGACTACGCATCCATTTTATACAATTTGGTCTGCATAATCTTAGGCAGCTCAGTCACTCTGTGCCTTCCCTTTCCTCACGCATAAACTGGAGATCATAACAGTACCTAACTCAGAAGAGTACTGGGAAAATTAAATGAGCTAATATATGTAGAGTACTTAGAACAGTATTCAGCACATAGTAAATACTATATTCATGTAAGTTTTTATTATTATTTCCAAATAACAGAAATAAACTCAAGACAGCTTAGCTTTTTAAACAATGGTTTAGAATTATAAGGAAAGTTATATACATCTCTTTTAGGATGGGGCAGATATGCATTTGGGTCTCGGGTGGGCGCTGGTGCCAGATGGGAGATGGTTATCCCTGGTCATCTTGTGCGATTCATCCTTCTCTGCTTCTTGATCCCCCAGCAGGAAACATGGCCGCTTGTCGCTCCTCAGTCACTTGTCCAGCCATCTGGGGAACGTGAGCTGTCCTTTCTAATTTGTGGAGAAAGCCTCTGAGAGGTCCTGTTTGGATCAGGGGCTCAATCTTCACCCCATCAACTCTATCCAAGAGAGCACGACGGGCCATGTCATATAAAATGGCTGCACGGTTTATAGTTAAGAGGGAGAGAGAGTGTGTGTGTGTGTGTGTGTGTGTGTGCACTCGCATGTGTGAGAGGTAGTCATGAGCCCCTCGGTCACTTCAAATTGTATCCTCCACAGTGCAAAGGACCATACCTCCCTGGTCTCAGTTTGCTGTAGCACAGAGTACTTTACACATAGCCAGTACTGAGTACAGATTAACCAAAGTCTAAACGTAAACACAAAGTGCAAGGATTATAGCTCACTTGGTTTGCTCATCAGACTTTGGAAAGAGTTAGAGTTAGACAGATTTCCAGAGCTCCCTTGGGCTTGAAATGACTCTCATTGCTGCTGCTTCTTGCCCACCCCCTCTCTTGCTGTGTGCCAAGTTACTGGTCAGCAGAAACAGCATCAGTGAGGAAAGAGCGGAATCAGAACTTTGGAAATGTGCCGTTACCAACACTCTTTGTGCTGAGAGCCAACAGAGGCTAGCACCGCCCACTCAGCTGGGCTTGACCTCCCTTTGCTCACAATGAATGGTCTATCAGGCCACAGGCCCTGGACACTTTCCTTCAGGCATTGACCGGGTGAGAATCAGCCTGGGGGGTCTGAGCACTGTGGCAACAGGAGTGAATGGGAGGATGCCTAAACTTGGGTCACTTGTAGGAGTGAAGTCAGACTCGAGGGAAAAGATGGGTCACTTAGTATGAAGAATATCCCCTTCATCCCTAACCCCAAACCTCTTAACTTTTCACACCCTGCTCATCCTCATCAGCAGAGAAAATGTACAACAGCTGCCTGCTCCCACCCCATTTGTCCTCCCTCTGTAGGGTGATGGTGGTTCCCAAACTTGGTTGCACACGAGAATCATCTGGGGGGCTCTTAAAGATCTTGATTCCCAGGCAGTGCCCTGGACCAATGAAATCAGATTCTCTGGGAGTGGGACTTGGCATCCTTCAGTATTTTTAAAGCTCCCAGGGGGTTCTAACATGCAGCCAAGTTTGAAAACCACTATGCTATGAATTCATTTCTTCACATGATTTTAGTACTCAGATGACATGAAAACCTGTATCATCAGCCTACGTGCTCACCCTCTGTCTCAAGCTTCTCATTGTTTCACTGTATTCTCTCTTGCAAAACCGATTTACAAGTTCTAAACTTCTGTTTCTCCCTTGCCATCATTCTGAGCTCTTGCATCCCTTGTCCCCAAACCTTGGTTAATTCTCTCTCACCCTCCTCAGCACCTTTCTGATATGCAGATATTTCACTTGTGCTGCATTCACTGTGCTTACGTTACTTTACAAAAATATCATTTCTTACCACTTTTTTTGAGAATAGGAGGGACCGTGTGTTCTATTTTTGGTGTATTTCCATATCATCCTAGGGTACCTTATAAAATGCTGACAACCAGTAAATGTGGTTGCCCAGAGATAGAGGACAGAACTAGCCAAGGGTGTTTTAGGTAGAGCCAGTGAGGGCCTCCAAAGGCTGGAGGGTCTCTTCCAGAACTTTCAGTCTAGGAAGGAAAAGAAAGAAAGGTGACTCTCCTGTTTAACAAGGGTCCTTTTGCTTATATTTGAGAGTGGTAAGGATTAAAGGAACTCTGGGGACGTGTTCTGGGATGCTAGTTACAAATGGGGGGTGGTGCTTAACAGTAAGAGCTACCACTCACAGAGCACTCCACTTTGTGTTTGGTGCTTTATACACAATTGTTCACAGTAAGATTATTATTTGAACCTTAGGCTATTTTCCCAAGGTAAATGGCAGAGCTCTAAAGGGCTATGCACGTTCCAATAAGCCCTGTATGTTCCAAAAACGACTTTAGGTAGAAAGAAGAGAGACAGGCATCTCTATCTTCACTCCCAAGCAACCTTCTTCCTCATATTTGATGCCAGTGGCCTCTACTACGGTTTGCCCATTGCCCCGGGGTTGTGGGCATCACTATGGTTTTAATGCCACATTCTTCAGTAGCTTTGGGGAAACAGAAGTCCAAGATAAAATCTATCTTTATGTGCGAACGATCATCACAGTCATTCTCTAATGAGGACTAATGAGGTTGCAAGTAACAGAAACCAACTCAAGCTAGCTTAAGGAAAATGTTAGGCTGTAGAGTTGCCTTGTGGCAGCCAGAGAAAGGAACATAGCTTCGGCCTATGAGACACCTCTGTGTCTCTCTGCGTGTCTCTCCAAGTCTCCTCTTGGACCTGCACACCTGCTTCTTGCACTCCGCATAAATACTGTACAACATGGCCGCCCACAATCCTTGAGTTTGCTTGCTGTGGTCCTGGCCACCTGGGAGGCTTCATTTCTCTCTTGGTCCCATTTCTCTTAGTAGAGAAGAGCCTGCAACTGGCCCATATTAGGTCACATGCCTCTTGATGGCACCCTTCTCCTATCATGTTGGTCAGTGCTGCTCTGGAGTGGGATATACCCACGCCTCTGGATAGTAATCAAATAATCCAAGAAAGGAGAGGTGATTGTGAACAGTGAGGAATTAGCATAGCAAAATGACATTTTATTGATACACACACTAGGTTAGGGGGTTTCCATTTTTCTCGAATTCTAATAATGATCATTCAAGGTAGGTATTGTTATTCCCATTTTTCAGAGAAGGAAATGGAGGAGATTTGAGATTAGCAGGCCCTGGAACTGCTCCTGGTAAATTCAAGCACTTCTAGAATCTTCTTTTTCTGGAGATACAGCTGGGCTTTAAGTCAGGTATGCTTATTCTTCAGTACTTGCTCCTCCCAGTGGGAGTACTTGAGTGTGTGTGTGCATGCATGTCTCTGCGGGTCTGCGCGTACTTACTTTTTTCCTGGCTGTGTGTGTCCTGAGATTCTGAGAATGCTCGTTTTTCAGCACAGAGAGAATGTTCAGTTGGACCCTGCCAGCCTGAGTCAGCCCGGAGCGAGAGGCCTGGCAAGAGTGGACAGAGATGCTCTTTATCCACCAGGAATGCAGTGACCTCACTATGGCTTTCCTCTGCTGGCTTGGGTTTGTGTGAACAAGGGAGAGAGATTCAGGTTGGGTCTCAGTGCCGCCTGTTCACATACCCTCAGTTCCCCTTTCTTCCCTTCATGGGCCACTGTGGACAGAAGCCAGGAGCTCTGTTTTCACTGCAATGAGGCTAAAATGGAGACAGGGCTGGAGCTGAGGTTCCGGCAGACAGCGGAGCAGGAACCCTGGAGTAGAAAGACAACAGGTTCAGGAATGAGGCAGCCTGGTTTCCAGCTGGATTTTTCTAGCAGGTCATGAGAGCCTATTCAGATCATGTCACCACTTGAGATTTCAACGCCCCTCCTCAGTGACATGCAGGGCCAGATGATCTTTAGTGAGGCACCTGGGGAAGTCAACCCTCTGGTCTAGAACTACTCGTGCCCTTTCTCCATGTTCTTCAAGGACAAGCATGGCTTGGGCTGGAAGGAGTGAAGCAGATGGGCACAGCTGTCTTCTTCAGGCATGTGCAGAACACAGGTATGAAGAATGACATCCTGAGTATGGCTTGAGGCTAAAGTTGGAGGGGTCTAGGGAGGCCGTGGATGAGATCAATTTTTTTGACAAGGAGAATTGGGAAGTCACAGACTGCCTGTGTTACTAATGTTCATCTTTGGATCTCAGCTTCCTCAGCCGTAAAAGGAAACTGAGCAGCTCGATGGTTTCCAAGGATTCTCTCAGCTCTGATGTGCTAGAGATGACTCAAGCAGCCTGAGGACTCCCATCCTTTAGAAATCCTTCCCCCACTACTTCTGTATCTTTGCTTTGAACGTACCTGTTTTCTAGACCATAATGGTTCAGTTGTTATGGCAAGGGAGAGCATACTTGTGTTTTGTATGTGTGGAGGGTGAGCAGTGGCGGAGGAGAGAGTACGAGAGTGCGAGAGAGAGTACGAGAGGATGGATGGATGGTGGGAGGAAGACATGAAAATGAGTTTTCAGGGCCTCCAGGAATCTGTCATGTTTTCATTGGCTCTCATAAACCAAAACCATCAACCCTTCCACAGAAAACACAAGTCAGGGTAATAAACCAGAAATAATGGTCTGAATTGTTTAAATCCTTCATATCTCAGGCCAAAATCACCCCATTTGACCCCAGTGTTCGACTCAGATGATGGCGTAGGGACCCTGCAGCCAGTGCCTGCTAAGTTTCCATGCTGGCTGGGGACACCCAGCCTTGGGGGCACGTGCTGACGGGGACTCCTCTCCTAGTGTTGTTCGGGTACTGCCAGCTCCTCCTCATCTCAGTTCTACTTTGTGCTGGGAATTTTAAAAGTGCCAGAACTTTTGACACAGAACCAAAGGTAAATTGCATTTGCCATAGATGTGCGAGGCGTGTTTCTAAGGGGCGGCCCCTTCTCATGGGAGTGGTTACTGCCTGGGCTCTACCCTGCAGGTGGGATAAAAATCTGGTTGATTTCACTGGGGGATCCTTTTCTTCATAATTTGTGAAAGATACTTTATTAGGACACCCAAAGGGTTTAGTTGAGAAGAACTGAACATTACTTTTGAATATAAACTATACACAGATACGAGCTTTAATACAGCTACTTACAGAGAATACTCAGATCGAATGGCTCCGCAGGGCGGGTGTTAATGACTAATTTTTCTTTCTAAGGTTGGGGGGCAAGGAGAAGAAGAGGCAGAGATGGCCCCTGGCCTGCCCTACAGCCTCCTCCCCTTCCTGTAATTCAAAGTCTGGTGCCCTATCATATTCTCCATCCCTCAGTCTGGCATCCACCAGGAAGGCCTCTTTGGGGCATTAGGGATCACGGCAGAGTGTGGGGATTTCTCAGTGTCTGTCTGCAGCTGCTCAATATTGAATACATAGAAGATAACTGCTCTGACCAAATAGAATCTATCAATCATACTACTTTTACTTTCACCTTCAATTTCCATTCCTAATTGTTAGTACACAGACCTCTATACCACAGGCTTCTAAAACAGAGAATGCCTAATGTAAAGGCCTCTGATTTTTTTTTTTTTTTTTTTTTTTTTTTTTTTGCTTAGAATGTCCTCTCTGGTGGTAGGAGGGCTTTTAGGGTCTTGCTAAGGGTTGGTTTGGGCTCTGGCCACCTTCTGACTTTAATGATGTCCATGAGAGACATCCCATGATATTCAAAAGGCAGTTCCTCTACGTTTTCTTTGTTTCCCCTTGAATCAGTTCCACCATCTCTCCCCACCGCCATCCCCTCTGCACTGCCCCCACACCCAGGGGCAGTGATTGAATTAAGACCTGCCCCTTGTAGCAAATTCCACTTCACCAACACTTTATTTGTTCTTCATTTCGATTGTGGGAAGGAACTTACTGTGAGATGCCGTGGGGCCTTACATCACTTATTTACAAAGCTAACTGTTGGGGCGAGACTAACTATAAACAGCAAATTTAAAATCGTCTTAGGTTTGGGGAGACAGTTACATGGGTCACAGCTGCTTACTTCTGACTCTTCCCAGCATCCTAGACCTCCCAGATCAAAGCTGCCTGGAGGGAGGAGGCATCGTGGCTCCGGCTAAGTTTACACAAGGCAAGGAGAGCTCTTGGCTGTTGTTATAATTATCCCCACATCACCCACCTGCACTGGCCCCTGGCTTTCTCCACCAGACTCTAAAGCACTGTGGCATCAGAAAGGACTCTCATGTCAGAGCCTCATGACGTCATAGCTGTGACCAGCAACACCTCTTCCAGGAGATTAACTGACCAATAATTCTGTTTGAAAGCTAGCAGGTCACTTCAGCAAATGGACCCTTTCTCCCCATCGGTATTTCAATTTTCTTCTGGCTTTGTTATGGATGAGGATGTCCCATGGATGAGGGATGCGGTGTGGGTTTGGAGAATGCTAACATGGCAGTGGGTGAGAACATGAGTGCGAGGGGAAGCAACAGTGGAGAAAACACCTGGGAGATTTCTTGGGGACAATGAGACACAAAAGCCAGACAAGAGAAGTGAGAAGTCACATTAGGAAAAAAAAAATTACAGGAAAGTATTGATTCAGCCAAGGGTAAAGACCTCATTGAGCAATTGATAATGTCTGTTACTTAGAAAGGAGGTTGTTCTGACCACTCCTGGTTATGGATGAAAGAAGATTCTAGTCACTCTGGAGGGTCTGCAATTGGCACTTGTTCCTGGTACTTTCCGGAAATAACTTTGCTTTTCGAGGATGAATGTGGGGTCTGCTTATTGAGAGATCACCTGACAGTGGGCCCGGGATACCTTGGGGGAGGAGAGGACACTGGATGAATTAAAAGCCGTTGCATGTCCAGTGAATAAGACAAATAAAGCTAGACTTTGAATCTCTGATACATATTTAAAATTACCTTATCAATATACATTATGGGAATCCTTATTATAGTAAAGTTGTTTCAAGTCAGCTTGTAGGTTCCCTCTTCCAGGAAGCTTTCCCTATTTCTTTCCCACATCTTACTCTTTTTTAAAATCTTCTCTTTATTTTCGTGACTAGGGTGGCTAGATGTCCCAGTTAGTCCAGAATGGTCCTGGTTTGTATATGCTGTACTCAGTCATTAATAGCACATTCTCTTAATTCTTAAGAGAATTTACCCTGGACAGTAAATTGTACGGGTCGCCCTCTCCATATAACACTCTGAACTTCTCCACTTCATAGCCCTAAGTTGATCTGGGTAATATCTGATTTATCTAAGTCCTTCATTAGACTGCGAGGTCTCTGAGGGCAGACACCTTTTATGTTTTGCTCACTGCTGGATCTTCAATGGACGGTACAGAGCCGGTCGCACTGTTGATGCCCAAAAATGTTCATTAGGTAGGTGGATAAGTGCTCATCATCTAATTCAGATCCCCAGGGGTTGCCTCTCTGGAAATGTTTCATGGACTGTTTTGAGCAAGACAGAAGTCACACAGAATAAAGAAACTATCCCCATCCCTACTGTTAGGTAATCTGGTTTATTGCCATTGGCAGAATCCAGTTCCTTCTGCCATCTGGGGTGTGGTCTGGGTAGGCAGCCCAGGCTACTCTCCCGTGCAATCACTCTTATATCTCAGAGGCACTGTGGACTTTGAATTCCATATGAATGACTCCCTGGAAATGATGCTTCCCTAGACAAACAGGGAGGAGGGCGTGGATAGTAGAGTCCAGCTTTGCCACTCAATGGCTCTGTGATCTTGGTCAAAGCCCTTTACCTCTCCAGCCTTGCAAGAAAAATGTCCCTTCCAACTGTGACCCTCTCTGATTCAGTGATTGTCCTGGGATTTACAAATAAATAAGAACCATGGGCTATGAGCCAGAATGATAATAAAAAGGGCTTCTTTTGAATAACTCCATGCAGAAGAGGAGGTTGCCTTCAAGTTCTCTATCTTCACTTTCTTTCCCAGCCTAGCCGACCCAGTGCTGAGTGCTCAAACCCCTGAAACAGCCCCCCAAACCCTGTATGGTAGGGCTTCTTTCCCACAGTGCTCCACTCTTCCCTCACAGCCCTACTAAGCAATCCTTAGGCATTGGCTCTCCTGCTCCATGAAGGACCAGGCAAATGTGGAAAGCATTCTGGAGTCTACCTTCCCAGGGAACCAGCTGGCTGTTTATCTTAGGACAGTCTAGAGCAGAGAACCTGGGGAGAAATCTCTGACATGTGATTGAGAAAGAAGGCAAATGATAAATCAGAGATGTGAGGTAGGGTCAAGAATAGGGAAAGAGCATCATGAGATCAGAAGGCAGAAGTATTCGGTTCTATTTGGGAAACAGAGGGCAAAGCTTGTCGTAGTCGAGAGAGCAGCTTGGATACTGTGAATCAGGGAAGTACATAAGCGATGTGTTTCTGTGGGGCTATGGGCAAGTGGGAGTCCCAGCAGATGGGAAGGACGGGAACACTAATGGCTACTAAGGCTTCACATGGTTCCACAGTTGGGGTTAATTACAATTTCATAGAGGACTCCTGGAGATGCAACACCTTCACTCAGAGCATGAATTCTCAAATAACAGAAATCTCCAATGGTGTGGCAAGCCCCCATGGAGAGATATTTGGAACAACTAAAACTGGATCAGAAAGCTACCTTTTTCTCAAGTCAGAACCAGTAAGATAGAGAAGGATCTAGGGGAACTGCTGAGTCAGATGTGTAAAAGGTTGAGCAGCTTGTCCATCCTACAATGTTACTTGAAAGCTGAGGACAACAAACTGGTTAGTTGCAAGGGAGGTAGAAGGGCTAGGTTTGTAATTCTGAAAGTATCCCTAATAGCAGAGAAGGGTAGACATGTACCCTAGGCTTCTGTGGAATGGCTTAAAGTGGTTCCTTAAGGAATCAGAGGTTCTGGTGGGGTCTGCCTTCCCACTTGCTGTCAATGAGCTGCTACTCAGATTCTGTGAGACTAAGGATGAGAGATGCTTTTGAGAGAGGGACCCCTGGTCTCTGCTTCTTGCATGGCTTATAAACAACACAGTCCCTGGGAACTTACTGAGCAGCCAGTGAAGTCGGGGTGGCCCAGAGAGCTGCCAGCTTCCTCCCCCTACCTCTCAGTCCTGGAGTCTGAGAGTCCACTGACAGTATGGCTACATGTAGGTAATCAAGGAGCAGAGCTAATCTGTTCATCTGCCCAAGCTGCATCCAACATCCTTCTGTTCACTGACGGCACAGTAACACGGAGGCGCTAGGCCGGCCACAGTTTGCCTCCTGAAATGAAGCTAGAGCGCTTGCTGCGTAATTCATTTGTGTGCGAAATGGAAGCTTAATAGCATAAGTAAAGCACTAAGCAGAAATTGGCAGTAAATGTCTTTTTTAAGTCTTAAAGATAGACTCTACTTCACTCATAAAGCCCAATTTGGTATTACTTAATTGCATAAAACACTTTTCTCTGAAGCCATACCTACTGAGTGGATTTTGGTGGCCTCTGTCTTCCGCAGCCCCTGCCTGCTGAGATGGCCTACCATCCTCTAGCTCCTGCCCACCTCCCCAGACATCTCCTTCCACATGGCACTGAACCTGCCATCCCATACTCACAGGACTGCATGCCCTCCTCCAGGGCTCACACAGTAGCAAAGACCAGAGGCACCCAAGTGCAGGACAGCCTGGCCTTGGGTTTTGAGCATGCTGGTTGCAGAGACAGGGGAGTGGAGGCTCTGGCTGAGGCTGGGGAAGCATTAATGGCCAGGGCCAGCAGGGTATGCGCTGGAGGAGTTGGCCTCTATACTTCCGGCACTAGGAATGGCTCTGGTGAAATCCCTTCTCCACAGAGAAGCCTCAGGCCAAACTGAGTCTGCTCAAACAAAGCGGTGCTCATACAGGCCAGGACTCTAGCAGAAAGTACCCCCTCTTTAGTGGGTCTCTTTCTGGTTTTCTATTGCTGCACAACAAATTGCCCTAAAACACAGGGACTTGAAACAACCATTTTGCCTAGCTAGCAATTGTATGTTTTGAGAATTCTAGAATTCCAAGCCTTGTGGGTACCATGTAGGGCAGGACCCACTTCTCAGATGGCTTCCTTCCTCCGATGGCTGGTGCCTCCTAACAAGCTGGCCCCTGTCTCTGCACAGCATGTTTCATCCTCCAAGACATCCGCCTGTGGCTTTCACTTTTCACAGCATGGCTTTTAAGGCTGGTCCTCCTGAGGGGAGGTTTAAAAGTGAGCATTCAAAGAGGCACAGTGGAAAGCTGCAAGGCTTCTGTGACTTAGCTGAAGTGCCCGAGATCACGCTTCCTTCCTTCCTTCTATCGATCAAGGAGGTCAGTGACTTCAGCCAGGTCCAAGGAAGGAGGAGGCATACCCTTCCCCTCTGGGTGTGTACATGGCGGGGCACACCTTGCAGGAAACTTCCCTAGTCTCCAAGTCACTCACATAGAAACAAGGCTCTGAGTTCTCCTCATTGGCTCTTGCTTTCGGTAACCAACACACCCACACATGTGCGAAGACCCAGACCTGCACTCCCGAGTACACATCGTGAGGGTGGGCAAACAGTGTTCCTGTGCGTGCATACCTCACAGGTTTAACGGGTGTTCTTAGAGTTAAATATTCTTTACATATGGAGACGTATATTTTGAAATCTACTAGAGTACTTTTGTGGCAGTTCAATGGTCCAAGACTGGAGTGCCATCCTAAAAACCAAAAGACTACAGCACCTAGCAATGCGGCTCCAGCCCCTCGGGAGGGCAGCACCCTTCCTCATGCCCAAGAATCTTCGGGTCCCAGGTGAGGACTGGCTCACTGGCTTCTGTCGAAGGTGAGGCGAGGGGGCGAGGAGGAGGACAGTTTGAGTTATAAGGTGGGGGAAGGGAACAAGAACATCCGGCTGGTTGATGACTCTGGGCGGCAGCGGGCTCTGACCTCGGGTTACCCTTTTCTGGGTCACTCTGAGATAATAAAAGCAAGCAAACATGCAGATATGTCAGAGATGAAGTCCTGTGAGGGTTAACCAGCGAAAGACCTTCTCTGGGTCTACACGCAATTCATAGCCCTTCTGCCAACAATACTTTTGAACCTATTTTTTTTTTTTAATTTATTTATTTGACAGACAGAGATCACAAGCAGGCAGAGAGGCAGGCAGAGAGAGTGGGGGAAGCAGACTCCCTGCTGAGCAGAGAGCCCAATTCGGGGATTGATCCCAGGACCCTGAGATCATGACCTGAGCCAAAGGCAGAGGCTTTAACCCCCTGAGCACCAAGGTGCCCCACTTTTGAACCTTTTTATGCTAGAAGAATGGTCCTTTGTTTTGACATTTAGTTCTCAAGCTCCCTGGTAATAACTTGGCCTTGCAAGGCACTACACCTAATTACCGCTCATTTTTCATTCTTCTCCCTCCCCGACTTTTCTGTAACCATATTTGGTGGGGAAATCAGTGAAAGGATCACCGGAGTCAGCATCTCTTCAGTGCCTGATGCCTGCGGGACTGGAAGCTGCATGGGGGCAGTGGCCTTGTCTGCTGTTTCTCGTTGTTACAAAGCAGTGCAGAGCGAGCACAGTATCTGGCACGTGGTAGCACTCGTTAAATTGTTTTGGATAAATGGGTGAATGAATTTATTCAACAACATGCATTCAAGAGCTAGCATATGCCAGGCACTGTGCTGGGTGCCAGGGATCTATTAATGAAGAAGACATGCTCCCTGCCCTCCAGGAGATCAGATCATGCTGGTGCGGGTCCGTTTACATTTCTTGGCTATTTCTTCCTCGGCCCTCAGATCCATGCACTGCTCATCAACTATCTGGCCATATGGGGACCATCTCTCTAGCACAACAGCCCAGATGGTGGCTTCACCAGGCAGGATTATTTAGGGGTGATCTTCTCCCAACCTCCTCCCTTCCCAGCTCTCACTTAATTACCCGGCATGCCTCATAAATAAAGGGTTGGGGGAGGGAGGGATTGTCTTCGCCTTGTGAGCATAAATGTTTTCTAAATGATATTGTTCCTGCAGCTTCTGAGAGCCTCATAAACATGCCTGGCCCTGGATTTATTATGCGACAATAATCCCGCTTAGCCAGCTGGTGAGATTCATAGTCCTGACCCCTTCCCCAGCACCCGCTCCTCCTCGCTTCATGTAGGAGAACTGGAGGCCAAGGGTGAAAGGTGGCAGGGCCTCAGAGACTACAACTTGGGCCAGCCTCCAGCAGGCCCATGCTCTCAATCCACCCTGAGCACTGCTGCCTTTCCTCATTACATCTACTCCCTGAGTACTTCCACCCAGCTGACCCCCAGCAAACCGCCAAGGAGTTCTGCAGGGGTAAAGCAGGCCCAGCAGGAGTGAGGGGGCCATGCACAGCCCTGCTGTTCTCCTCTGCATGTCTGTCCCTTCAAAGCCTCTTTAAATGAGCCCAATCCACATGCTGGGACTGTTCAGAAGGTCACCACAGGCCTCAGCAAACAGCTCCAGAATCCTTTAAGCACCTCCTGCCCACCCGGTTTGCAACTTCTCTGGTTTCAAGACCCCTAGCACTCACTTTGGCTCGGTAATTCAGATCCTCTATCTTTGTATTAACAACCCAGTCTTGGACCAACATCCCCAGTGGGCTGAGAACCTCATTGTGACTTCTGTTCCCTGTGATTTAGCTTCAGACTTAGCATGGGTGGATAAGAGATCCTGTAGGACAGACCAGAAGTGCCCCCTTGCCCTGTTGCCTCCCTGACAGAAGAAGGACCTGGCACTTTAGAGACTGATTACTGTGTCAGGGAGCCAAGTCATCATCAGTCCTGGAGTGCACCTCCTGTTAGCTGTGTGTGCAAATGAGTGTCATCCAAATATATCTGAGCCATACTGCTGCAGCCTTAAGGCCTGGTTTCATACAGTGCCACATTAAAAAGAAAAACAAATCTAACTCCAAAAGCTGTGAAAAAGCAGTATAATTTTTTTCCCCCTAAAGGTTCTTGAGGAGATGGTAAAGGGGAACATATATTATATTGCACAGAGAAAAGCATTCTAAAAATCCCTGTTTACTAATCTATCTGTACAAGGTCCTACAATATTTAACAGCAGCAGAGTTGCAATATACAGTGATGCAGGTTGTGCACTGCACAACTCTAGAGGGCACCATTCACATTTGCAGCCATAACAGATATATATTTATTATAGCAATTTTTTACAGATAGTACTAAAGTGTCTTGAAGGAGGGATGGCTTTTCCCATTTTTCTATAGCTCTCTTTTCCAACTCTTTCCCCCAAAATCTCCAACCTGTGCTGGTCTTCCCGCTTTACTTCTTTATTTCTCTCCCTCAGTAAATCCTCTCACCCTCCAGATCTTTTCTTTGGAGAGGGGTCCACACCTTCCCTGGGTCATGAATTTAACCTCAGCCCCTTCCAGGTCTTGACTATCCTTTGTCATCACTATTACTCGGGAGCAGATCCGTGGTAAAGAAGTTTCCCCCTTACAAAATGACATTGCTCTCTCTCCATCACCAGAGAGTCCCCAGGGGCTGATGTCGTTGTCAAGAAGAAGATTTAAGGATCTAGAAGAGACAAAAGAAGAAACCTCACTCCTGCAAGAGGGGACCATTTAATTCCATCCTCTGTCATCCCTCTGGCCCAGTCCTTACAGCCAGGCATGATTGGTGATTCTAAAAAAGCCCCACAGAAGTGTTCCCAGCACCAACCGCCTTCCCTTCCAGGATCTCATGTCATCATATGCAGTGATTTTCTTTCCTTTCTCATGAACCTGAGTCTCTCCACAGGTGACTTAAAATACAGCCTCTGTTTAAGATGCACAGTGAGGACAAACAGGACACCGATTTTCCCTCACTGTCCTCTGAGCAAGATTTTTGCATCAGCCACCTCTCTTCAGACATTTCCTGAAGTATGGGTTGGGAGGGGAAGAAATGCACCTGATAAAACCCCCAATCTGGGCCCATTCAGTGGGCACTGATACCCATGTGCCCCTTCCCAAGGATATTTGTTCTCTCCCCCTCCCCTCCGCCCTCCTGGCTGAATCCTGACTGGAGGAGTTCACAACACCCTCCATGACAGCAGAGGAAGAGACTTCATTGTACTTTCGACTACTGGGCCAGGACTTCCAAGAGGGCTGGATTTCCTTCTCCCCACCATGGCGTTCTACTCTGCAGATGCTGCCCTGCGCTAGGCACCTGCTTTCCTGACCCATGAAGAGTGAGTATTTTCCAGACCTTTATCCCTCTAGGCCAGCTTCTTCTCAGTACCCTTGATTTCTCATTTGAAGTTGGAGCTCACCTAATCCCCACTCCATGCATTAACCTTTCAGGGCGGCAGATTTCATAGAAACAGCTCCCTCATTGGAACCTCCCAGAACAATTACTACCACTCACAAAGGGAGAATGTACTCCCTCTTTCCAAAGGTCTCTTGGGAACTGCTGGTTGGCCACATCCCCACCCTCTTGGTCAGGTGTGGGTTCGTGAACCCCAACCCCACCAGAACCTGCACCCATGTGAGGAGAGGGGGCTCCTCCCCCTCTCTGCTATCTATCCTTCCATTCTCCTCACTCCTCTGTCTTCTCCCTAAATAACATCACAATCTAACCAAATCAATCACCCTCACTCAACATCGTCCCCAGGGGGCCTTTTTGGAGAACGTGGTACAATCTTCCTGTCACTTCATCATCTACTGAAACTCAACAGTGATGAGCTGCAGTTCCTGTCAGCACAACATTATGAACAATCTGTTTGGGTGGGTGGAGGGGAAGGGAGAAGGCACAGCAAACACAAGCCTTACTCCTCAGGTTCTGTCCCCACAGGGGTGAGCTCGGCTTTCCACACTGCCCTTCCCATGCTACACATGTGCATATATTCAATATTCCTTTCCCCAGAGGATTCCAGAACCAGAATTTAAGTCCTCATCCCTTGGGGTTGTCAGGTGTCTCTACTCATCTGTCTTAACGTTCAAAGATGGGATCGTCATGGACGCAGAGGCTGCGGTGGGACAGGAGGCTGGAAATGGAGTTAGCTCAGAGCACGGAGGTGAGAAGTACATGCCAGATCTGAAGTGATGTGTGTTGAAGGAACTCTATTGCTCAAACATAGACATAGAGGGAAGAAGTGGAAGGTCTGTTGGAGATGATTATGGGGGGCTTGGAAAATTAGCCAAGAGGTAGATACTTTATGCTGTGAGCAGCTGGGATCCTCCAGTTGTTGGAGGTAGCCTAACATTCCAGGAGCAGCTGAGACTGCCTGCCTCGACCTTGGACAGATTGCACAGTATCTAACACCACACCCCGTGCCAGGCTGTCATCACCCCTTTTCTCCCTGACTCACTCCTCTTCAAGCCCTCCTAGACCCTGCCGCCATGGAATCCCTCCTGAAGGCCAGTTCTACATCAGCCACTTGTGCTCAGAATGCTTAGCCACCTCCCCCCGCCCCACATCCCAGCAATAAATCCTTATCATGACTTAGGCAAGCATTCAAGGTCCCCATGCCTTAATTTTCCTCTTTTATTCTAGTCTTGTTTCTATTTTCTGCAACCCACGATCCACCCAAATGAAGCCACTCATTGGCTTACCCTGTGCTATGCTCAAGTCTGTGATGCCTAAACCATCTCCACCCTTCCAGGCTCAGTCCAGAGGATCCTGCCAGTATGACGTCTCTTTAGTTTTGTTCTTGCCTCTCTGATCACTTTCTATCCTGACTTAGAGTTATTTATGTGCGTACCTTACCACATAAATAAGGGGCAGAGCCTGCATTGGTCTCCTCCAGCCCAGGACGGGGCCTCCCTGGCTTGGACAATCGGTAAATGTCTCCACATCTGTTGCCAGCCCAGACCTCCCTTATGTCAGAGGTCAGTGGGCATCAGTGGTCACTTCTGCTTCTATCTTTGGGGAAAAAAAATGAAAGAGCAGGGAAAAGAAAGACATACAAAGGCACCTCTGAGAGATAGAAGAAAGAGAAGAGCTGGGGATTTATTTCTGGCTCCCTGAGTTGTTTATTATCAGCTTCTCTCAGGTACAGCAAACCCTTCACATCCTCACCGACAATTACCGAGGAAGCATTCAACTAATTTCCTCAACTCCAACTGTCTTTAGTGTGCTCTAATTTTAACATTACTCTCAGTTGTTTTTTGAAGATGCAAATAAGTTGAAATGACAGGTTCTGGTGTGCCCGCGTGCTGTCTGTCTGTCTTGCACTGGGTGGGCCAGGAGATGAGTGCATATCTTAGGGGCTACCACTCTGCCCCTGGCTCAAACAGGAAGAGACCAAAAAATGACTTTTATAAACTTTTAAAGCCATTGACCATTTGTATATATTTCTCCACAGACAGCCAAGGGCTCTGATATCTACCCTGTGTCC
This sequence comes from Mustela lutreola, assembly GCF_030435805.1. Lineage (NCBI taxonomy): Eukaryota > Metazoa > Chordata > Mammalia > Carnivora > Mustelidae > Mustela > Mustela lutreola. Next base: position 184,717,670 of record NC_081290.1, on the reverse strand, counting down.
AACACTGAATCGTTTAATTATACCTGTCACTGGAGAGGAGGGAGTGCCATGCATTAGAACAGTGAATGATGAAGGAGGGAAGCTAGAACTGAGGCACTAGCTCTGACCAGCAGCAGGGGAAATAGCCAGACCTTTTGTGTAAGCAGCCTTGGGGGAAAAGGGCTGTTGAGGGCTGAGGAGTCCTCTAGTTCATTCTCTTGCACCCTGGCAGGACTCCTGGCTATCAGGGATGAAGCCAGCAGGCTTCTTTGTCACCTGCCTGAGGGTCTGTAACATTCATGTCAAGAATTTTTTTTTTTTTTTTTTTTTTTGCTATACCTCAATCCTCCTCCTTCTAGCTTCAGACACCATGTTTGTTGTTGTTGTTGTTGTTGTTGTTTTGTCTCACTGGAGACAAAGAATTGCTTTTTTGTTCAATTTTGCTTTCCATAAAAATAAGACTCCGCTTAAACAATTATAAACCAGCATCTTCTACTAACTTCAAATCATGCATATACTTTAAAAACAGAAGGTACACTATAAGATACACATTTTTGAAGGTTATATTATTTATACTGTGCCTACCAATTACTAAGTATTTCTTCCACCTACATTGTTTCATTTACTCACACAACCCCCCCATGATTCTGGTATCTTTACAATCCCTTTTTCTCTATGGAAGGAAACGTTCCATGAAGTTAAGCAATTCCCTTGTGCTGCACAACTTATAAGCCAGCCTGCGACTGGATCTCGGGGTCCAAAGCCAACATTTCCAGTATACTAGGCTATCTCTCACTAAATGTCTTCTAAAAGCGGTTTTTGAATGGGTAGCATTGGCCTCGAGCCATTAAGTACATCCCCCAATCTTCCGCACTGTTCCTGCATTCACTGAACACACTCTAATAGAGCACTACTATGTCTTGACCAATGGATGGACAACGTTAAACATGGCCATGAACTAATTAACTCACCAAATGCAATTCTGATCAAAGCTGCATTTGAGCCTCTCTATCTGCCACTAGTCACCCTCTGATTTTTCCATGGTATATCTGTATAGTCCAACTCTGTCATCACTCCCTGTCCCCCCAGACCCCTAACCCAAACCACAGCCATTTGTCCCTCAGAAAGTGCATGAGTCCACCAATGTACACTGGTGCATGACTGACAGCTGAGCGCCCTGTAAAAATTTCTAGAGAGTTATTTAGAGAGCAGCATGTCTCCAAACTAGAAGTAGAAGTATATGGAGATCTTCCAAAAGTATTGTGAACACAGGTACATTGAAGGGAACCAATTTTTACTTCCACAACCTCCAAGACTCTCTTTCCTAGAACAAACTGCCAAGGAACATGCCTCCTGTTAAGACAGCATGCTGTTTCGACCTTCCTGCCTCCCTTTCATAATCGCCCCATTTTACAAAAGAAAAGAATTCCTTTCCATTGTTGCACTATCATGCATGATTTGTGCAAAACTAAAAAAGCTCCAGAGCACCAAGACAAGATATGATTCAAGGTATCAATATACCAGTCAGGGTTTAGTGTAGGAAACAGAACCTAGAAAGGTACTTTAAGTAAGAAGGGATTTAGAGCAAGGAACGAGGAGACTTACAAAAATCAATAGAAAGGCTACAAGTACAGATTCTAGACTGGGTTCCTTGGAACAATTCCTAGAGCAGTAAGGAACTTTTCTTCAGGGAACTTCCTGAGCGGACCCTTGGAAAAATGCTTATGTGGGACAGGAGCTCCACAGTGGCCCAAGCAGACCCTGGACACCAGGAAGCTAGATGTGGGAGCCCAAATCTATGGCCCAATAATTAAAAAGGGAAGTCAAGAAATTGCCAATGCCATGACTGTTTCTCGACGCACAAAAAGTTGGAGAGTAAACACGGAATCTGCTGTAGGAAAATCCTGACCTTCTTGACCAGGGGAGACCATTAGATGACTCAGGAAGGACACTTTTGTCTCACGTCTACCTTCCAAATTTCACACAAGTGCATCAAATAGCAGAAATTAACACATTCCCAATCCTATGCACAAAAGAAAACCCATAATGTAGCAGTTAGATTTCCCTCCTCTGCAAATAAGAGCATGAAATGCAGATTTGAAGGGCCACTCCAAGTACCAATCTGCTCCAGTTAGTGTCTGTGAAACCCCCTTCAATTCAAAGCACCCATAAATTTTGGGGAGCTCTCATCTAGTCCTTGTCATACACTCATTTCTCTTAAGGATATGGTAAGGCCTTTTGGGATGTTCTGACTTCATGGGCTGATGGGAATGATGAGTTTTAGTTTAAAATTCTCACCTCTTCCAACCCCAACTCCTGAAGGATGAGCCCACCAACTAAGGACAGTGAGAGCATCAGTAAGAAATATTAAGGCAGCTTTATTTCATCCAGGCAATGAATTCATGGCAAGGCACTAGACAGCTTAAAATGTGAATGTTTAGGACTGATAAAAAGCTGGCTGGGAAGTAGCAGACAGTCTGCATTTCCACAATTCTCGGTAGCGAGAGAGACAGTGGTGAGTGACGCCTATTAACCCATGGTGCATCCATGTCTCAGTTACATATTTTACACGATGGCAAGAAGGTGAGGGTGAAAAGTCCCACACTTCCTTCCAAGGGCTCAAATACTACACCTTCGAGTCATAGAAGCATCTGTTAAAGGTGTATCCCTTACTCATTTTTCACTTGGGCAGAATTTCCTTCCTGTTATCAGCCTCTTCTCTGCTCATTTATTCCTTCCTACCAAGAACTTATGAGATTTAGATTAATTTAATGAAAATATATTGCTAATCTTATTGTAAATAATGCTGTTACAATAATCATTAATAAGTATGTTATGGTAAGTCTCCCACTTACTGGTGACTCAACATCTCTCCTTCCTTATTGTATATTGTATCATTAACAATCACCCATGGACACACAAATTAATTATAAAAAGGAAACTTGTCTCTTCATTAAGAGATAATTTTCTAAAATATTTTGCTTTGTATATTTAATATTTTCTCTAAAAATTTTTCTATGTATTTTATTTTGATTGATTCTACAATACTAATTATTATAATAATAACTTCAATGCAAAGAAAAATACAATCTAGAGCCTTATGGTCAAAATAATTTTATAAAAATTAGTTTTAATGTATATATGATAAGATAATGAATGAAAGTCTTTAAGGCATAAGAATATACTATTATAGGGACGCCTGGGTGGCTCAGTTGGTTAAGCCACTGCCTTCGGCTCAGGTCATGATCCCAGTGTCCTGGGATCGAGTCCCGCATCTGGCTCCTTGTCCAGCAAGGAGCCTGCTTCTCTCTCTGCCTCTGCCTGCCACTCTGCCTGCTGGTGCTTTCTCTCTGACAAATAAATAAATAAAATCTTTAAAAAAAAAAAAAAGAATATACTATTATAGTAATATTCTACAAGGAAGCAAAATGGAATTTAAGAGAAAAAAAATAAAATTCCTGGCTGTTAAAGAAAGGCTGGGTTTTGCTGCTGCTGTTGTAGTTTTTAAGTAAATGAGGGTAGATATCAAAGTGCTTTGGTGTTTAGTTTCCTTCTCACACATGTGACAGAGTGAAGTAGGGATTTTATTATAAAATGGCAATATTTATAATAACCTGGAAATATCACCTCATAAAACTATATACACTCATAGTAAAATTTTAAATGTTAACTTTAAAATACACAAGGCAGTACATGGTTTTTCTAATTTATTTTAGGGTACCCATGAGTAAAAATGTTTTAGGGTCCCTATTCCCAAGCCAGCTATGGCCAAAACCAAGGAATTAATCTATAAGGAAGAAAATTCGGACAGTTTTGGAGGGCCGAGAGGAAAATGCTTTTGACCAGGGTCAGTGCAAGAAGAGCTTTTACCTGATCGGGTCTTTGACTTGCAGCGGCTCAGTTCAACTCTCCCTCACACACCGCAGCGAGGGAGGCATTCTGTGTTAAGGGTGCAGCCTCTGGAGCCAGACGCCTAGATCCCTATCCCGATTCCTACCTGCCAAATAGGTGACACTAGACAGACGCCTTAACCTCTGAGACCTGGTCCCTCACAGAGTTACAGGGACGACTGGCCCCACGTCCCAGGACTGCTGTGAGAACCCAGTGTGATCAACCATATAACGTCCTTAGAGCGGCCCCAGTCCTAGAAAGGACTCAATGAACTCTTGCTGTTTGTATCATCACTGCGGTTTTCCAGGGAGGATACGGAGGCCTCGGAGGGACTAGGGAGCTTGAGGTGTGCTCCAGTGATCCCCACCACAACTGCCTCCCTTCCTGGACCCGACAGGGATGGCCGTGAGGTGGCTGCCTGTTCTTGCTGGCCTGTGGGATGCTCTTATTCCTCACACCCTCCTGCACCCCCCCCCCCCAGCTCCTCTTCCGCTCTCTCGTCTCCCCGGGGAGGAGGCACGGAAGCCTGCACGGGGCTGTGGAGACAGGTGGCTGCAGCGGGGAAGGGAGAACGGAGGACAGGCACACGATGCTCTTCAGTCGGCCCAGCAGATCGGTCCGCCCGTCTGTCAGTTCTGGTTCTGTAGTCAAACTCACAAAATGCCTGCCTCTTTTTTGGAGAACTTTTTTGCCCTTCTGGACACCTAAATGTATCAGTTCTTCATATGTCATCAAAGAGAAAAAAGGGGGGCACAGAGAAGACACTGAGGTATAAGAAGGTATTGTTTAGTCTGTTTACCCCCAGCCCCGGGCTCTGCTCCTCACAGACAAATCAGAAAGGGATGAAACGCATGGACCCTGGAAACCACTGGCTGAGGTCAGTGGCTGTTCCACCTTCTACCCACGATCCATCCTACAAAGGGGGCCTGTCAGAGCCAGCTGAGGGGGGTCGCAAGAGCAGGAGGCAGATCAGCTGCTCCCTGAGATACCTTCAACGTGGGCCCCAAATTCCTCAGCCAGCAAGGCTCCCAACCCCCACACTCTAGAAACAGTGTTCTTTAGCCCAGCATCCTGCTTTTCCCTTTGGCATGTTAACCCAAACCCTTAACAATTTTGTTTGCTTGTTTATTATCTGTATTCCTCCTCTGTGATAAATATCCCTCTAATATCTATCCTCTAGATATGAGAATGTAAGCTTCAAAGGGCCAGAGACCTTGTGTGTTTCATCCCTGGTTAAGTGACCACTGTCTAGTACAGCCCAGGCATGTATGTAGTTGGCACTTAATAAATGTTTTTTTGTTTTTTGTTTTATCTTTTTTTTTAAGGATTTTATTTATTCACCTGACAGACAGAGATCACAAGAGAGGAGGAAGCAGGCTCCCGCTGAGCAGAGATCCCAATGTGGGGCTCCATCCCAGGACCCTGGGATCATGACCTGAGCCGAAGGCAGAGGCTTTAACCCACTGAGCCACCCAGGCACCCCTAATAAATGTTTAAGTATGTGAATGAAGTACTGCATGACTGAACGAGCGACAGACAAGTCTTCACCTCTTCCAAGTACCTGCACTGCTCAGGCCTCTGTCTCCCTATTACAACATGGCTGACCTGGCCTCTTTTCCTCACTACACCTAAAAAGATGTATTCACTCACTCATTCATTCATTCATTCGTTGAGTAGTGAATCCTGGTAGGTGCCTGTCATAGGTGTCAGGGAGACAGGGAGCTTGCAGTGCAGGATAGGGACAGACTTCAAACGAATAAACAGATCCGTACTATTATTCACCTCTCCAATGGCTTGTGAAGGAAAAGAAGAGGGTACTAGGAGACAGGGGGATGATGTCAAATTTGGAATAGGGGACCATCCAAGACCTGGAAGGTGAACCTAGCTGGGAGAGAGGGAGGCTTTTTGCAAGCAGAAAGAACCGTGTGTGCGAATGATCGGAGGCAGAAAGGATGCCCCGCATGTGGGTGTGGGGTGAGAGATGAGTAAGGGGTGTAGGCAGTGGTAGGACACAAGACTAGAGAGGCATCTGGAGCTGGGGCATGCAGAACCTGATGTGCTTTGTTGGAGAGTTTTGTTTTTATCCAAAGGGCTATGAAAAGCCTCACAGAGTTCTGAGTAGGGGAGTCATGGGACTCCTCTTATATCTTTAAAAGTTCTGAGTGTTGAGTGGAGAACAGATTGCAGATGGTCAGGGGAAGAGATAACAGACTAGTCAGGAAACTTTTGAAGAAGTACAGGTTGAGATAGGATGCTGGTAGCCTTGACATAATTTCTGTCCCACCGAGGTATATACCCCATTGACAAGATCATTCACTCATTCATTCACATATTTGTTCATTCAGAAACTCACTAGAAAGAACCTTTTGTAATAGGTGATGGGATACAGCAAACCAGACAGACATGACTCTTGTCTCGGTGCACCTTACAGTCTCATAAGGGAACAGACCACTAAACCCAAACTTCAATCTTTGGAAGGGTGTGCTAAGGCAGAGGAAGGAGGGAGGTGTCAGCACATCAGAAGAGGCACTAGACCCTGACCTGCTATGTCAGGGACTGTCAAGAGAGACCTACACCAGAACGACAAATTTGCAAGTACACATGAACTGACCCCATGTCTGCCTTCTGAAGCAACCAAGTGCTCCTGACTTATATTCATCCAACTGCTCTGACTAACTTCACCAGGCTGTCCACAGGCAACTCAGTCTTACTGCAGCCACAACTGAAAGCACGACTGTCCCAACACCCAAACCTACCCCACACTGTGCTTCTCAAAGAATGACTTTTCCATTTACACACTTACGCATACCACCCACTTGGGCATCTCTTACTGCTTCCAAAGGGTCACTCATCAATCCTATTGGTTTGGCTTACCTTCCTCTCCTTTTTTGGTTCCCAGGCCATCCACCTGCTCCAGGCCACTACCCTCTCTTGCCAGACTACTGCAACACCCCCTAACTATTCTCCCACCCCCACAAGCCAAGCAGCCTCACCCCGTGTCCAGGGGCTTTTTAAATACCCACTCTGCTGAGCTCTCTTGGCCTGGCTCCCCTCTCCAGCCTCAGCATGCTTGTCACTTCCTTTGGGCAAATTCCTCTGACCCCCCACCCCGAGAGGCCATCCTTGCTGCACATGTTGCTGTTGTGTGCTCACCTCCTGATCAGACCCTAAGCTCCATGAAGGCTCATGTCTTTATACACAACTCCCTGCCTACCAATAGAAATTTCTAACAAGGGTGATTTTCCAAGGGGATGTGATCCCTCTGCTGGAAAATCTGGGAGACTGTCCCAATGCCATGTGAATGAGGAGCCCACAGCAGGCATGCGGTGGCCCCTTACCTAGCCCAGCTCGCCTGTGCCTGTCTGCATTTCTCCTCCTTTGCTTTCCCTCCTCGCAGAGCTGGCTGCTGTGACCACAGATGGTGAGAGGAAACACAATTTGTATTTCTGTATTTGGTTTAGAGAGTGCTGTGACAGACGGAGATAGATGATCTCTCTCCTCACCCCACCCCCGAATTCCTCCTCCCCTGGTTTGTGGATGTTTGAAGCCTACTATCTTCAAGCCGCTGACAGGTGGGTGTTGGAGAGAGGGTCCAAGCTGCGGAGAGGGGGCTGTGAGCCAGGGGAGGGCCACTAATGCATCTGTGGCTGTTACCAGCACAATTGCAGTTAGGGAGGCACTTTGGGGAGGAAGAAGAGAGGAGGCAGAAGGGAAACCATCTTATCTGTCAGGCAGTAGCGGGGGCTGAGGACTCTCAGTGCCTCTGAAAATCTTTAAGGACCAGAAAACGCTCTAAAACCAGGTTGGTGTGGACCTAGGGAGAAGCAAACTGGGTTGGACAGTCTGACCCAAAGTGTCCCACATTCCTTTGGTTGCTCCCCTTGGAACTGATACCTGCAGATCTCCCGACAGAAATTTCTAGCTGCTCAGCAGGGTGAATCAATTCTATACCCCCACCCAGGGTCCTAGGGGCTCCCAGGGTTCCTGTTTCTACCCTTAAGGCTCAGGGAATGCATAGTGACCCCTGAACTCTGCCCCCTATTTCCCTTAGCCTTCCTCTTCTTTATATTGTATATATATATATATATATATATATATATATATATATATGCTTTCATTTCAGTGGAGAAAGGGAGAGAGATCTTAGAACTGAGATAAAGCTGCAAATTAAAAGGTACTACTAGACCCAGCAGCTCTGCAAGGAGAGAACAGCACAGATATCATAGAAAACATAGAGGCACACTTGTCTGGGGCAGCAAATGAGAGAGAAACAGAGACAGAGAGAGGACAAATATTTAGTTCTGCACTGAGCCTCATTGTGAATAAAGCCAGAGCTAGGAAATGCCAGCTAGCTTCTGCTGTGCCTGCCCAGACAGGGGACAGCACAGGCTCAAGATGCCCTGTGCACGTACCCCCTTTTCCTTCACCCCTCTGGGCGCATTCATGCAGTCCTTGGAGTTAGGCAGGGAGAAGGGCCCAGACAAGCTAGATGATATCTATCAATTCTGGGCAAAGGCAACACTGTATCCCCTCCCTTCCTAAATGGCTGGCTTCTGAGACCCCTGTAACACACACACACACACACACACACCCCTTCCCACCACCACCACCACCAGCTTTTGCCAGGCAGGTGTATCAGGCACCCTACATCATATTCACTAATTGTCCAAAGGGAAGATGCTAATATCTAGCCCTAAACCTGGTCATGACTCAGCCCCAAAAAGGCTTCAAAAGTCCACAGTCCTTGCCTACCCCAGAAAATAACAAAACAGAACAGTTTATATTTATTTGGTGCTAACTAGGGACAGGAAGTGTGCTAAGTACTTTGCAAGACTCATTATGCATAATCCTCACAACTTTCTATGGCAATTTCAGTTATTAGCTCCATTTTTTTTTCTTTGGTTGAAGAGGCCAAGGCTAGAAGTTAAACAAACCAAGCTAACCCAAAGCTACATGTGGCTACAAAGGGCCATGGCCTCCAAGAAGGCCTCTCTGATTTCCCATAGCTGACTGAGGCGCCTCCTCTGGGATCTCGTAGGACCATGGCACTTTTTACATAGTATTACAATTGAAGGTTTATATGCCATGACCAAATTTTCACCAACAGAATGTCAGAGGAAGCTACACATACAATTTTCAGGCCTGTGTATACCTGTGACCCAGCTCCAACCAAGTAGACTAGAGCAATGCCCTACAACAATCGTCTTCAAACTTGGATATCACTGGACTTGATGTGTAACCAAATTCAGGAACCACTGCTTTAGAAGATACTGGCTAAACAAGATGGAAGGAGCCTGGGTTTCTGGAGGACTGCATGGAGCAGAACCTCTCACCAATGGGAACATTCACCTTTATCAATTATATGAGAGACCTCAACCTCAATCTTACCCTCACCGAAAGCCAGGAAAGAGACTCTTACGGGGTTAAAAGGAAACCCCGATAGCACATGGATGCCTGGAATACCAGCCAATGCTCAGAAAATTCAAAGGCACCAGCAATCCCTTGCTTGTACACATAAACACAGAGCTCATTCTTTTCTGCACGACTCTACCCTGGTCTATTAGGGCAGAAATCAGAACTGCAGCTTTCCCGACTTCCCACCAGGCTGATTCATGGGGAACTTCTCCACCTGCTTTCCCCCACTCCAAGGCAGGCTGAGCTCCAGCTTGCTCCTTTATATTCTCCTCCAGATCCTACAAAGCAACTGAAGAAAATTTCCCATAGGCTCTGCCTTTCCTATCTTCAGTCCTGGAACCTGGCTCAGATTCTCTTTGGTTCTTGATGTGCCAAATTTCTCCTTCGACTTTAGGAGGGGAAGGAATCCCATGAGGCAAATGACCAGCCGTGGGCTGGGTCCACAGCTCGGATCCCGTATAAAACCATGTGGAGTCTTGCCCTGCTTGCTGCTTAGAAGTATGAGACCAGGCCAGCTCAACAGCCCTTTATTCCTAAAGGAATAGAGCTCCCAGCACGCAGGGGTCTGGGGGTGAGGAAGGCCTTATGAGTAGAGGAACACTGTCGATTTGCCAGGGACCAAAGCTGGTAGAGCCTGAGTCCAAGACAATGGTCAGGAAAGAGCTGGCCTGAGGAACACATGGACAGAAAGGGAGGTCATTCCCTGGGTACTGGGAAGAAGTTGTGATCCTTCCTGGGAAATCAGCACTAGGAAAAGACACAACAGACACCATACCATCCAACATGAAGAGATGACACCCCTTAGAAATCTGGGATCAAAAGCAGAAATGTTATGGCAAACCATGTATGTGACGATATAAGAAGCACAGGAAAAGGACGTATCCATAAAGGGGCTTTCATCCCATAGGACAAGGATAAACCAAGTCCTAGTACTGAGTCCACTACTGCTCTTTATGGGGCCTCAAACAGGTCAGTGGGCCTCCCTGAACTTCAGTCTCTTCATCCACAAAATGAGTATAATGGTAGTATCTTCCCTAGTGAAAAAATCACTTACTGTGATACTAATAAGATCAAATAAAAGATGGATATGAAAGTAAAGAGTAAAACTCAATTGTGACAAATATTCACATGCTCTGATTTTCTTCCAGCTTCAGATTGAATTCCAGACTTTACTCTAGAAGCTACTCATTAAATATTTACTGGAATATTGTTGATTTTGTTGTTTAAAAAAGAAATTAAGTGAACTGAGTGGCTTATATTCAGAGAACAGAAAGACCAAGAGGAGAATGGCAAGATTAGGGACAGGGTCAGAGATGTGGATTTGATGTGGACCACTGGTCCACAGGGAGGGGTCTCCTCCCTGATACCCTCCTTCCGTGCAGATGACTCAGAACCCTCACAGACAGATGGAGGTGGGGGACTGTGTGGGAGAGAACAGAATAGGGGAGTAAGCCAGGGAGCCCTGAGAAGGGCCCTTGGCCCCCATACCCTCTTCCTCACTGTTCTGGACAGATCAGTTTTGGTGTCTGCTCTGTTTCAGAAACCTGTGCTCCCACAACATCTCAGGAGTTATGGTTTCTATTATGCAACATGCCCTCAACTGACTAAAGCTGAGTGATAGGCATGTCACCCCTGGGTAGCCAATCTATAGACTGGCCAATGGTCAACTTATGATAAATTCTCCCCCAAGATAAATGATTTAGGGCAATATGGAAAGAATTGGGCAGTGAACACTGAGGCTGAGGGCCATAAGGTTAAGAGGCTGGGCAGGAGAGCATGATGAGTCATAGGTGGGCCAAAGTTCTGAGTAAGCAGCAGCCGCGAGATAGAAGTAAAACAGAGGAAGGAGCAGGGAAGCCCGGTGGTAGCAGGAAGAGAAGCAGATGGACATGGAGAGAGGTAAATGCATACAGAGGTGCTGGGACACCCTGGCGACTACACCCTGGTGCTGCTGAGGAGTCCCAGAACCAGTGGGCTCTGAAGGGCCTTCTGGCCTCAGCCTCCCACAGGCCTGGCTCACCTTGGACACTCTGTTGTCCACAGCTTGTTTGTTTAGCTTCTCCTGAGAAAAACATTCTCAACAGCACCTGGAAGGCCTGGCTTTGTGGCTGAGGTTCTCGTTTTTTTCTATTCCCATGGGCACCCTTACCACAAGCCCTATATTACTTGAGGAACCCTGAGTCTCTGCTTCTTGCAATCCAAAAAACTAAATGAATGGGCTGCTTTTGGGGATCTGGGAGTTTGAGTTTCCAAGCCCAGGGTCACTGGCAGGTCCCTAAGGTGTCTGTCTAGCAAGGATGGGGGAGCTGAGTCCAGCCCTGCAGTCTGGAAGAGCTAGTCTTGAATGCCTTGAAGCTCTTGATTCTGGAGCCCAGGAGGGAGTCCTCACCAGCCAAAACTACTGATGAATGCCTGCAAGCTGGCTGGTGTGTGGACCTGGTCCTTCCTTGCCCATCTGTGCTAGTTAACTGGCAGCTTCAGGCCAGTGACTTTGCCCTGACCTGACGTCAGGACCACAGACAGACAAAAACGTTGGTAGAGGGTGGGTACCTGCAGACAGATGCTCAACCCCAGATCTTTATGCACTCCCTTGCCTAAAATCTGCAAAGCCAGAAGCAGAAGTACAGAATCCCCCAGCCAGGGGTACCTGGGTGGCTCAGACAGTTAAGCGTCTGAGTTCTGCTCAGGTCACGATCCCAGGGTCCTGGGATTGAGCCCTGCATCATGCTCCTGCTCAATGGGGAGTCTGCTTCTCATTCTCCCTCTGCCTCTCTCCTTGCTCATGCTCTCTCAGATAAAGAAATAAAATCTTTAAAAAAGAATTCTCCTACCAGCCCATTTTCTTTATAATTCCATCCTGGACCACCAAGGTTTTATGCACATGGGGTGGATTCCCCAGACCACAAGTTCAAAGTCTATCCATGAGCACTTCCACCCTCTCAATGGCAGCCCTTTGATCAACCATTAGGCCTAAGGGTGTGCACTCTTGTGTGAAGTCTACCCTTGGAAGAATGGACCCAGGGAAGAGGCCAGGGTATGCCTCAAAAAGTAGTTGAGGTCTGTTTGGTCTAGGATCCCCATACCTTGAATGTGGCCCGGAAGGGGATATGGGTAGAGGGTAAGCCCTCTCCTCCCCTCCCCCACTTCACTTCCTCCCTCCTCCCCATCTCCCTGTCTGCACTGCCCGGGAGCCCAAGGCCTAGGGAGGTACCTTTCATCTCAGACACTTCAGTGGGTGGTGGCAAGTGCATTTCCTGGGTCAGCACTTGTGAAGATGCCTCAGAATGAAGGGAGAGAGAGACAGAGACAGAGACAGACAGAGAGAGAGAGAACAGAGAACCCAGCCATTGATGAAGGGGCTTCAGACTTGCACCCTGGCTGTGGACTCCCAGAAATATGGAGATCAGTTGTGGCTCTCCCTGACTATACCTCCTGCACTACAGCTGTTTAAGAAAAAAAAAAAAAATCTATAAATAAATATTTGTAAAGCAGCTTAGATGCAGCCCCCACTTATTGGCACAGACTCACTCAGCCACTCGGGTACACTCACGTGACCTAGAGGTTCAGTGACACTCTCTTCCCAAAATGCTGGCCCAGCAGAGAGGCTGGAGAGTCATTGCAGGGCTGGCTGACCTGAGGATGGAGGCCCAGGAGACAGAGACAGAGAGACCGAGTGGTATTCCCAGGCCTGAGGGCCTTTCTAGGACTGCTGGCTCATAGGACCCCAGGAAGGTGTGGGACATTTTCTTAACCCAGTACTGGGAGCAGTGAGCCATCTGAATGTCTGAACTAAGCCCTTGAGTGACTGTTTCCTGTCACTCCGTATTTCTAAACCACTAGACAGTCCAAAGCCACAGACAGTTCTAACTTACTGAGGTCCGGCTGAGTCGAAGTCAGGGTTTGCTAGGCTCTGGCAAACAACCTCCCTCTCTCGGCAGCTTAACATGACAGGGTACTTCTCCCTCCCTTAGCAGTCTCAGGGGCCGGCGGGCAGGAGTGCAAGCCACACGCTTGTGCAGGGCCCGGCTCCCTATGGTCTCAGTAGGGTCTCAAGATGGAAAGAGGAGGCAGAGGCACAGGTGGGAGGTTCGGACAGCATGCTCCGCTCCTGCCCACACCTGTTGGCCTGAACTCATCCCACAGCTGCCCTGAACTGCCAGGGAGGCCCCAGAGGAAGAGGGGGACACTCAACATTGGGGAGCAACCTCCACCGGTCTCGGGAAGGAGGCCAGACTTTCTTTCCTTTCACTTTGAGGTTCCCGCTATTACTTTCTCAGGCAGATGTTAATAGAGAAAATGAGCAATGAACAATAAAAACAGTGAGCACGCTTGAGCAGTCACTGTGCGCCAGACTCTGCATGGAGATGATTTCATTCAGGCCTCACGATAAGTGAATGGGAAGGTACTGGCACCATTTCTAGGCTAGGGGAAGGACTAGTGACTCCTCTGATGTCACACAGCTTGTGAGGGCTCTGCTGGGATGTAGGCCCACTGGATCCTTGGCTGCTGGGCACACCCAAGCTGAGGGGCTAAAGATAGCGAGGCCGGTCCCAGCCATGGCTGGGTCACTTCACCCTCTGGTAGACACCAGAGGCCAGACCATTGTCCCTCATGACAGTCCGCACTCCCCAAGCAGGGGAGGTGAGGCAGACAGCCTCTGAATCACTAGGTAGCTTGGCCTACAGATCACCCCAACTGTTTGCAATTGCTTTTTCAAAAGCACTTGCTTTTTATGGTCTAATTCAGGATGACATTCAATGTTCTTCAGCAGATCCCACTGCCTTTCCTAGCACCTTCCCCCTTCTTTGTACTCCTTATCCTAAAGCTGATGCTCTCCTGGTGGGTACAATGTCCCCTGCCAAGCCCAGGTTCATCCCCACCACGGGAGGAAGCTGGCCCCACAAGGTGTGGTGGGCCACACCCAGGCTGTGGCCTGGCTGCCTACCTTTCTGTTTGCTCTTAGTCCCGCAGCCCTGGAGCCAGCCAGGACCACTGCTCCAGGTTATCACACACTCTCCAGGTTCATAGGCACTGGGGTGAGACAAGCCCAGCTCCCAAGCTGGCTCCACAACTTCTGTGTTAGCTACGGCACCTTAGGCAATAATGACTCTGCCTTGCTTTCCTCATCTGTAAAATGTGGGTAATAACTGTCCACGGGACTGTGGCAAGAATGAGGTAAGATAATGCAAGTCAGGTTCTCAGCCCAGTGCCTGGCACACAGAAAGACTAAAAATGCTATTTGATGTTATTAGTTCCAGAATATAACTTCGATACATAGATATTTCCAGTAAACTCTTCCCTTAGCCAAGGGCACCTCCTTTGCTCACTTTCCCATCCTCCCAGAGGTGTCTCCATGCACCTCTGCTAGTTCCTGCACTTTGGTGATGCTGGTTGCTGAGGAAGCTCCAGGAAGAACTCAGCCCCAGAAGCTGGGTTAGTCTACAGGATAAATGAAGAAGGGGCAGGAAGTTAGGCCAGGTCCTCTGAGAAGCAAATGTTAAGGTGGCATTAAATATGTGTGGACTTCACCAAGGGAATGTCTATGGGGCAGGAAACCTAGAGACCGCTGGACAAGCCAAGGAAAACTGGCCCCCGTGAAGAAGAAAGAAAGAAGGTGGGAATTATCTTAGTCTAGCTTGCTTTGCTATCCAGGGAAGGTGAAGACAAGCCAGTGCGACTCCTTGCGTCACAGTTGGCTGACAAAGGGGGTGTCCCTTCTTCCAGGCAGAAGTTGGCCTGAGTACTCCAGCCACATACCATGAGCAGTCGGGAGCAGCCCAGGAAAGCATGGCCTTGATGCAAAGGCGGCTATGGATTTCCATGTGCAGTAGCCAGGACCATTGGTCAGTGACTGAGGCCTGTTCTTGTGGCCCCCGCAGGAGGAGAGAGAGAGAGAAAGATGTCCATGGGCAGAGGCTAAGGTGTGAACTGGTGGAGAGAGCTGTGGAATGAAAGGATGCAGAGGCATCCTTTCTCATCCTGGGGATGAGAGCACTGAGAATATACATATGGTTGGAAATGACAAGTTATAATCTCATTAATGTTTTTTGAGAGATAAAAGTTACAGATGGGGGATTCTTTTTATTCTTTTTGGCTACCTGGGCTATACTCCCCCCAAAGTGATTAAGTCTGAGACTAGGTCCAGTATTCACCAGATCATTTTATAAAACATGTAGAAGATGTGGTCCTCACTGCTTCATAAGTATGGATTCATTTAGTCCTCACAACAAACCAATGACGGGGGTGTGACTTCCGTGTTTGCTTTATAGATGAGGAGCTGGAGGTGCCGAAGGGTTGAGTAAGTTGCCTGCAGTCACAGCCAGGAAGCGCCAGAGCTGAGACCCCAGAGTCTGTGCTTTTGCCCGGTACGCCCTGTCACACAGCCTGGCCACCCCCGTGTCCCCAGCCCTTTCTTCCCACTCTGCTCCTGTGTGTCACAGCCTTGCCTTGGCATGCAGTTACTCCTCTCTCCCATCCCAAGCTCTGCATGATCCTGGAGAACCGTAGGTCCTCCTCTGTGGAGCTCTCTGAAGCACTCAGCACAGGCCAAGCCCCCAAGTCACTACTATCTGCAGATCCAGGGTTTGGATCATCTTCTGGGGCACTTAAACTGTGTAACCCCCAAAGCCTGCTTAGTTTGGGGGCTTGCCTCGCTCGTATTTGGCTGTGTTTCACATTGGGTGAGGAGGAGAAACACTTCGACAGGAGTACATGGCACAACCTTCAGTAGTCACCTACACCAGCATCCTAGAGCCTGCTCAAGGTCTAACCACTCCTTATTATTCCTGGTTGTTTCCTTTTCTAGCCTCTTAGTAAAGCCTTCTGCTTAATTGTACAATTGAAAGCCGCACATATGCCTGCATGCCTAGACGCTGCCGTGTGGGGCCCCCAGGGACCTGGGAGGGTCTGTACTGGCCGGGAACACCCCAGTGTCTGAGGCAGTGCACATTAAATAGCAGATAAAAAACACCATGTCCAGGGGAGAGAAAAGTTTTTTATTTGAGAATCTTTAATAGTACTTTTCCCCCAGTTTTTGAACAAGGAGCCCCATACATTTGCACTGGGCCCCACAAATGATGCAGCCAACCCTGTGTTGCCTCCCAGGCAGTATGGTACTTCTTACTACCAGTCATCCCAAGGCCTTTAAGCAGAGAAGCAGGGCCAGGCCCATGAGGACTGGGATCTCCAGGAATGCAGTGAAGGGGATGGCTCAGCCTCCAAGTCCCCTGCTTCTCTCTGCCTCTGTGGCCTAAGACAGCATCTGGGCTCCTTCCACATTCCACCAGCCTCTCATGATTTCCTGGCCCTGCCTCCATCTTTGCTTGCTCCCTTGCTCACTTTCAGCCTCTACCTGGCCCCACCCCTGCCATAGGAGGGCTTTCGTCTCTCCTCTCTCTGTCCCTAACTGACCATATCCATCCCTCAGCTCTCACCTACCCCTCTCTCACAGGGGGATTCCCAAAGACCATCCCCCAGCCACGCTCTTTCAGCAGCTCCTATTCCTGCTTATAGAGTTAGTCATTGAGCTAATCTTTCTCAGAGGCAAGGACAAGCCCCACAGCTCCTCCCAGGACAGGCTGTTATCTTAGACTCAACATGTGGAAAGTGGGAGTTACCTATCTTCTTCCTCAAGTCAGCTCTTCCTTCTGACTTGTCTGTTTCTGGCTGTGACACCCTCATTCTTACAATTACATTCAGGCTTTTATTCTTCCCTTTCTTTCACCCTCAACCTCCACCTGAGCTCAAAATCATGTCATTGTTTCCTTAAAAATGTGTCTTGCATTTGTTTCTTCCGGGGGACCCCTACTGCAACAGAGTAGTTCATACCCTCATCAGCTCATGCCTCGACAAAGGCTTCCAGATGACCTCTCTCTCTGCCAGTGACTTGTGTAATGGCACTAAGAATAAGTTTATTAAAAATTGCTCTGCTGATGGCATCATTTTGATACTCAAACATTTTCAGTGTTTCCCCATCAACAAGCCTGGCAATCTTCTCTTGCTTACCAGTCATAATAACTGGTCATGTCAGATATGCTCATTCACTCCTCTACTAGAATCTTCAAGGCTTTTCACTGCTCACAATAATCCCCAATATGACCTAGACACACACAGACTGACATCCACATACTCACTCTGCCTTAGCGATCCCTACTCATTTTTCTGAGCTCAGCACCCCTGCTGTAAAGAGTTACAGTACTTCATACTTCTCTTGAAATCTTTACTGCTATTGTAATTTAACTGTGTAATCAATGATTTCATGTTACTCGTCCCTACTAGAATATAAATTTCATAAGGTGAAAACTGGGTTAGTCTTGTTCAGACACACCTGTCTCCTGGCCTGATATATGGTAGACATTAAAGCAGTATTTGTTGGATGGATGAATGAGCTACCATTTGTTGGGCACCAGGGCCTCTGTCATTTTATTTAATCCTCACAATAGCCTGCTCGATATTATTTCCACTCCAGAGAAACCTAAAATGTCAAAGGTCATAGCCATTATAGGCAAGAAGTCAATCTGGCTAAACAGGGCTGCCATCACTCACCAAACACGCCTTGTACTTTTTTACTTCTCTGCGTCTCTGGCTTTGCCTCCACCTGAAGCATCCCTTCTCCCTTCACCTGCTAAAATTCTAGCTACATTTTAACCTGGCACTAAATACATATATTGGATTGAAGCACGGGCTCTGGAATTCAAAACTTAGATTTGAATTCTAACTACCCTGCCACTTACAAGCTAGTGACTTTGAGCAAGTTACTTAAGCTCAGTTTCCTTATCTACAATATTAAGTACCCACCTTGTGTGATTGAAATGAGATCAGGTGTTTGGAGGGTTGAACTCAGAGCCCGGTTTATAGAAGGGACTAAAGCAACATTAGCTCTTCTCATTTCCCTTCCCCTGTTTCTCCTTCTCCTCTTGTCCTCTCCTCTTCCCTTCAAAATCTACTCTGATTCCTATGCCCATTCCAGGGAGTAATACCTACCAGGCCTACCCATACCATCCTGAAACTCACTATGCCTCCTTATAACATTAGTATCAGCAGTCATTGGCCACGTTTGTCAAACATTGGTAGGACACTTCACATGGCCCATCTGTGTGTGCTCCCTCTGTTTGCCATGTGACATGTGTGGGGCCGTATCATTCTTCATCCAGCCCTGCACCTCCTCAAATCTGTGAGTTCTTTTGCACTAGAGCCTTGCAAAAGGTCCTCAGGAACCCAAGTCAGGTCCCAGGTTCTCTGGTAGGAGAAAATCCAATGAAAGTTGAATATAAAGGGATTTGGTGTCTTGGGTTTCAAGATGGAGAGAGGCCCGATGATGCTGCACTGTCATTTAACTTAGTCGGGATTCTTGTAAAGGAAGGTGATATGAAAGGCAAACCAACATTTATTTTAAAGATTTTATTTATTTATTTGACACACAGAGAGAGAGAAACCATGAATGGAGTTGGGGAGCAGAGGGAGAAGGAGAAGCAGACTCCCCACTGAGCAGGGAGCCTAACATGGGACTCAATTCCAGGACACTGAGACCGTGATCTGAGCCAAAGGGAGACGTTTAACTGACTGAGCCACTCAGGTGTCCCCCAAACTAACATTTTGGAGCATTCTCTCTGTACCACGTCCTGTGATTGACTATTTCTTTACATACATCATCATCCTTATAAGCCCATTCTGTGAGGTAGCCCACATCATCCTCATTTAGCTCCACTGAGTGTGTAAGAAAGGCTTTCTAGAAGTCCTTCCTTCTTGTCTTCTCATACTTAGAAAAGTTTTTAAATATCATCACCACCAGATACTCTGCAAGAGAATAAAGGATTTCATGCTCCAATCACTCAAGGCAGACCCCAAGGGGAGGACCCCCAGAAGGGAGAGAGGCTCTTTATTTGGGTAGAAACATCATGGCCAATTAAGAGGTGGATTTAACATTGTCTTCCCCAGATCCTTAAGCTCTACACAACACTGTGGTCAACCCAAAAAATATGAGCAGGCCTAGTACTAAACGTGGCATTCCACACAATATAGCAGGTGATGCAGCTAATTCATCAAGGAAGCTGATTGCATTTTTGGCTTCCAGTGGATTATTATAAGCACTTACAGGAATAAAAAAACTTTTTTAATAATAAAGAATCACTTGGGCCCCCAGAACCTGCTGTGTTGTTTCTGCATATTTTTCAAAGCACTTAGGATGTATGAGAGGTGTTATTTAAGGAAATAAATAACAACATTTATAGGCTTTCCTGGAGAGTACGATCAGCTTTGTATAATCCCCTAAAACTATTCTCAGCGTGGATGCCCACATTGGGAAGCGGGAATTCTCAGAGTCTGAGGGTGGGGCCTGCTGGAGGATGGGGCTCATGGTGGGCAGATCTGAGCTCCCAAGCATCTGCTTGGGAGCACCACTGGCCCAAACTGGCTCCCCCTTGAGCCACTCCCTTCTATACCCCCCACCAGAGGGGAAATATTTCAGCGCTTCTGTAGTCATTAACACTATAGAGAGGATTAATCAACCAGCTTTCTTTCATGATGGCAAGCTTCTGGGAGGCACAGAAGCAATGAAAATTTGGATTGGAAGGAGGAGGCTGGAGGAGAATGTGGTAGTAAGGGGGAAAGGGTCAGATTTGATGGGCACAGTGAGGACTTCTTCAGTAGACAGAGGACAAGGAGGGGAAGAGATGGGGGTATAAGTCTACTGAAATCTCCACACCCCATCACTGGCTTCTGGAATCAGTCCTGTCAGCTTCCTCATCCACAGGGTCTCTCCCTTCCCACCTCAGCCTGGCCTGGCCCTGGCCATTCCTCCAGCTTCAATTATTTCTTGTCAAGTTCAAGCATCATTCTTTTCCTCAATCTCAAAACCCACCCACCCCCTCCCCAGTGAGTACCTTTCTTGTTAAAAGATTTTAACAATTGAACAATTGGGCATCATGTTCAATTATGTTCCATCCAGGATGTGGGCCTAGCTAGGCATCTTGAAGCATCCTTAAGGCCACCAGGGTTCTGCTTATGAGAAACCAAAAACCTCTTGGGGGAAGACTTCATCCTAAAGCAAGAAGGCTCATCCATGAGAAGATGACTCTCATGGACTGAGAAGAGCAGAGTGATTCTGAGCCCAGGCCTGCATCTGTTCCCTGGAATTTATGCCTGGGCTCTGGGGTACAGAGCCTGTTGTAAGAGAGAAAGTCAGGAAGATGGTGATGATAATGATCAGGAAACACAGTTCACTGATATCTGGCCTAGGCTTAGAGAGGTACTGTCTGAATGGTAGCATGGGACATGGGGCTGCTGAAGTGGACTTCAGCAGCAGCTCTATGTGAAGACCATGAGGAAATTCTGACCCACCTCAGGGGGGCCAAAAGGTCCAGCTTGTGGAAGTCTTGTGAGACTGGTGAGACATCCTCTGTACACTCCCTGACCATTTAGGAGGTGTAAGAAGGAGTTTGGAATTATCAAAGAATGAGAGGCTGCAAGGGCAGAGAAATCTTGATAGATGACAGAAAACCTGATGGTCCCCCCTTTCTGTTCCTTACACTAGCATGGTGTGGCAAGGTAGGTATCTGATTTTTGAAGGGAGAGTAGGCTTTATGGAGCCTTGTAGCTACTTCTGCTCACAACTCTGTCTTTACACAAAGATAATTTTTATAAGAAAACTGTTGGGAAACTGTAGGCAAAGGCTCTAAAGTGAAAAACAGGGTATGTTTTTCCCTTATCCCAAAACTTGGCACGACATTCACCAGCTTCCTGATCCATACTGACACCTCTTTGGCCAAACACCGAGAAGAGTCAGCTCATGGTACCAAATGTTCAAACATTTTCTTTACCATAAAGTCATTTTGCTTCCCAGACACTGAGTGGTGGGAATGGGCACTCAATCAATATAGATGGAATTAGTTAACTCATTACAGTCTCAATGACCTCAGTTCCTGAAACTGTGGGGTATTATTATAAAAATAAAACTCTTCTCACTAGCTGGTGGTTTCTACATCTCATCAAGATGATGCTGGTTGTTAGGGTTCCATTTCAGGTGTAGCCTCAGACTCACATTGTCCAATTAGATACCACCAACCTCTGCACAAAACTTTGCACTGTGGTTAGAAAATAAGGAATAAAAAGAATATTTAGCCTCAGTTAGAGGCCTTCCCTCCTCTTACCCTTTGGAATGCCCACAACTCAAATTAACTATGATGGGGTCAACATAACCTTGTTTTCTCTGGTTTCCCTCCCCATCAGTGGGCATTTCTTGCCCACTCTGTGTTGGATGTTTCACTCAAGTCTGTCTCTCTGTGAGCTGAAGGGAACCAAGTACCAAAGGAATGAGGTATTCTGCTGTTGCCACCTGCAAATCCTCAAATAGCTCTTACTCTCTCTGCATTTCCAATTGAAGCTCTAGTACTACAAGACTCTGCTGCTTTCTTTTCTGTCTTCGGGGCTTCCAGACACCTGATTCACCAATAGTCAGTGGTAGCCAAAAGATAGCTTAGGTAGCCTTCAGCCCCATCTCCCTCAACATCTCCAAACCCATCTCAGATTTTATTTTACTTCTAAGATTTTTATTTAGAGGGAAAGAGAGAAGCAGACTCTGCTTCTCTCTGAACAGGGAGCCCAACTCGGGGCTCCATCCCAGGACCCTGAGATCATGACCTGAGCTGAAAGCAGACACTTAACTGACTGAGCCATCCAGGAGCCCCCCATCCCCCCAGCTCAGATTCTAAAGAGACTATTATTGGACAAGGACAATTTGTATTTTATCAAGGAGAGATAAAAAGCATCTTTACTAAATGTTACTCCTCTTACTGATCTGCTACATATACTGTAAAACAAAACAAAACTTGGTTCTACACAAATGCTCCTTCAAAACAAAACCCTTGACCCATTTCTAACCTGGGTAGAAATTCTCAACTCCTGGGCAAATCTCCCATCCTACTCAACAAACATACTTCTGTTCTGGTGTAACACTTCACTCCTTTATGTAGCTGGACTCTCAGTGTGCATAGTCCATTTCCCAAGGGAGGTGGGAATGTTATGTCATATTTTCTGGATTGAAGAGAAGAAAGGAGTACCCTCTGTTAAACATTCCAGTGCATCCCCCATGATTCATTTGACATATATCCTTTCAGTTCACTTGTCATATTTGCCAAACATATATTTATATCCATAATAAAAATATTGTTTTATGAGGTTTTAAATTTAACTATATAGGATCATAATGTAAATACCGTGCCACAGCTTGACTTTTTTTGTCTCATTATTATACTTTTATATTGATAAAAATGGATGCCTTTCAACCCATTTAACTGCTATAGTATGATCCCAACATGCTACATTTGACCTACTCAGCTGTGAATTGTTGGTTCATTTAAATTGACTACTTTTTTTTTCCTATTAAAAGTGGAACAGAGAAACTTGTGCTTCCACCCAAGATAAAGCGGCATGGACTGGATTTACCTTCCCTCCTGAAACAACTAAATATGAGAAATATTGTATGAAATGGTAATTTTTAAGACATTAAACATCAGGCAATGAGGGGAGTCATCCCTGAGAGACAGGGAACAAATGAGTTGAGCCCAAAGTCTGCCCCAGCTTACTGCCTAGAAAGCACTCCCAGCTATAGCATGATGACTCAAGCAGAGAACTCTGTTTTGAGGAGATGAAGCAGAGTGTCCTGGGTACAAAAACAACCAGAGTCCACAGGGCAGAGCCCAGGAGAGGAACAAGTGGCACAGAGAAAGAACTCTGGAGATCTGCAGGGGCCCCACCTGAGTCCTCAGCATAGATGTGATCAGTATATGCATATGAGGACACTATCACAGGTGAGGGAAAGACCCCTCAAAAGGATTAGGAGGAACAGTGCCCAGTGATCATAGAGGGCTTACAATAGTATCAGCTCCCTTAGTCACACTGGGAAGTCTTAAAATTCATGGGCCACTGGGTTGAATATTCAGAAGAGTCTTGCCATAGTAGGGGGGAGTAACTACCTTTAAATTAAATGCTGCTCCAGTCCCATATAACAAATCTTAAAAGCAAGACCAGAAAGCATTAATCTATGTCCAAGTAGCTTAATTGCAAACTAAGGGAAAAAATAAAGAACACTTGTATAGATCTGAAACTATTTGGCACCCAACAAGGTAAAATTCACAACATCTGGCTTTCAGTAAAAAGTTATCAGGCACCCATATCTTGCGTCATCAGGGAAATGCTAATTAAAACAAGAAGCGACCACTATACACCTATAAGAATGAGCAAACACTGACATCAAATATTGGCAAGAATGTGGAGCAACAGAAACTCAAGCACTGCTGGTAGAAATGCAAAATGGTACAGCCATCTTGGAAGACACTTTGGTGGTGTCTTACAAAATTAAACAAGCTCTTATCATATGACCCAGCAATTATGCAAGTTTGTATTTACTCAAACGAGTTGAAAACTATGTCCACACATAGTGTGGACACTTGGGTATTTATAGCCACTTTAATTATTTTTATTTAAATTCAGTTTAATTAACATATACTGTATTACCAGTTTCAGAGGTAACATTTAATGATTCACCATTATAACACCCAGTGCTCATTACATCACATGCCTTTCTCCCAGTTACTCCATTCCCCACCCAACTCCTCTCCAGCAACCCTCAGTTTGCTCAGTGTGTTTCCCCCACCTTTATTTAGGATTTTATTTATTTGAGAGAGAGAGAGAACAAGTGGGGTACAACGGAGAAGCAGATTCCTCACTGAGCAGGGAGCCCTATGTGGGGCTCAATCCCAAGACTCTTGTGATCATGACCTGATTTGAAGGCAGATGCTTAACTGACTGAGCTACCCAGGTGCCCCCTCTGTTTGTTTCCTATAGTTAAGAGTCTTATATGATTTACCTCCCTCTCTGTTTTCAGCTTATTTGATTTTTCCTTCCCTTCCCCTATTTCATCTGTTTTGTTTCCTAAATTCCACGTATGAGGGAAATCACATGGTATTTGTCTTTCTCTTACTGACTTACTTTGCTTAGCATAATACCCTCTAATTTCATCCAAGTCATTGAAAACGGCAAGATTTCATTTTTTTTTAAAGATTTCATTCTTTTTAATGGCTGAGTAATATTCCATTGTGTGTGTGTGTGTGTGTGTGTGTGTGTGTGTATACCATATCTTCTTTATCCATTCATCTATTGATGGATATCCTAGTTTGGCTATTGTGGACATTATAGCAACTTTATTCCTAATTGCCAAAACTTGGAAGCAACCAAGATGTCTTTTTAGATAACTGATAAATTATGATACATCCAGACAATGCCATATAATTCAGTGTTAAAAAGAACTGAGTTGGGGCACCTGGGCGGCTCAGTGGGTTAAGCCTCTGCCTTTGGCTCAGGTCATGGTCTCGGGTATCGAGCCCTGTGCATCAGGCTCTCAGCCCTCTCTCTGCCTACTTGTGATCGCTCTCTCTCTGTCAAATAAATAAATAAAATCTTTAAAAAAAAATAGAACTGAGCTATCAAGCCATGAAAAGACATGCAGGAACTCTAAATTCATATTAAGTGGGAAAGCCAGACTGGAATGGGTACATACTATATGATTTCAAAAACATAATGTTCTGGGAAAGAGAAAACCACGAAGATAGCAAAGAGATCAGTGATTGCCAGAGGTTGGGTTTGGGGGAAAAGATAAATAATTAGTGCAGTGAGGATTTTTAGGGCAATGAAACTACTCTGTGGGATACCATATGATGGATATATACCATTATACATTTGTCCAAACCTACAGAATATGTAACACTAAGAGTGAACCTGGTAAGAGTAAACTATGGACTTGGGTGATTATGCTGTGTATCCTCTGGTGAGGGGTACTGATAATGGGTGAGACAGTATGCGTGAGGGCATATGGTATAGGAAAAATTTCTGTATTTTCTTCTCAATTTTCCTGTGAACCTAAAATTTCTCTAAAAAAATAAAGCATATTAAAAACAGTGATCAAGCATGAGAAGTAGCAGAAAAATCTGGCTTAGAATGAGGAGGTAAATCAATCAATTGAAACTGATCCAGAACTGACATAGGTGTTAGAATTAGTAGACAAAAATGTTAAAACATTTATAATTGTATTCCATATGTTCAAAAAGCCAAAATAAGAATAAAAGCCATATAGGAGATATTTAATATATGGAATAAAGACCTGGGAATATTTTTAAAGACCAAAATCAAACCTGTATAAATGTATTAGATAAAAAAAAATACACTAGATGAGGTTAATAGCATATTAGAAATTGCAGAATACAATATTAGTGTACTTAAAGACTAGCAATAAAAACTATCAAAATGGAAAACAAACACAAAAAGGACTCTAATTATGTGAACAACACATTAGTGAACTCTAGGGCCACTCCAAGTAACCTATAAAGTGGAGTCTCCAAAGGAGAGGGGTGGGATAAAAAAATATCTAAAGAAATAATGGTCAAAATTTCTCCATATTTGATAAAAACTATGAACTACAGATCCAAGAAACTCAATGAGACTCAAGCACAGGAAACATGAAGACAATAGCACCAAGACACATCAGAAGCCAATTGTGCAAAACCATTGATAAAAGGAGAATCATAAAAGCAGTCAGAGAAAAAAGATACCTGTGTACAAAGAAACAGGTAAAAATATGTCAAGTGTTTTGAAGAAGACCATGCAAGCAAGAAGACACTGGAGAAACATCTTTAAAGACACTGGGTGAAAGGGCGCTTGGGTGGCTCAGTGGGTTAAAGCCTCTGCCTTCGGCTCGGGTTGTGATCCCGGGGTCCTGGGATGGAGCCCCACATGGGGTGGGGGGCGGTCTCTGCTCAGCAGAGAGCCTGCCTCTCCCTCTCCCTCTGCCTGCTTCTCTGCCTACTTGTGATCTCTGTCTGTCAAATAAATAAATAAATAGTTTTTTAAAAAAAAGAAAGAAAAGAAAAAGACACTGGGTGAAAATATCTTTCTAATATGAAGACAAAATAAAAACATTTCTAGTCATTCAAAAGCTGAAAGAATTCATCAACATCTGATCTATACTACAAGAAACGTTAAAGGTCATCTTTCAGGAAGGAGAATGGTTACCAGAAGGAAATCTGTATCTATACAAAGGAATCAAGAAGAACAGAAATATAATAACCTCATGGGTAAACACAGAGGATTTTTTCCTTATTATGAAAATCTCTTTAAAAGATAATTAACTGGGGTGCCTGGGTGGCTCAGTGGGTTAAGGCCCCTGCCTTTGGCTTGGATCATGGTCCCGGGGTCCTGGGATCGAGCCCTGCATTGGGCTCTCTGCTTGGTGGGGAGCCTACTTCCCTTACTCTCTCTCTGCCTGCCTCTCTGCCTACTTGTGACCTCTGTCTGTCAAATAAATAAATAAATAAATCTTTAAAAAAAAAAAAGATAATTGAGCAATGCACAGAATTATTGAATCACTATACCATATATCTCAAACTTAATATAACACTGTATGTTAATTATACCAGAATTTAAAAATAAATAAGTAAAATTTACAAAGATAACTGTTTAAACAACTACGACTTAGCAATTGCACAACTAGGCATCTACCCCAAAGATACAAATGTTGTAGTGATCTGAAGGGGCACCTACACTCAACATTCATAGCAGCATGTCCACAGTAGCAAACAACAGAAAGAGCGGAAATGTCCATCAACAGATGAATAGGTAAATGACTCAGCTATCAGGAAGGATGAAATCTTACCATTTAAATCAATGTGGATGGAGCTGGAGGGTATTATGCTGAGCGAAATAAGTCAATCAGAGAAAGACAATTACATGGCTTCACTCACATGTGGAATATAAGAAACAGCACAGAGGACTGGTATTATATGCAAATGATAAATTATTGAACTGATAAATTATTGAAATATATTGAAAAATTATTGGAATATTATTGAAATACATCTGAAACTAATGATGTACTATATGTTGACTAACTGAATTTAAATAACAAAATAAGCTGGAAAAAATAAAAATAAATTAAAAAAAACAACAATAGCAATGATAATATAGTGAGCAGTTTATAACATATACAGAGGAAGAACATATGACAAAGGAGCACAATATGCAGGAGGGGAGAAATGGAAGTATAGGATTGGAAGGCTCTTGTGCTATAAGGGAAGTGGTACTCTATCACCTGCAGATATACTAAGCCAAGTTAGAAGTGTGTACTGTTAACCCTAAAGCAACCACTATAATAACAAAACAAATAGTTATAGTCAAAAAGCCACGAAGAGATATAAAATAGGATAATAAAGAATACTCAATTAAATCAAAAGAAGTCTTTAAAAGAAGAAAAAGAAAAAATGCAACAATGGAATAAATAGAAAACAAATACTGGGATGGTAGATTTAAACTTAACTATATCAATAATCACATTAAGTGCGGTCTAAAAACACCAACTGACTGAAAGGCAGAGAGAGTAGAGAACAGAGAATATAGTCAATGACATTGTAATAGCACTGTATAGTGACATGGTGGCTACACTTATGGTGAGCACAGCATAACATATAACAGGCAATTGCTGTGTTGCTTATACACCTGCGACTAATGTAACATTGTGTGTCAATTATACTTCAAAAGAAAAAAGCAGATTTTGGATAACAAAGCAAGACCAAAAGACCAAATAATACACTCCTAACCAGAAAATGACTTTAAATATAATTAGAAAAATAGGTTTAAAATAACCTAGCATTTATTCATTATTATTCCACAGAAAAGAATTATCATGTGAACCCTAATCAAAAGAGAAATCAAGCTATGTTAATAGATAAAGTAGACTTCACAGCAAAGAATATCAACAGGGTAAAAAACAAAATAGGTCATTTTACCATTATAAATAGGTCAATTTACATAAAGGACATAATTTTAACATGTATGTGTCCAATACAGAATATTAAAATATATGAATCCAAAATTGAAAGAATTACAGACAAATCTGCAAATGTAATGGGAAACCTCATACCCCTCCCAATAGCTGAGAGAATATAAGAAAGGTAATATATTTTTTTAAGATTTTATTTATTTATTTGAGAGAGAGACAGTGAGAGAGAACATGAGCGAGGAGAAGGTCAGAGAAAGAAGCAGACTCCCCGTGGAGCTGGGAGCCCGATGCGGGACTCGATCCCAGGACTCCGGGATCATGACCTGAGCCGAAGGCAGTCGTCCAACCAACTGAGCCACCCAGGCGTCCCAAGAAAGGTAATATTAATAAGCAACTCAACCTAACAAAATTTTATGGAACACTCCAGCCAACAAAAATAGAATACACGTTATTTTCAAATGCACATGGAATATTTACAAATACAGAGGGTATTCTGGACCATAAAACAAATCTGAATAGATTTCAAAAGACTCAAGTCAACATATTGGTCATTAGGGAAATATGAATAAAAACTACAATAAGGTTCACACCTATTAAAGTGGTTAAAATTAGAAAGACTGACCATACCATGTATACCAAGTGTTTGTAAGGATGTGGAGGAACTAAACTCATTTATATCTGTTATGAATGTAAAATTATACAATCATTTGGAAGATTGTTTGGAAATTCCTTAAAAAGTCAACTGGAGTGCAATTAATAACATAAAGAAAGAATATTATGGAATTATGCCCTGCTACTTTCACAGTATAAAGTAGATCTTTGTTTCAGTTTTATTGACTTAATATTCCAATGTTTTAATTGAAGTTTTTGAAAAGTTACATATTTCACAGCATATCTGCAAAACATGCAAAATGAGATAGTACATTTTTCCAGTCCTTCTAAAGTAAAACAATGATATGATTCACCAAAAAAAAATTAACCATATAAAAAAATATCCAGTGGGAAAAAGATGGTCTCTTCAACAAATGCTGTTGGGGAAAAAAGGACAGCTACATGCAAAAGAAACAAACTGGACCACTTTCCTATACCATACACAAAAATAATTTCAAAATGGATTAAAGACATAAATGTTGAGACCTGAAACCATAAAAATACTAGAAGGAAGCATAGGCAGTAACTTCTCTAACGTCAGCCATACTAACTTCCCTCTAGATATGTCTCCTAAGGCAAGGGAAACAAAAGCAAAAATAAACTATTGTGACTACATGAAAATAAAAAGCTTCTGCACAGCAAGGGAAACAATCAACAAAACTAAAAGGCAACCTAGGGAATGGGAGAAGGTATGTGCAAATGACATACCTGATAAAGGTTTAGTATCCAAAATACCTATAAAACTAAAGAACTTATAAAACTCAATACCCAGGGGCACCTGGGTGGCTCAGTGTTAGGTTAAGCCTCTGCCTTTGGCTCAGGTCATGATCCCAGGGTCCTGGAATCGAGCCCCGAGAATCGGGCTCTCTGCTCAGCAGGGAGCCTGCTTCCTCCTCTTTCTCTCTCTCTTTGCCTGCCTCTCTGCCTACCTGTGATCTCTGTCTGTCAAATAAATAACTAAAAATATTTATAAAAAAACCCCAACACCCAATAACAAATAATCCAATTAAAAGTGGGCAGGAGACATGAACAGAGATTTCTCCAAAGACATCCAAATGGCCAGCAGACACATGAAAAGACAGACGCTCATCATAATCTATCAGGGAAATGCAAATCAAAACTACAATGTGGTATGACCTCACACCTGTCAGAATGGCTAAAATCAAAACCACAAGAAAGAACAAGTGTTGGTGAGGATGTGGAGAAAAAGAAACCCTCAGGCACTGTTGGCGGGAATAAAAATGGCTGTAGCCACTGTGGAAAACTGTATGGAGATTCCTCAAAAACTTCTTCCTCAAAACGTTAAAACTACACTACACAGCAATCACACTATTGGGTATCCACCCCCCAAATACAAAAACACTAATTCAAAGGGATACATGTACCCCATGTTTATAGCAGCATTATTTACAATAGCCGAAACATGGAAGCAGCCCAAGTGTTCACTGATTGATGAAAGGACAAAGATGCAGTCTACATATGACAGAACGTTATTCATCCATACAAAGAATGAAATCTTGCCATTTGCAATGACATGGATGGATCTAAAGATTATTATGCTAAGTGAAATAGGTCAGTTAGAGAGAGACAAATATCATTTGATTTCCTTCATATGTGAAACTTAAAAACATAGGAGCAAAAAGAAAAGAGGCAAATCAAGAAACAGACTCTTAAGGACTGAAGGTTCCCAGAGCAGAGGTGGGTGGGAGGATGGGTTTAACAGGTGATGGGCATTAAGGAGGGCACTTGTCATGACAGGCACGAGGTGTTGTGTGGAATTTGCACAATCACCTAAAACTACTACACTGCTGTAGACTAACTGGAATTAAAATAAAACATTTAAAAAACGTAATCATGTTCCTACCATATGATCCAGTCATTTTGCTCATAGGTATTTACCTAAGAGAGATGAAAGTTTATGTCCATACAAAGGCTTGTACACAGATAATCACAGAAGTTTTATTTATAGTGGCCAAAAAAATGGAAACAACCTGAATGTCCATCAACATAAGAATGCATAAACAAATTCTGGTCTTCCATGGAAAACTACTCAATACTAAAAAGGAATGAACTATCGATTCACACATAATGAATCACAGAATTGTTCTGTGTGAAATAAGCCAGACAAAAGAAAGATTACATACTGCATGATTCCATCTATATAAAATTCTAGAAAATGCAAACTACGCTACAGTGAGTAAAAGATCAGTGGTTGTTCAGAGAGGGTAAGGGGCAGGAGTGGGAGGAGCAGGAGAAAAGGATTGCAAAAGAGCACAAGAAACCTTTTGGAGCTGATAGCTACATTCATTATCCTGATTTTCATACACACACAGTAATGAAACCAAAATAAGGTTACAGATGCCATTAAGGTTGCTAATCAGCTATCTTTAAGGATGGGGAGATAGCCTGGATTATCCAAATGGACCAAATCTAATTACATGAGTCCTTAAAAGAGGAGAATCTTTCCTGGATGTGTTGTTGAGAGAGTAATGTCAGTATGAGGAGAATTTGACCCTGTTGCTAGTTCTGAAATGGAGAAGCAATGCAAATATCAGAGAGAGGCTTGGAGAACTGGAAAAGCAACCATCTCCCCTAAAAGGAAACTATCTCCCTTAAAACCTTAAAATGCAGACCTGGCCAACACCTTGCTTTAGCTCAGTGAGAACTATATTAGGCTTGTGACCTCCAGAACTGTAAGATAATAATTTGGTATTACTTTAAGCCACTAAATTTGTGGTGATTTGTTATGGAAGTAACAGAAAACTAATAACATCACACTTACCCAAAGTTTTATAGCCTTGTACTTTAAAATTTTTATAATTTTATGGGTGAAATGGTTATCTTTTTTTAAATTTAAATTTCTCTGATTACTACTGAGTTTAGTCTCAATTCATAGATTTCTTCTATAAATTCAATGACTTCTGAAGATTTGGCTATCTTACTATTGATTAGTAAAATTCTTATTATGTTGGATACTATTATTCTTATTTTACGTGTCATAAAGATTTCCTGTCTGCTCATATTTTAAAAATTTGTAGCATCTTTTGTCAGAGAGAAGTTTTAAATTTCATAGCAAAATTTATCTCTTTAAAAAAAAATGTGTGTATGTGCTGGCTAATAAAATCCCTCCTTGTTCGAAGGTTTTAAAAATAATCTACCATATTTCTCCTAATGGCTTTGTATGATAAAGTTTAGGTTATATGCATATGTCCTTTATCAGGTATCATTAATTGTGTCAATCTCATTCACTAAGTAATTCATTTATTTCAATCATATTAATAATTCCACATCTATCATATGTCTAGTCTCCCCTCCCCCACCTCTCTCTCTCCCTCTCTTTCCTAAGTAAACGAATCATATTGGATTAAGGGCTCACCCTACTCCAATATGCCCTCATCTTTTTTCTCCCCCCGTATGCCTTCATTTTAATTGCACCTGTAATGGCCCTGTACATTCATATCCTAAGGTACTTGAGATAAGGACTTCAACATTTTTTTTTTTTGTCATATTTATTTCTAGGTAACTTTACAGTTGTTCTGCTATTAACAATGAGATTATTCTGTTACCTTTTTAAAAAAAAAAAAGATTTATTTATTTGAGAGAGAGAGAAAACACATGAGTGGAGGGAGGGGCAAGGGAGGGAGGAGAGGGGAACAGACTCCCCACTAAGTGCAGAGCCCTGTGTGGGGCTTGATCCCATGGTCCTGAGATCATGACCTGAGCCAAAATCAAGATTCAGTGGCTCATTACCTTTAATTAACTGAATGGTCACTAATGTGTACAAACTGTGTTGATCTCTGTATTTTGATGTTTTATCCAGCAAACTTGAACTCTTTTAGTAATTTTAAATGATTTATTACATGTGTGGAAATATGTTCTGCATTCTTTACTATAGCTGTGGCTAGAAATAAGAGCAAACTACAGAAAGTACAGGTTTGGTTAGCAATTTAAGTGGAAAGTTTGAAAAGTAGAATGCTGATTATGAGCTTTAAAAAGACAAGTACTCAGTTATTTATTACATATTCCTAGATGATAAGTAAAAGATTAGTGAATATTTACAAATTCATTACATTAAAATTTAAGTTCTATTAGGTTAAAAGCTTAAAAATAGAAATTCCATTTTATTTCTAGTTTGCTAAAAGTTTTTAAAAAGATTTATTTTGAACAGTTAGTAATGTTTCTTTTTCTGCACTTACTGAAATGATTATATGTTTTCACTCTTCTAATCTATTAATGCAAATTTTATTGATAGATTTTCTAATGCTGGCAATTTTGAATTTCTGGGATAAGCTATATTGGATCAGTAGCTTTTATTTAAAAAATAAACTACTGAATTCAAGTTGTTAATATTATACTTAGAAATTTTGCATGTATGCTTTCAATAAAATTGGTCTATAATTTTCTTGTCTTGTTCAATGTTTGTCAGTTTAGGTATCAAGATTATACTGGTTTTTAAAGCTAGTTAAGCTCTCTTTCTTACTATGCTCTGGATTCATAAATAAGAATTTAACTCATGGATTATCTGTTTTTAACTATCCAAAATTACCCCTCCAATTTGACCCTGGCATCTCACTGACCTTTTCAGTAAAATATGATTATAAATACACTAATTTATCCCTTGGTTTCTCTCCAGTTTCTTCTGCCATTAATTTACTCACCGTGGTGCAAAGTGATTAAAGTTCTTTATTTAAGGAGCTCAGAAACTAATTGATATAAATTGTTCCTCTATAAACTGTTACCCTTCAAGACTATAGTCCAAATATCATTTCCTTTGCAACAAAACAAAACAAAAACTCCCAAAAAGATTGTCTCTTTGTTTCTAAGCCTTAACTGTCTTATATAAACTCATACAACCTTTACCTCTAATACATTTACACTCCTTTCTGTTCCTGTATTTTGTACAGAATCCTATTGCAGCCTTGATTTAGAGATATTTGAGGGGTTGCAACTCAAATCAAATCTCCTCCTTCTCACTGTTGGTGGTTCAGGCTTATATTTCTTCTTTGGGGAATCTGGTGGGATAGGCTTCTGGGGAAGAACTCGTCATATTGTGTTGACTACTGTTATTTAAACTACTGGGGGAGAGGGGAAAGATTCCCTTGGTTCAGTTCAATGACTACTTGAAGTCTAGGACTCGGAGATTCTCTTGAGTGTTATAACCGAGTGCACATGTATGTCTTTCACTGATCTGCCAAATGTTTAAGGGCAGGAACCCAAACTAAAGACAAATAAACTATGCCTCACAAACTGGTTTTCTAATGTAATGTTATTTTCTGCTTCCTTTTTGTTATCTTCGAGCTTTATGCTCTACCTTGATTTCAGAGGTGCTATTGGTAATTAGGAATGGTTCCTGTCTTGATTTAGGGGGAGAACCATACCTTCCTGCTCAGCCCTAGGTGTAGTGGTGGCAGCTAGGCTAGTGAGAAAGCAAAGTCCGTGGTACCCAAGTCAGTGTCACAAGCACGCTGCTCGCTCCTCATACACAGACGTGACTCTATGGCCAGGTTCTACCATGGATGATCTGGATTTGACTTTCATAAGGACAGGGGAGCAGTTGCTTTTCTTATATATGCTTCAGTCAATCTGAATATGGAAAAAATGGGTTATAGCAAAGCTTCAAATGTTTACAGAGACTTTCAGAAGAAGAAAAGAGCTTTCTTCAGGGTCAGTGCAGTTGACCTTAAGTCTAGGTCAACTGGAAGAGGGATCTTGGGAGCCAGAGATGTACACAACTAATTCCTTCAGGTTGCAGGGGCAGCTAGAGTTGATGCCCTTATGAGCAAAAACTACTGCCAGGGTCAAACTGTGCCCTTGAGAAAGGACTAGGAAGCCAGATCAAAGAGAAGCTGAGACCCCCACAGACTAACACTGCCCTAACCTACCTCCTCCTGGGTCTGTGGTCTGGATGGCTGAGGAAAGACCAGCAGAGTTAGAGGTCTTATGAACTGTACCATAAGTCTGCCTTTAGATTTTGAATCAGAAATCTGAACTCTATAAAGCTCTTGCCTGTAGGGGCATGATTTTTTTCCATTTTGTTTTTTCATATGTTAACATTTTTCTCTTAAAAGGAAAAAATATATATCCTTCAGCTAAAAGTGGCAGAAATCCCAGATTCAAAGTAATAAGCAATAAAATATTTTTCTTACCTAAGAGGAAATCTAAGGTAGGGGGATTCAGTGCCTCAGGAACTTAAGTTCTGCCATTTGGGTGCTTTCCATCTTCACTATGTCAGCTTTCTCCTCACATAAGCTTCTCCCATGGTCACAAGACAGCTCCAGCAATTCAGTTATCACATTTGACATGTCAACGTGTAAAGGAATGTGTCTCTTTATGAGAGAAAATCTTCCTATGTGTCTTTCTTGTGAGAGAAACTGTTTCCCAGAAGTCTCCAGAAGACTTCCTTTCAAATCTCATTGGCCAGAATTGTGTCACATGCTGATGCCTCAACCAATAACTAATGTGGGAAATGAGACCACCATGATGGCTTAGGACAATCAAGACTGGATCTGGGCAAGCCTCCTTTGAGGCATACTGAATGGAAGAGAGTAAAAATATGAATAAAATCAGGTTTCTTCTTGGGATAGAGGAAGAGGATGAGATGGGAAATGAACATAAGCTAAGCAATCAATAGGAGTTACTACTCCCAATTTCTCCTGTATAAAGAGGTTTCCCAACCTGGATTCAGACTAGACAAAGATTAATACTTGCTCTGGAGGTATGTGGAATAGACCAGAGACAGCCATAGAAGAAAAGTGGGTGATCCAGCAGAGAGAGAGAGAGAGAGAGAGAGAGATCAATATGGGGCTGCCCATTGGGTATTAGCTCATTTCCTCCAGGGCCATTTCTTCAACATTAGAAGCTGCTGCATTCATATTCCTTGCAAAGTCTAACTTAATAAACACAAAAGCAACTAGCTTTGTAAAATTGCTGCCATGGGGGCTTTGGCTCTTTTCAAATAGCAAAATTAAGAGAAACCTCAGGAATCTGCCCCAATAAGGAGCCATTAGCCTAAAGCACTGACAGCTGGATGGCTGGAGTGAGTCCAGCAGGATGGATCCCTCCAGTTGTAAGGGTGTTAGATACCATTGTACATATTTGGGCTTGTTGAAATCTTTAAGTAAAGCTGACCTCAGGAATAGGAAAATACTCCGCTACTACTCCACTGAGATGAAGCCAACCTTGAAACGAGGCCAGTAAGAAATAGGAGAAGCAGAAATTAAATTCAAAAGGTCACTCTTTACTGATTTATATTGCTTTAGACTACTTCTCCTAAAAATGTTGTATCATTGATATCATTATCATCAACTGGGAACTTGGTAGAAATGCAATTTTTGAAGCTACACCCCAGATCTACTGACTCATAACCTCTGGATTAGAGGCCATGAATCTATGTTTTAATAAGCTCTCCAGGAAATTTTTTGAAGTTTAAGAGGCATTGCTTTAGATTCATGTTGTTTCTGCTGGTTTTCCTAACACACTGGTACATCTGAAGGGAGTGGGAATGGTGCAGAAGGTAGAAGGGCAATGGGTTAGGTCCCAGACATCTGCCTTTGGAAGATGATGATTAACTAGCTGGGGAAAAAAAAAAAAACATGGTGAAGACAAGCAGGTCCTGGAAGAAACAGATCAGTATGGGATCTGAATGGGAAGAAAGAGATCAGTAACTTAGTCTGAATGTGAGATATTGTTGATTTGCAGTAAAACCCAGTATGCATCAGCAATGTGGTAGACACTATAGGGGTGGACTTTTACAAAGCAAAAAGCCATATATTCAGGGGCATTTCATGTGTCTGCTTCGCAGTGCACTGTATAATTCTAGGAGGAAACTACAAGTTCCATGGGTATCTTGGAATTGTACAACACAGCAGTCCTACTGATATGTCCTTGAGATCAAAGCATTTTAGTTCTAGAAAGGACCATAAATCTCAATCTCTTCAACTTACAGACCAAAAGAAGGGAAATAACTTGATCAAGATCACATAGCCTATTTAGCAGTAGACCAAAGACCTTGAAACCCAAATTTCTACCTTAGGACATGGGTCCTTAGAGAATAAGTCAAAGGAGATAAAGATCTCTACATTGAAAAATATTAATTTCATTTCCACAACAATAACACAATGAAAGACAAATACAAGCATCTGAGAAGAGAATGTCAAGATACACTAAATTTGCCAGCTAAACTCTCTCTTAAAAAAGGGGTCGGGGAAAGGACAGTGCCTAGTGACTCAGTTAGTTAAGCTTCTGACTCTCCACTTTAGCTCAGGTCATGATCTCAGGGTTGTGAGATTAAGCTCCACATCAGTCTCTGCACTGGGCATGGAGCCTGCTTAAGATTCTCTCTCTTCCTCTTCCCCTCCTCTGTATTCCCCCTTAAAAAATATTTACCAGCTAAAATATTACATAATGGTTAAAATTAAGTTTATGAAGTATTTTATGTATATATGCACACATATATGTACATGTGTATGTTTGTATATACACATGTATTATGTTATTTATATAAAATTATGCTTGTATAAAGATTTTTTATTTACTTATTTGACAGAGAGAGATCACAAATAGGCAGAGAGGCAAGCAGAGGGTGAAGGGGAAGCAGGCTCCTGTTGAGCAAAGAGTCTGATGTGGGAGTCAGTCCCAGGACCCTGAGACCATGACCTGGGTGAAAGGCAGAGGCTTAACCCACTGAGCCACGCAGGTGCCCCTAAATTATGTGTGTATAAATGTGTACACTACCAATCATGTAAGTGTAGAAGCAATCTTACACATTCCAGCCCTAACAGATCTTGTCTATCTCCAATTGGAGACAGTTCTGGCACTAAATGGTTGTGATTCTGAATTCTTTTTCTCTCTGTAGTTGATGGTTTTCAGATAGTTATACATATACTTAAGTGTTTATCTGTATATACGCATATAGTTACTATGAAATTCATCTTTTCTGGACCTTCTTCTCATATCAGTGATGAAGGGTGGAAATTAATGATGCAAAGAAACAGAAGCAGCTCTACTGTCTATGACATTTAGTACAACAGATTTTTAAAGTTTAAGGCCTTCAGATAAATATTTCTGAAAGTATATCCAGCCTCTAGGTGTTCTCTGAAGAACATAACATGCAACCCTCCACATTAGAATGAAGTCTTGCTCAACCAGTTTTGCTCAGCCAGGATCAGTGGAGTACATGCTGCTGTTTACCTGGTTTTGATACCCTAATACAAGTCACTTGAATTAAGCACAGCATGATGCCAGAAGTGGTCTTTGACAAATGACATTATTAAGACTGAAAACATTTTTAAACTTTAAACCAAAATTCTTTGTGATACACACATACCAAAAAGCTATAAAATGTTCTCCAAAACATAGTTGTAATGGAACAAGGTCTGTCTGGTTCTATCTGAACCCTGCTTAGTTCATGCTCTGTACATCCCCTTCCGCGTATCACATACTGTCTGACTCTTTGGGGACCCACATTTCTTATTAGAGAAAATTCTAGTCTTTGCTTAAGCCATTTCAAAGTAGAGTCTTTAAGAACCAGTTAATTTACTTGGAAGATTTGGCTTCTCTTCAAAATGATCTGTAAAATGCTGGGTGTCTGTTCTTTCTTTTAATCCCCCAAATGGCTTTTTTCCTTCATGACCCCAGGCACTGTTAAAGCATCTGTATTCCCCTTCATCTCCATAAGTGTTCCCAGAGGAAAGAAATACCTAAACTTCCTTTAACAACAACTGTAACTTCCTTATCAAGTTTCAATCTGGAAATGGCTTTGCATTCACATTCTGGGTAATACCATAAAAGTGCTCTTGGTAGCAGGTCATTGGCATAATAGCACAGTCAATTCATACCCACTGTCATGTGGATCACATATATGCCACTTACAACAATTTATGTGAAAGACTAGAAAAGTCAACATAAAAACAATACTATCATGGAGGAATATATTGGCAAATTTCTCTTTTATCCACGTCTGCCTATAATTATTTTTGCTTTCAAATTTTAGATAACATAATTTTCCCAGCACCATTTATCGAAGAGACTGTCTTTTTTCCATTGGATATTTTTTTCCTGCATTGTCAGAGATTAATTGACCATAGAGTTGAGGTTCTATATTTGGGCTCTCTATTCTGTTCCACTGATCTATGTGTCTGTTTTTGTGCCAGTACCATACTATCTTGGTGATCAGAGCTTTGTAATATAGCTTGAAATCAGACAATGTGATGCCCCAGCATTGTTTTTCTTTTTCAACATTTCCTTGGCGATTTGGGGTCTTTTCTGGTTCCACACAAATTTTACCATTGTTAGTTCCAGTACTTTGAAAAATGACATTGGTATTTTGATCAGGATGGCATTGAAAGTATAGATTGCTCTGGGGAGCATAGATATTTTAATAATGTTTATTCTCCTGATCCATGGGCGTGGGATATTTTTCCTTCTTTTTGTGTCTTCTTCAATTTCCTTCATAAGTGTTCTGTAGTTTCTAGAGTATAGATCCTTTACTTCTTTTGTTAGGTTTATTCCAAGTGTTCTTAAGGTTTTTGATGCTATTGTAAATGGAACAAATTCCCTAATTTCTCTTTCTATAGTCACTTTGTTAGGGTATAGGAAAGCAACAGAGTTCTGTGCATTGATTTTGTACCCTGCCACATTACTGAATTGCTGTATGACTTCTAGTAATTTGGAGGCAGAATCTTTTGGGTTTTCCTCATAAAGGACAGCTATATACAGAAGAATGAAACCTGACCATTCTCTTACACCATACACAAAGATAAACTCTAAACGGATGAAAGACCTCAATGTGAGACAGGAATCCAACAAAACCCTATATGAGAACACAGGCAGTAACCTCTTCAACATCAGCCACAGCAACTTCTTTCAAAACACATCTCCAAAAGCGAGGGAAACAAAAGCAAAAATGAACTTCTGGGACTTCATCAAGATAAAAAGCTTCTTGCACAGCAAAGGAAACAGTCAACAAAACAAAGAGACAAACTACGGAATGGGAGAAGATATTTGCAAATGACACTCCAGATAAAAGGCTGGTATCCAAGATCTATAAAGAATTCCTCAAACTCAACACCCAAAAAAACCAAATAATCCAGTCAAGAAATTGGCAGAAGACATGAACAGACACTTCTCTAAAGAAGACATATAAATGGCTAACAGATACATGAAAAAATGTTCTTCATCATTAGCCATCAGGGAAATTCAAATCAAAACCACATTAAGATACCACCCTACACCAGTTAGAAAGGCAAAAATTGACAAGAAACAACAAATGTTGGAGAGGTTGTGGAGAAAGGGGAACCCTCTTACACTGTTGGTGGGAATGTCAGTTGGCACAGCCACCTTTGGAAAACAGTGTGGAGGTTCCTCAAAAAGTTAAAAATAGAGTTACCCTATGACCTAGCAATTGCACTATGGGGTATTTATCCCAAATATACAGATATAGTGAAAAGAAAGGCCACATGCATCCCAATGTTCATAGCAGCAATCTCCACAATAGCCAAACTGTGGAAGGAGCTGAGATGCCCTTCAACAGATGAATGGATAAAGAAGATGTGGTCCATATGTACAATGGAATACTACTCAGCCATCAGAAAGGATGAATACCCACCAGTTGAACTGACATGGATGGAACTGGAGGAGATTATTCTAAGTGACATAAGTCAAACAGAGTAAGACAATTAACATAGTGTTTCACTTATTTGCGGAACATAAGGAATAGCAGAGAGGACATTAGGAGAAGGAAGGGAAAATGAAGCAGGGTGTGTGGGGGGAATTAGAGGGGAAGACAAATCATGAGAGACTATGGACTCCAGGAATCAAACTGAAGGTTTGGTGGGGGAATGGGTAAGCCCAGTGCTGGATATTAGGGAGGGCACATATTGCATGGAGCATTGGGTGTTGTATGCAAACAATGAATCATGGAACACTATATCAAAAATTAATGATGTACTGCATGGTCACTAACATAACATAATAAAAAAAATTTCAAAAAGAATAACAACAAAATTTTAGATAACTTGAAAAAATAAATCTGTTATTTCCAGCAAATTGTACTACCTCCAATATTCCCTCTTTGGATTCATTGAACACATTCCTCCAAAGAGGAGTTTCTTCCTTCTCATCTAACCCAATTTTTGGATAACATTTGTACTCATTTTGTTCTGGTTTTAATGAAAAATTACTTATGATAACCGGTAGTAGGCACCTGGTGGGAAGTGCCCTGTAAATCTCCTAAGTAGGTCTGTCTTGTCACTTCTTGAAAACAGCATAGAGCACTTCAGCCCAGGGAATGAAGGGTTTTACTGACCCTAAGACAAGTACTGTCACTTTGCTGGGGAGGTGGCAAACCCTAGGGGATAGCCTCAATAGGTGCTGGGCTTTAGAGCCAAGAAATTCCCTTGAGAATTGCTGAGTGTCATAACATCATCTCTAGAAATAGGTCAGAGCTTTATATTATTTCTCCACTAAAGGATCTTGGAATTCATGAGAAGAGTTATTACGGCTGTTTGATGAGTGTGCTTGACTCAACAGACCAGTTGCTACTGAAGTGTTCAGGTAATTTAAAGACATTCAGGGAAATACTATAGAAACTCTCAGAAGAGACCACAAAATATGTGCCTCTTGTAGGTAACCCTCTCCACCTACTTTAGCTTTGTAAGCCTTGCTCTGCTAGACTGCTGCATAGTAGAGTGTCCAACCTTGCACCATTGCTGGTCATGGGTATGGCTATCGAAGGCATTTTGGGTTGGTTGCCCAGTTCACAAGGGCCTCCATTCTCTTGAGAGCTTTTATATATAGAGGTAGCCCCAGAGGCTTTGTTGGTTCTATATGACCCTGACTCTGAGCCCACCACTACACCATCCAAGCACCTAACCAAGTTAAACCAATCAGAGTCCTTCTCTGGGATTTTTTTTTTTTTTCAACTGGGTACAAGGGACACTCCTTTGCTGATGGTGGGATGCAGGATGTGAGTCTTAAGAACTCTGTGACTTTTCCCCTCCTCATTGCAGAGGAAATCCCTTCATGGGAGGTGACAAACCACACCAATCAGTTACACAGGAACCCCCAGTCTTCTGCCTCATCCATTTTCTGAGAGGGACAGATTTGATCACAACTACAGGCAAGGGTCATCAGTTACTCTGTTCAGAAAGGTAGAGAGAGAACACTATGGATCAGTGTTTTGGTGCATGTATTTTTTTTTTCTCTTTTGGCTTCCGTGAAAAGGCAATTCATTCCTTCCCAACTTTCTCTTCTAGGAGAGTCCTAACATCCAGGTACCAGGCCTAGAAAAAAATGAACTCTTTTGAGCTCACCCGAAGAATCCTCCTTTTGAGCACTACCCTTTCCTTTGTGCTTTCACATGTGTAATCACCAGGGCTGGGAAAATGGAGAAGAAAGGTGGCACCTGGGGCACAAACTTTTAGGATGCACCAGTTTCAGGGCTTCACAAATGTCCTAGGCTCCTTACTTGCGGCACTGAGTGCTGGCTCTGATGTACACATGTGCCCCTCTAGGGTCATAACACAGGGTATAAACATTCAATGTGGTGAAGTGTAGAACAACTAGACTGAGAACCAAAAAGCAGAATTTTCATCTTGGCTTCATCACGAATTTATTGTGATATCAAAAAAAAAAAAAAAAAAAAAAAAAAAAAAAACCAAAAACAAAAAACAAAACAAAATAAAACCCAAAAAACTCTCTAAACTGTCTGGTCCTCTGCTTCTAATCTTTACTCTAGTTATAAAATGCCAAATAATATGATAAGAATAACACAAAACCATGTACAGAGAGGTTAAGAGACTGGTACAAGGTTGTAAAATTTATTTGCTGGAACACTAGACCTAATCTCCGGGGCCAACGCTGGGTTTATTTGTTTAATTAATGAAACAAAAGCGTAATAAATGCCTGCTGTGATCAAGACATCTAAGAAAAATCCAACAATATGCTCCAACTGGGTGAAATTGGAAGGATACTGCCAGCAGTACCCTCATATCACCATGCCCAGCGTGATACCTGTGACCCATCTGCCTTCCACACCTGAATCTGAGCCTGCCCAGATCTCTCAACTTTGACTTGTTATTCATGGTCCATCACTGTCCAAAGACCAATCAGCAGGAGGCCCAGAGTTCCTGCTGGGATGACCCTCATTAGAACTGCTTTAACAGAAAAGGAATCAGTACCAAGAATCACCACCCACACCCTTGATTTACCTGGAGCCTCTTGGTCACAAAATTAAGTGATGACCAGTTCCCAGTGAATATTCTTTATTGCTCTTTTTGGTCTTTCTTGACCTTCAATGACATCTTGTATTTTG
This sequence comes from Mustela lutreola, assembly GCF_030435805.1. Taxonomy (NCBI): domain Eukaryota; kingdom Metazoa; phylum Chordata; class Mammalia; order Carnivora; family Mustelidae; genus Mustela; species Mustela lutreola. The sequence goes on along the minus strand of NC_081290.1, from coordinate 184,674,600 downwards.
AAGTCCAGGAAAATCAAAAATAAAGTGAAACCTCCTATGTTCAGAGTTCATAGCACCTCTGGCAGTGGCTAGGGGCATAATACAGACTATGCTTAATACTCTGTATTAATAGGCAAGGTAGAAAGTCCCCTACAAATCTCTGCTCCTTTGCTGCCCTATCTGGGGTTAAGACATGGCACTAGTTTGGCAAGCACAAGGATGTAAATCTTGTATTGAAATCTTTCACCGTGGAAGGATGAAGATTTTTCTGAAAGAATGAAAAGAAGATACCCAGCACTAGGAATTTTAGGAGTCAGTGTTCATGTTTAAATGTTAAACATTTACATTTTACAGTGAAGTGACATTTTTAAAGGGGTTATATTGGCCATTTGCAGCCGTTACTTGTTGATGGCCATAGGCTTGGGGCTGGATCTGGGCGATGAATCAAAGACACCCTTTGTGTCATGTCACTAGGCAACTCCCTCTTCTCTCGCAGAGCCTGGGCTGGGCACACAGCCTGTGTCATCCACATGGTGAATTTACAGGTCTCAGTTTATGCCAGCCAAAGTTTCCCGAGGAAAAGGCAGCTGGGGCTGAGCTCTGGCCATGTCTCAATTATGTGCTGGGAGTAAAGCATGGAGAAAGTGGGGATTGGCATGCATGAACAAGGTCAGACCTGGCCCCTTTGTCACAGGCTCCCAAACCAATGGCCTAGAATGATGCTTCGGTCTGTAGAAAGCAAATACATAGCATAAATGCTGGTGTGACCCCCTCTGCCACCCAAAACAGACATCATTAACTGATCATGGTGCTCTTCCCTGCTGAGCCAGATGTGGCCTCCAATGTGTAGGTACACATCTCCGGCAGCCACTATCAACTCAGTCAGCTGGCACGAGATGAACCTATTTGTCATCTCTGCCTTGGTCTACATGCCACAGTCTATTTCCCATCTCTGTTTTTACAGTAACACTGGAGGCTTCAGGAATTCTCCATTTATAGCTATCTCTGATAACAACAATAGTTGTAATAGTTAACATTTATTCTATTTATGGGCCGAATACATGCATGAAATCATCAAATGCTCACAGCAGCCCGACAGCACCGGGATCATACAAAAATAGTATCTTTCATTTCCATATACATACTGTGTATTGGGTACCACATTTGCTGCTCTCATCCCCACATATTCCCATCTCAACATGAACTAAAAACTCAGAAAGAGTAAGAAAGTCACCCACAGTCACAAAGACAATTGGAGGAAGAGCCTACATCTGAACCCACAAATATCTAATTCTAAGAGCCCACGTTCTTAAACAACCACTAGACCTTGACTTTTGGCATGTGAATTCACTATTTTGACCCCTCATTTAGTTTTCTTCTTTACTGCCAAAGTTGGGGGTTGGATATTTTTTTCTACCAGGAACTGGTGCCAGACTTTTCCCTAACTTGCTCCAACTCCCATAGCAACCCTCTTTTACCCTCCAGTCCTCAGCATCCATTTCAAGTAGGGGAAATGGTAAAATTCCTGCAGTGAGAGAGAATTGAAGGTAGAGCCTTGATAAAGTTGAATTAAGGACCACTATTTTAAATTCAGAATGTGGTGCTTTGCTAGTAAGGAGGGATTCCCTGAATCCCCCCGGTAGTCACCTGGACTGGAGAAAGTAGGGACTCCCCAGGCTTGGTGCCAGGAGAGGCTGCATGACTGTTTGAACAGAGAAGAATGAACCACTGAAGCTTCATCTCTGTCCTCTGGTGATGAAAATTGTGGCCATGCTGAGCTCCTGTTTCTTAAAGGTCTTTCTTAGCTCCAAGCCTTTACACCTGCTACTTATTCTGCTCGGACCATTACTGTTAACAGTTATCTGTCTCCTCCTCTATGACCTCCATCTCCCCCAGCTCTGAAACCTTTCTCTGGACAGCTCCCACTCCATCTTCATGTTTTAGCTCATTTGTCTGACTTCCTTTGGAAAGCTGACTTAGGTGCTACCTTCATGTTCTCCTTAGCACCTAGCATGTCCTCCAGGCCAATGTATGGCACACTGTTTGCCTTTTCCACTGGGCTGTAAACTCTGTAAGGACAGGTATGTGTCTGACTTGTATCCCAACAGCCTGGATTGTCTCTGTGTTTGTACTTAAGAAACAAGTGGTGAATAAATGGATGGCTGAATTGAATGGATGGACGAATCCACTATTGGGAAGCTAACCGGCTTGGCATGCATAAAGAGATTCTCCCCACCTCACTTTGGTGTCCCGTTAACTGTAATTGGAAGATTTCCCCAGGACTGGAGGAAATGTGAGAGCAACCATCACATCCCACAGGGAACTCAGTAGTGAGATCTAAGGGTGGTGAGAAAACATGTCCAGAAAGACTGCTTTATTCAGTTGCTGTCCATCAACAACTTTGGATACAAAGGAAAGCAAGTATAAGGTTACATCTTAGTTCCGTAGCTTAGCATTGCCAAAATCCGTATCGGATGTTGAAAGAAAAGTTCAAAATTTGACTATGGCATACGAATATACATCGATTTCTCATAAATAGATATGTGTTCACCTATACAGGACTGTGGGCACCAAATGAGAATCACTTATAGAATCTAAGGACAGGGTTATTAAAAGTCATTCCCTTGCCATAAATTGAACAAGATTTGCCAATTCAAGCTAGATGAGGAAATAGGGAAGTTGGTTGATTCACATAACTAGGAAGAAGGGATGGAATGGGCCGCAGCATGGTTGCACCCAGAGACTCAAATTATGTCATCATCATCCTTTTCCTCTTGAAGCTTGGCTCCTTTTCTATGCTGCCTTCCCCCTTTTCTATTATAAAGAGGTTTCCCCCATAGTCTGCATGCCACAGCCTAGGCTTTTCTCTTTCTGGCTTGGGAACCCTAGAAGAAAGATAGCTCTTCTCTCTCTATAAACTCTAGGAAGCATATCATTTGGTGCTGCAGGGATCTCATGCCTCCATCCCTTGACTCAAGCACTATAGTTAGGGGGTGGATACTACCTGGGTCATGTGCCCAGCTGTGGCATAATGAGAAATACATCTTTGGTCTCTGCCCCCTGTTTGTGACACAGACTCCTAGAACCCTTGTAATTTCCAGATTGATAGGAGTGAAAGGAGTACAATATTCGGTCTTAGTCTCTGGTTCCTTAAACAAGATTTTCCAAGACCCTTGAAATCTCCAGAGTGGTATCTTTTTTATGTTAATGATAATACTGGTGGCTGGGGTTTCTAAGAGAGCTTCAGGTTGGGGGTTGGTTTCCAGAGGCACCTATCTCGCAATTGAAGAATTGGAACTTTCAGCCCCACTCCCACCTCTATGTTCCAGGGATGGGAGAGAGGCTGGAAATTGAGTTCAATCACCAGTGATCAATGACTTAATCATGTCTACAAAATAAAATCTCCATAAGGCCCCTAAACAATGGGGTCCAGAGAACTTCTAGCTTGACAAGTACATCCACATGCAGGGCTCCCACATCCGCATCCCACCCTCCATGGGAATAGATGCTCTTGCACTTGGAACCTTTCTGGGCTTGCCCAATGTACCTCTTCATCTGACTGTTCATTTGTACCCTTTATAATAAGCCATAAACATAAGGAAAGTGTTTTTCTGTACTCTGTGAGCCATTGTGGTAAATTACTGGGGGTCATGTGAACCCCCAGTTTGTAGCCAAGTAAGACAGAAGTATGGGTAACCTGGGGACCCACTACTTGTGACTGGTGTCTGAAGGTGGGGGGGAGTCTTATAGGACTTAGCCCTTACTCATAGCATCTGTACTAACTCCAGGGACTTAGTGTCAGAACTGAATTGAACTATAAAGCATTCACTTGATGTCCACAGAGAATTGGAGAATTGCTTGGTATGGAAAATACACACATTAGGAATCAGGAGTGTTGAGGGTATCGCAGTAATTTAGCCTATGATCAGGGTAAGCCAAGGTTCTGGGACTCACCAAAACTACCTGGAAAGGGGTAGGAGAGAAGGGAAGGAGGAAATATGGGAATAATCTTGATTGTGGTAATAGTTAGACATATAAATTTATTGAAACTCATCAAAACATATACTTAAAATGAATGCATTTTATTGTATGCAAAGTAGCTCAAAAAAAGTTGATTTAAAAAAAATAAACTCAAGAACTTATGATGTACTATATGCTGGCTAAATGAAAATAAAGATTGATCAATCAATCAATCAACTCTTCCAGGGAGCCTTCCCTGATTTCCCAAATAGATCTAAGCACCACCTCCACAGAACTTCCAGTGGTCCCTATGTCTCTTAGCACGAATCATACTGCTAAAATTATCTGTTTAGCTGTCTGTTTCCCACACTATTCTATGAGCCTCTGAAAGACAAGAACTATTTTCTATTCAACCACTGTATCCAGAAGAGGTGGTGCAGCACTCAATATAAAGTAGACAATTTAAATCCGATAAATTTAAAAAATAAATAAATAAATCTAATAAATTTATATGTCTGTGTGACCATTACCAAAACCAAGATAAAGATCATCTCCATCATCCCCAAAGTCTCCTTATAGCTCTTACATTACTCCCAGCCCTAGACAAGCACTGACTTGCTTTCTGTCACTATAAATTAGACTTGTATTTTCTAGAGTTTCATAGCTTGTATCTTTTGGAAATCAGGGAAAGATGTTGAGCTCCAAGTATGGGTCAATATCTGTAAACAGGAAACTTCATGCACATATAAAACATAAATAAGCAGCATAAACTAAGGAAATGCATAAGCTAGAAGCTAGAGCAATAGTAATGTAGTATCACAACTCACTTCTCTTCTACACTTCTAAGAATTGGCAAACATCTTGGGAAAGGCTTTAGCTTCCTACAGGTCATGGAATGTGAGAATAAATTAACCTCACTTCAATCTTAAGGGGTAAAGAGATTCCAGTTGATAGGTGGGCAATAAATTCAAATTTAACTCAAGGTAAAGAAGTAGAACCCAAAGAACTTTATATAAAGGAAAAATGGAAAACTTCCTAGAAGATGAAATGTCTGAGCTGGGATAAAATACCTGAACAGAGAGTAGTAAAGGGAATTCCAGGTATTAAGAATAGACAGCAAGTAAGTTAATTAAGTAATTTAAAAATGGCATAGTGTGGGTGGGAAACTCAGTTTGCTGGTGTTAGAGTGTTAAATGCAAGGAGCAAAGTAGAAAAGAACCTGGAGAAATTAGAACAAGGCCCTCGATGAAGTACGTGGAACAGGTAAAAGAGTTGGGAATTCCTCAGGTTGCAGTGAAGGCTCAACAATGGGAAAGCAGGCCACCTCTCTGGCATCTTCCTTTCCTTCCAACTGGCAGGAAACCCAGACCTGCTTTGGAGAACAGCCAGTAGCCCCAGAGTCCCTTTCAACCACACAGCATCATGCCATGTCCTCAGTGGTGTTCTCCAGCTAGATGCATCAGCCAGGGGTGCTCTGTGCCTTAGCTGATCGGTCATTTTTCCTATTGTCGGCTTGGCAGCTGCCTTGAAGAAGATGAAGAGAAGGGCCTTTTGTTGGGTTTTATTATATGTCCACATTGCCAGACTGATTTTAAAATCTTTTTCTTTAAAAAAAAAAAAAAAAGGGGGAAACTTCCCCCAAGTAAAATGTATCTAAAGCCACAATATATTACACAGATCAGTTTGAAGCAGCTCCATTGAATCCAGGTAGAGGGGGGCCTGAATTTCATTTCAGCCTCTCATCCTCTGAAAGCTTATTACCCCTTGCCCTGTCTCTCCTACCTTCTTAAGAGATCCAAGGACACCTGCAGGGAACTCCAGGGCCCTACGGAGCACAGTCTGAAACCATCAGAGGTGACCTCCTCGGATGAAAGGTCTATGTCTTCAGGGTCCAAAGGACCTGGAGCCAAGGGGATGTCTTGCCTATTACTAAGATCCACCATGGTCTCTCTGGCTTCTCAGACCTCATGTTAGTTCTGATGCTTGTCTACAGCCCTTTTCCCTGTGTCTCCCAAGTGTGAAGCGAACTTCCCTTGGTCCCAGTTTGTTCATCTCTCCCTATGCATTGTAGTTACCTCCTTCCTCAAACAATAAGTTTTGCCATGTTCAGTTTCTTTTATACTCAAGCTCTGTCCCTCATCCCTAGCAGTCCTCTGTCCACCCAGCAGGCTTTAGGTTTCTCCTCCATACATTGCTATTTGAACCCTTAGGTTCAGACCTGGTGCTGGAGGGCCTGGGAAGAGGGTGTTTGTCTCCTGGGGTCCTAGTGTAATTAAGGCAGACCCTGGCAGGGTGAGCCTGACACAAGTGGGTGAGGAAGATTACCTCGAGTGAGCCTGGACACTGAGGACACATCGGTTCCATTCCACACACAGGGGGCAGTTTGGAGCCTAGCTTATTGTGCTACTGAGGAAAAAGTCTGCTCCTCCAAGGCCCTGAATTCCAAATCTGAGGCCCCAAGGGTCACTTATGAAAGGGGGTTAAGTGGGCCTCATAGTTATTTGTAAGGGATTTGCCTTTTTCATCTCTTTTTGTATGAAACTCAAATTGAAATTCTATTCCTTCTCTCTGATGTTCATCATTTCTGGATTTATCTGCTCCTTCTTTACACACAGAAACACCATATACAGGAATAACCAACATGAGGGTATGAATCCTACTTTACCCATTCAGGTGTACAACATATTCACACTGTTGTACTCTCTTTAAATCGGAGTTTACTCTGGCTCCCCAAACACTGGGAGGCAAGACATTCAGTCCCTGGCATTGCTCTGTTCCTCTTCTGGCCTGGGGGAGGGGCGTGGGGTGGGCTCAGGACCCACAGCACCTACCACGGGCTGTGCTTCTGACCTGTAGAAAAATGTTCCAATCCCTGAGCCAGTAAAGCTGCACTCCTAGAGTCCTTAAGACTCCAGACATCGTTCTGAATATCTCTCTCCTCTACTACTATGGGCTTTTTATGCCCAAATAACAAAAATAGAGACCTTTTGTTTAAAAATCCTCCAAAGCCAGGTAATGTGCCAGTCATTCACCGTATCACCTCATTTACATGGCAATGGCTTCAAGCTCTCCCAACGTGGACACTAGAGTGCTAGAGCAATATCTGCTTTGTTGTATAGACATGGAAAGGGGGGAAAGAAACCACTTGCTCAGTCACGCTAAGCACACTCATGGTCCTGCCTCTCATGACTGCCTACTGCCTCTCCTCTACCCTTTGATTTAAGGACACATCACCTCTCTCTCTCAATGTCCCTCAGTATCTGGCCACTCTCGTGCTGTGGGTCAATCCAAGATACCTTCCTAGGATGCTGGGCATTTAGCTCACAGCCATTCCGCTATGCTATCTTCCTTCTCCTCCTTCCTTCTTCCCCTCACCCAGCTGCTCTGCCTTCCCAGACCCACCTCCCATTCACTCCCAGTCTGTGCCATCGGGCTATAATGCCAAGTCCTGCTTATTCCCCAAGACATTTCTCCACCACCATTCAAGCTGCACATTTTCTCCTTCCAGAAGTGTTTCCAAATCTGCCTGATGGAGCAGAAACTCGCCCAGCTGGGCCAGACTTTCCTACAAATGAACACCAAAACCCTAAGTTGTAGAGTTTAGGGAATATGTTAAATCAGGAATTCTAACCTTCCTGTTTTACAGAAAGTAGACCAAATGAAGCTCAGAGAAGGGAAGGGATGTACCCAAAATCATTCAGCCAGGGAGGGTCAAGCAGGACAGAACCCATATCTGTACTCATAGGCAGGCTTACTCTCCATTTCTTCAGGCTGGCCCTTTGGGTGCAGGTGGGGCACCCAATCTCCACTTCCCCTTGGAGCCAAGGAAATGAGGCCCAGGAGTATCTTAGGGCCTAGAAACTAGATAACAAGTTAGGTACCACACACCACTTCCCCTGGTACTCAGATACACAATTAAATATTGAGTTAGCTCAGTTGCCTCTGGATGGCAGTTGAGAGGAAAAAAAAAAAAAAAGAAAAAAGAAAAAAGTGCTGAGGGGGAGCTTTGTAACAAGTTTTCAGAAGTTCTAAAATTGGAAGTGGTACACAATATCAAACTAACAAAATTTCAACTAATCATAGAGACAAAATCAGCACAAATTCTAGATGAAGCTGCTAGAGGACTGACACATATAATTTATTTGACAAGCATAGACTTTTAAAAAAGAGAAAACCACTATTAAATGTTACCAAAATCACTTTCGATTTGGACTACGACAGCCCACGCATCTCTTGAGAGGTGCCAGCTATCCAGGACCCAGTACCGCCAGCTGCACTCACTCCCTCAGGCCCCTCACCCCTCCTACCATCGTCCCTCATCCGTCCACCACACCAAGCGTGAGGGCACGTCTGTTTTTCCCTGCTGAGTCTCAGCACTCAATATAATTACAGTACTTAATATTTACCACATCCATACAGAGTGCAGCCTATATATTATCTTATTTAATCCTCACAGCAATGCTATCAGCAAGTTCTATTGTCATTTCATACAGGCATCCCTTAGAGATATTTTGGGTTCAGTTCCAGACCACCACAATAAAGTGACAATCTCAGTAAAAGGAATTAAATGAATATTTTGGTTTCCCAGTACATATAAAAGTTACGCTTGCACTACACCAGTCTATTAATTGCAGAAGTGTTATGTCTAAAAAAACCTCTATGTACCTTAATTAAAAAATACTTTCTTGCTAGGAAAAAAAAACCAGAAGGGCTAACCATCATCTGAGCTTTCAGCTAACCAGGATCATTGATCACTGATTGACATAACAAATATAATGATAATGAGAAGTTTGAAATATCGTGAGAATTAGTGAAATGTGACACAGAAACACAGAATGAGCAAATGCTGTTGGAAAAATGGTGCCTGTAGACCTGCTTGATGCGGGCTTGCCATAAACCTCCCATTTGTTAAAAAAAAAAAAATGAAACAAGATGTGATCAGGAGGGAGACAAACCATTAGAGACTCTTAATCTCACAAAACAAACTGAGAGTTGCTGGGAAGAGAGGGGGTAGGGAGAGGGTAGTCGGCTTATGGACGTTGGGGAGGGTATGTGATATGGTGAGTGCTGTGAAGTGTGTAAGCCTGACCACTCACAGACCTATACCCCCGGGGGCAATAATAAGTTATATGTTAATAAAAACAATTAATAAAAAATGCAATATCTGTGAAGTACAATAAAATGAGGTGTGTCTGTAAATGAGGAAACTAGAGCCCACAGAGGACTCACACCTGCCAAGGTTCCCCATTGATTGGTAGGAACCATCAGATTCCAGGGCCTCTGGTCTTAGTCACTTTGGCATAATACCTGTTTCACATGGCTGGATGAGAGGCAGCTGCATGAGGTAATGCATATAAAAAGTCTGGCACACACTGGTACGTAATACATGTTAGAATTCCCTTCCTGCTTCTGATCTTCATCTCTTTCTCCCTGTCTCTCTCTTTCCCACTATACTATCCTTCTTTTTTTCTATTAGAGATAACATCGCCTTGAGTTTTTAGGGAAGGGGGATTTAATGATGCCAGGGATGTATGCTTTGGACATTACTGCTAACTCATCAACAATTTTGAAATAATTGCCAGAATTGAACTTCTCACTTTTGTCTACTCTTTCATTTGCTATGAAGTCATCACTATGAACACAAATGCAATCTACTTTATGAATGAATATTTTCCTTGGATTCAGGGTCCAGGAATAAAAATGTTTGTGAAGATGGGATTCCATGTGCAGGAAACAGTGAATATGGAAAGGATCTTAGTTAACTCATCCCCTGTGGGACTCTAAGAATCCCTGGGCCTAAAGCCTTTGAATAAAGAAGAGGCTTAGGCCAGACTGGGTCATCATGAAAATCTATTCAGCCACCTGTTCCAAGGACCCACGTGCACCAAAAACCTAACGCTACAGCCCATGGGCTCTGGAGTGGAGCTGCCTCTGATACAGCAATCAGCATTACCTGGACAAGCAACTTAACCTCTCCCAGTCTGTTTTCTTGTCTCTAAAACTGGGATGGTTATAACACCTATATCTCAGGATTATTGCAAAAATGAAATAGAATGATTCATTTAAGCACTTATCACCATGCTCCGTAAATGCCAGCTAGGGCTACTAGCAGCATAGCTGTAGTGGTCATAGTCCTCGTAAGAACAAGCTCAGCAGGAACTGTCTCAACAACACAAACAAGAAATGAAACAACTCACATGGATCCCAAGCTAGGATTTTAACCTGAATCAATCAGTTAGCTTTCTGATATATTTTATTCATAATTTCACCCCAACTCACTCCTCAAAAGAATTTGAGACATTACAATGAGACATTTCTAAATTGGAAATAGAAAATTGGAAATCATGTTGAGGGAGGAAAGAGGAAACAAACTCCTGGGATTGAATCTCACCTTCAGTTCTGACCTTCCCAGCAGCCAGTACAAAAGGGAAGCCAGATGGGCTATGACATACTCATTATCTGATGTTTTGTGCATATCAGTCTAGTGTGAATCCAGATTAGCAAAGTTATTTTTCTTACGATTCACCATATAGCAACTGCTACTGACAGAAAGTGATTTCATCAGCTACCCTTGTATTGAACATGTCAACCTCACCGCCCCCCCATAAATTCCTTCAGGAGGAGCTGCACTGTATTCATGTTTATATCTCCTAAGCATACTTCCTCTCTTCAGTAGGTGCTTAAGAAAATATTAAATGATGAAATATATGTGTGTAAATTGCTAAGCCTTTAGCCTGGTGACTTGATCGGTGTTTACACAGTCATAAACAGAATGTGAGTCTAGGTCTTTCTGATCCTTAGAAGCTATACTCTTTTTAATGCTCTACTGTCCTAGGTACCAATTTTTCTTTTACAAATGATGCCAGACCTAGTTGCTTCCAAATAATAATTTAGTATCTTTCATAGCTCTGTGGGCTCTACTAAGCTATAGATCTTTTTTGACGGTGCAGTGTGTGGCTAGGGCTAAAGTTGCCTGAAGATTACTCCAATCACTTATGTGGGGTCTGGGCAGAGATAGCTGGAGTAGCTGTGGCTCGTCAGGTACCTCTCCTTGCACAGAACCTCTGCATGGCCAGTTTGGGCTTGCTCACTGCATACTGATGTCAGGACAGTCAGATTACTTACACGTTGCCTGCCTTAGTCCAGAGCATTCTAAAAGGCCACGACAAAAGCTACAAGACTTCTGACCTTGTCTCAGGAGTCACACTGAAACACTTTGGTGTGATACGTGCCATACGATATTTGTCAAAGCAGCCAAAGGTCCACACAAATTCGAGAGATGGAGAAATAAACTCCACTTCTTAATGGAAGAGGACTTGCCTGTTTCCAAGATTATGTATTTGCTATGTAGGTAATGACCTACATAGCAAATTGTTTTCAAGACAAAGTGACAGTAACCAAGACAGTATGATATTGGCATTATAATACACCAGAAAATAAGAACAGAATACACAGTCCAGAAATAGACCCATACATTTATATTTGACTGACTTTTGACAAAGCTGCAAGACAAGTATAGTCTTTTTGACATTTGATACTGGAGAAACTGACTTTCCATTTAGAAAAATACTTAACATTGATTCATAACACAAAATTTAATTTGTGTAATGTATGAAATTTAATCTGAAATAGATCACAGACTGAAATATAAAAGCTAAAAATATAAAGCTTCTAAAGGAAAACATAGGACAATATTCTTATGATCTGGTTGTAGGTAGATTTCTTAGACAAGACTTAAAAGCAATACCATGAAAGAAAAAAAAATAACTTTGACTTTCTCTTTCTGCTAAATCAAAGACATAATAAAGAAAATTAAAGGTTCGTTTCAATAGATACAAAAAAAGCATTTGACAAAATACAACATCCATTCATGATAAAACCCTCAACAAAGTAGTAAAGTGTAGAGGAAACATACCTCAACATAATAAATCTATGTATGAAAAACCCCACAGCTGATATCATATCCAGTGGTAAAAAACTCAGAGCTTTTCCCCCTAAGGTCAGGAATAAGAGAAGGCTGTTCACTCTTACCATTTTTATTCAACATCGTACTGGAGGTAATAGCTATAGCAGTTTAACAAGTAAAAGAAATAAAAGGTATCCAAATTGGTAAGAAGAATAAGAGCTTTCTTTATTTGCAGATTACATGATATATAGAAAACCCTAAAGAATAGCAAAAAATACAAGAACTGATATACGAATTCAGGAAGATTTTAGGACACAAATACAAAATACAGAAATCCACTGCCTTTCTATACACTAAGGAAGTAACAGAGAAAGTAAGAAAACAGTCTTATTTATAATTGTACCAAAAATAAATAAATAAATAAGATACCTAGGAATAAACTTGACCAAGGAGGTAAAAGACCTCTACTCTGAAAACTATAAAATACTGATGAAAGAAATCAAAGATGATACAAATGGAAAAATATTCCATGCTCATGTATCAAAAGAATAAATATTGTTAAAATGTCCACACTACCCACAAGCAATTGACAGATTTAAAGTAATCCTTATCAAAATACCAATAGCATTTATCACAGAACTAGAACAAATAATCCTAAAATTTGTTCGGAACCACAAAAGACCCTGAATAGCCAAACAATCTTGAAAAAGGACAAAATGAGGTATCATAATTCTGGATTTCAAGATATATTACAAAGATTTAGTAATCAAAACAGTATGGTACTGGCATAAAAACAGACACATAGATCAATAGAACTGAGAGCCCAGAAATAATCCCACTACTATACAGTCAATTGATTTTTGACAAAGCGGGCAAGAATATGCAGTGTTGTCTTTTCAACAAATGGTGTAGGGAAAACCAGACAGCTACATGCAGAAGAATGAAATTATATCACTTTTTCACATCAGACACATAAATTCAAAACAGATTAAAGACCTAAATGTGAGATGTGAAACCATGAAAATCCTAAAAATGAGTACAGGCATTAATTTCTTTGATGTAGGGTATAGCAACATCCTTCTAGATATGTCTCCCAAAGCAATGGAAACAAAAGCAGAAATAAACTAGTGTGACTACATCAAAATAAAGAGTTTCTGCATAGCAGAAGAAATAATCAACAAAACTAAAAAGATAACCTACTGAATGGGAAAATATATTTACAAATGACATATCCAATAAAGGGTTAGCATCCAAAAATACATAAAGAACTTATACAACTCAACACCAACCCCCATCCAAAGAATCCAATTTTTAAAAGGGTAGAAAACATGAAGAGATATTTCTCCAAAAAAGACATATAGATGGGCAACAGACACATGGAAAGATGCTCAACATCACTCATCATCAGGAAAATGCAAATCAAAATGCAAATACAAAACACAATGAGCTGTATCACCCCACACAGTCAGAATGGCTAAAATAAAAAACACAAAAAACAACTGTTGACAAGGATGGAGAAAAAGAAACCTGCATGTTGGTTGGAATGCAAACTGGTGTGGCCACAATAGAAGACAGTATGAAGTTTTCTGAAAAAATTAAAAACAGAAGCTTTTAATCTTGATGAAGTCCCAAAAGTTCATCTTCGCTTTTGTTTCCTTTGCCTTTGGAGACATATCTTGAAAGAAGTTGCTGTGGCTGATATAGAAGAGATTACTGCCTATGTTCTCCTCTAGGACTCTGATGGAATCCTGTCTCATGTTGAGGTCTTTTATCCATTTTGAGTTTATCTTTGTGTACAGTGTAAGAGAATGGTTGAGTTTCATTCTTCTACATATAGTTGTCCAGTTTTCCCAGCACCATTTATTGAAGAGACTGTCTTTTTTCCACTGTATATTTTTTCCTGTTTTGTCGAAGATTATTTGACCATAGAGTTGAGGGTCCATATCTGGGCTCTCTACTCTGTTCCACTTGTCTATGTGTCTGTTTTTACGTCAGTACCATGCTGTATTGGTGATCACAGCTTTGTAGTAAAGCTTGAAATCAGGTAACGTGATGCTCCCAGTTTTATTTTTGTTTTTCAACATTTCCTTAGTGATTTGGGGCCTCTTCTGATTCCATACAAATTTTTGGATTATTTGATCCAGCTCTTTGAAAAATACCAGTGGAATTTTGATAGGAATGGCATTAAAAGTATAGATTGCTCTAGGCAGTATAGACATTTTAACAATGTTTATTCTTCTGATCCAAGAGCATGGAATCGTCTTCCATCTTTTTGTGTCTTCTTCAATTTCAAAAGCTTCTGCACAGCAAAGGAAACAGTCAACAAAACAAAGAGGCAACCCACGGAATGGGAGAAGATATTTGCAGATGACAGTACGGACAAAAGGTTGATATCCAGGATCTATAAAGAACTCCTCCTACTCAACACACACAAAACAGACAATCATATAAAAAAATGGGCAGAAGATATGAACAGACACTTCTCCAATGAAGACATACAAATGGCTATCAGACACATGAAAAAAATGTTCATCATCACTAGCCATCAAGAGATTCAAGTTAAAACCACATTGAGATACCACCTTACACCAGTTAGAATGGCCGAAATAGGCAAGACAGGAAACAACGTGTGTTGGAGAGGATGTGGAGAAAGGGGAACCCTCTTACATTGTTGGTGGAAATGCAAGTTGGTGCAGCCACTTTGGAAAACAGTGTGGAAATTCCTTAAGAAATTAAAAATAGAGCTTCCCTATTACCCTGCAATTGCACTACTGGGTATTTACCCCAAAGATAAAGATGTAGTGAAAAGAAGGGCCATCTGTACCCCAATGTTTATAGCAGCAATGGCCACGGTCGCCAAACTGTGGAAAGAACCAAGATGCCCTTCAACAGACGAATGGATAAGGAAGATGTGGTCCATATACACTATGGAGTATTATGCCTCCATCAGAAGGGATGAATACCCAACTTTTGTAGCAACATGGACGGGACTGGAAGAGATTACGCTGAGTGAAATAAGTCAAGCAGAAAGAGTCAATTATCATATGGTTTCACTTATTTGTGGAGCATAACAAATAGCATGGAGGACAAGGAGAGATGGAGAGGAGAAGGGAGTTGAGGGAAATTGGAAGGGGAGGTGAACCATGAGAGACTATGGACTCTGAAAAACAATCTGAGGGGTCTAAAGGGGCAGGGGGTGGGAGGTTGGGGGAACCAGGTGGTGGGTATTGCATGGAGCAAACTGCATGGAGCAAAGAGGGCACGGATTGCATAGAGCACTGGGTGTGGTGCAAAAAGAATGAATACTGTTACGCTGAAAAGAAAAAAAAAAAGAAAAAATTAAAAACAGAATGACCATATGATCCAGTAATTAAACTACTGTGTATTTACCCAGAGAATATGAAAACACTAATTCAGAAAGACCTATGCACTCTTCTGTTTATTGCAGCATTATTTACAATAGCCAAATTATGGAAGCAACCCAAGTGTTCATCCATAGATGAACAGATAAAGAAGTGGCATTCGTATATATAATAAAAAAAGAATGAAACTTCATCATATGCCACAACATGGATGGATCTAGAAAGTACAATGCTAAGTGAAATAAGTCAGAGAAAGAAAAATACCATATGATTTCACTCATATGTAGAATTTAAGAAACAAAACAAATGAACAAAGGGAAAAAAAAAAAAGAAACAAACAGACTCTTAACTATAGAGAACAAACTGATTTTCACCAGAGGGGAGGTGAGTGGGGTGATGGGTGAAATAGGTGAAAGAGGCTAAGAATACACTTATCACGATGAGCACTGAGTAATACACGGAATTGTTGAATCACTACATTGTACACCTGAAACTAGTAATAACACTGTATGCTAATTATACTGCAAATTTAAAAATGAAAATGTAAAGGCAAGCCACAAATTGAGAGAAAAATTCATATTACATATATATATATATATACACATATATGCATCTTATATATTTTATGTATACATGACAAAGGACTTGAATAAAGACTCCATAAAAAACTTCTACAACTCAATAATGAAATTACCAACAACCCAGTTTAGAAATCAAGCAAAAGATTTGAACAGTCCTTCAGTAAAGAAGGTACATAAATGGTCAGTGATCATATGCAAAGATATTCATTATCATTAGTAGTCAGGGATATGAAGATTAATACCACAGTGAGATACCAGGATATACCCACTAGAATGGCTAAAATTTAAGAATGACAATCACAAATATTGATAAGAATGTGGAGCCACAGGACCTTTCAAATAATTCTGGAGGGAATATAAAATGAATATAAAATACTTCACAACTTCTTTAGAAAACTGTTTAGCAGCTTCTTAAAAGTTAAGCACACATGTCCTATAATCTAGACATTCCACTTCAAGTATTTATCCAAGAGAAGTAAAGTCGTATGTTTCCAAAAACACTTGTAGACAAAAGGTCATAGCAACTAGGTAATAGCAACTAGTAAAGTTGCTATTACCTTTTGTATCATAGTAACTACAAAGAAGGAGCAACCCAAATGTCCAATATGAGAACGGATAAACAAATTATGATGTAGTCACACAATGGGATATTGCTTAGCAACAGAAACAAGCTAGAAACAAGCTACCAATACACCCCAAACATGAATCTCAGAAACATTGTGTCAAGTGAAAGAAGCCAGGCACAGAAGAACAGCATTCAAGTGAAGCTCAAGAACAAGCAAAATTATGTTAACGGAAATTTTAAAAAACAGCTGCAGGTAGAATGGGCGGGGGAGCTAGGAGACTGACAGCTAAGAGACATGAAGTAATTTCCTGGGATGATAGAAATGTTCTCTACCTTGATTTAGGTGGAAGTTACATGAGTGTAAACTATTGTCAAAATCCATGGAACTGTACACTTTAGATTACAGTGTTTTTTTCTTAATTATACCTTTAAAAACCTACTCGAAAGCCAGCAAGAAAATAGGAAACCCAAAGGATAGAGCAGGCAAGGAAATAGAAAACATATGGTAAACAGTAGATTTAAACCCAAATCCAGTGACCATGTATTACCTGTAAATATGCCAGATGCCTCAATTAAGAGAAAAAGATTTGTTAAACTGGGTTTACAAAATTCTAATGATTTGCTGTTTGTTTTTGTTGTTGTTTTTTAAAGATTTTATTTATTTATTTGTCAGAGAGAGAGGAGCGAGAGCTAGCACAGGCAGACAGAGTGGCAGGCAGAGGCAGAGGGAGAAGCAGGCTCCCTGCCAAGCAAGGAGCCCGATGTGGGACTCGATCCCAGGACGCTGGGATCATGACCTGAGCTGAAGGCAGCCGCTTAACCAACTGAGCCACCCAGGTGTCCCTGATTTGCTGTTTTAAGAGACACATCTAAAACATAAGCTACAGAAAGATTGAAAGGAAAAGGAAAAAAGTAACCTATGCAAATTTTAACCAAAGAGAAGCCAAGGGAACTATATAATTATTACCAGAAACATGGCTAAAGAAATTATAGGGGAAAAAGAGGAAAATTTTCATATGATAAAGGTTTCAATTCACTGAACAGAAAAGAGACAATTAAAACTATATTATGCCCCGCCCTCAAAATTGTTAAAGCAACTAAGAGGAGAAACAGACAAATCACAATCAAAGTTGAAGATTTTAAGTCACTTCTTTCAGTAACTGATCAAAAAGCAGCTTCCCCAAATCAATAAGAATATGTGATATTTTAACAGCACAAAGTGTAGATTTGACAAATAGAACACTATATTCCCAAGTTGAAGAATATAAATAATTATCCAGAGTTTGTGAGACACCTACAAAAACGATTGTATGTTAGGCTACAAAATGAGTCTCAGTAAGTTTTAAAAACTGAAATTGTGAATCCATATTCTGACCACAGAAGAGTTAAGCTAGAAATCAACTGTGAAAAAAATAACAAAACTCGCGATACATATTTTTCAAATACATGTTCAAATAATCCATACGTCAAAAACTAATCACAACCAAAATTAGAAAGTATTTTAATTACAAGTTAATAAGAACACGACATAGCCAAAACTTGCAGAATGTGGCTAAAACCATGCTTGAAGGAAACTCTGAAGCTTAAATTCATTTATTAGAAAATAAGAAAGGAATAAAAGAAATCAGTAATGTAAGTAATCATCCCAACAGATTAGTTAAAAAAAAAAAAACCCTCAGCAAATTAAAACCTGAGAAAGAGGAAGAAAATAATTAAGAAAGATAAGTGGAGGGGCACAGGTGGCTCAGTGGGTTAAAGCCTCTGCTTTCGGCTCAGGTCTTGATCCCAGGGTCCTGGGATCGAGCCCCGCATCGGGCTCTCTGATCCGTGGGGTGCCTGCTTCCTCCTCTCTCTCTGCCTACCTCTCTGCCTATTTGTGATCTCTCCCTGTCAAATAAATAAATAAAATCTTTAGGAAAAAAAAAAAGAAAGATAAGTGGAAATTACAAAAATTAGTGGAATCAAAACAAGCCCAAAATGGAGAAGACAGAACCAAAAGCTGGTTCTTTGAAAAGAGGTACACATTTGATAAATTCTGGACAAGCGTAAAGGAAAAAGAAAGAGAAGATACCAATGTCAGGAAGGAGGATGACATCCTGACATATCATACAAACATTAAAGAGATGTCACGAGGACTATTATGAGTAGCTTTATTCAATAATAAATAGCTTGAATTTTTCAATTCAATTTTTGAAATTTTTCATTTTCAATAAAGCTTGACAGTTTGATGAAATGGACAAATTCTAGGAGAAACACAACTTGAAAAAACTGACACAAGGAAACAATCGAAAATTACATAATTGTTTAAGAAATTAAAAATGTAATTGAAAATCTCCTGCAAAGAAAATGCTCCCAGACCCTAATAGCTTCAATGGTGAATTCTGCTAAATGTTTAATAAAGAAAAAAACAAACAAACAAACCTGTCAATCCTATACAAATTGTTCCAGTAAACAAAGAAAAGACAATGCTTACTGACTTGTTTTATGAGGACAACATAATCTTAATACCAACTTGAGAAGAACATGATGAGAAAGGAACTATAGTCCACTACACTCAGAATATAGGAGCAAAATCCAAAACACAATTTTAGCAGATGGAATCAGCAATGTATAATAGAATAATGCATCAGAGCAAGTTGGATTTATTCTAGGAAAGCAAAGTTAGTTTGACATTCAAACTTCAATCAACCTAATTCACACTAATAGAACAAAAAAATAGATTTGTATGATCATCTTGATAAATAAAAAGCAGTAAAAGTCAACATCCACTCATCATTAAAACAAACAAACAAAAATTACTTAGCAAAGTAGAAAAAGAAGGGAACTTATTAGCCTGATAAAGTACATGGATAAGCCAGTAATAAACCTGAGACTTAATGATGAAATGTTGAAAACTTTCCTTTAGATGTAGAGATTGAAAGATGTGAATAGCACAATAAGTTGGAAAACAGCTCTTCTAATCAATATGGACTGGAGGTCCGGGAAGAGTCAAGATGGCGGAGAAGTAGCAAGCTGAGACTGCTTCAGCTAGCCGTAGATCAGCTAGATAGCTTATCTAAAGATTGCAAACACCTGAAAATCCATCGGCAGATCGAAGAGAAGAAGAACAGCAATTCTGGAAACAGAAAAACAACCACTTTCTGAAAGGTAGGACCGGCGGAGAAGTGAATCCAAAGCGACGGGAAGATAGACCCCGGGGGGAGGGGCCGGCTCCCGGCAAGCAGCGGAGCAACCGTGCACAAAATCAGGACTTTTAAAAGTCTGTTCCGCTGAGGGACATCGCTCCAGAGGCTAAACCGGGGCGAAGCCCAGCCCACGCGGGGTCAGCGTGGCCTCAGGTCCCGCAGGGTCATAGAAGGATCGGGGGTGTCTGAGTGTCGCAGAGCTTGCGGGTATTGGAACGGGAAAGCCGGCTACAGAGACAGAGCCGACAGTAAGCTCGCAGCTCCGTGTTACCTTGAACCGGTCGCAGGCTCGGTGAGCTCGGAGCGCGGCCGGAGGTCAGGCAGACGGGAGTAACTGGGCGCTGTTCTCTGAGGGCGCACTGAGGAGTGGGGCCCTGGGCTCTCGGCTCCTCCGGGCCGGAGACCAGGAGGCCGCCATTTGTATTCCCGTCCTCCGGAACTCTACGGAAAGCGCTCAGGTAACAAAAGCTCCTGAAAGCAAACCCGAGCGGATTACTCACCCCGGCCCCGGGTAAGGGCGGTGTAATTCCGCCTGGGGCAAAGACACTTGAGAATCACTACACCAGGCCCCTCCCCCAGAAGATCAACAAGAAATCCAGCCGAGACCAAGTTCACCTACCAAGGAGTGCGGTTTCAATACCAAGGAGAGCAGCAGAATTCCAGAGGAGGAGAAAGCCAAACACGGAACTCATGGCTTTTTTCCTGTGATTTTTTTTTAGTCTTGCAGTTAATTTAATTTTTTCTTTTTCATTTTTTTTTTTTTCTCGCCTTCGGGTAAAATTTTTTTTTTTAACTGTTACCTTTTTCTTTTTTAACGATTTTTTACTAGTTTATCTAATATATATATTTTTTCTTTTTTACATTTTTCTTAGGTGTTTTCTTTTTTTAAAAAATTCTTTTCTTTTCTTTTTTTTTTTCTTTTCTTTTTGTTTTTTTTTTTTTCTTTCTTCCTTTTTGAACCTCTTTTTATCCCCTTTCTCCCCCCTCACGATTTTGGATCTCTTCTAATTTGGTTAAAGCATATTTTCCTGGGGTTGTTGCCACCCTTTTAGTATTTTACTTGCCCCTTCATTTACACTTATCTGGACAAAATGACAAGACATAAAAATTCAACACAAAAAAAAGAACAAGAGGCAGTACCGAAGGCTAGGGACCTAATCAATACAGACATCGGTAATATGTCAGATCTAGAGTTCAGAATGACAATTCTCAAGGTTCTAGCCGGGCTCGAAAAAGGCATGGAAGATATTAGAGAAACCCTCTCGAGAGATATAAAAGCCCTTTCTGGAGAAATAAAAGAACTAAAATCTAACCAAGGTGAAATCAAAAAAGCTATTAATGAGGTGCAATCAAAAATGGAGGCTCTAACTGCTAGGATAAATGAGGCAGAAGAAAGAATTAGTGATATAGAAGACCAAATGACAGAGAATAAAGAAGCTGAGCAAAAGAGGGACAAACAGCTACTGGACCACGAGGGGAGAATTCGAGAGATAAGTGACACCATAAGACGAAACAACATTAGAATAATTGGGATTCCAGAAGAAGAAGAAAATGAGAGGGGAGCAGAAGGTATACTGGAGAGAATTATTGGGGAGAATTTCCCCAATATGGCAAAGGGAACGAGCATCAAAATTCAGGAGGTTCAGAGAACGCCCCTCAAAATCAATAAGAATAGGCCCACACCCCGTCACCTAATAGTAAAATTTACAAGTCTCAATGACAAAGAGAAAATCCTGAAAGCAGCCCGGGAAAAGAAGTCTGTAACATACAATGGTAAAAATATTAGATTGGCAGCTGACTTATCCACAGAGACCTGGCAGGCCAGAAAGAGCTGGCATGATATTTTCAGAGCACTAAACGAGAAAAACATGCAGCCAAGAATACTATATCCAGCTAGGCTATCATTGAAAATAGAAGGAGAGATTAAAAGCTTCCAGGACAAACAACAACTGAAAGAATTTGCAAATACCAAACCAGCTCTACAGGAAATATTGAAAGGGGTCCTCTAAGCAAAGAGAGAGCCTACAAGTGGTAGATCAGAAAGGAACAGAGACCATATACAGTAACAGTCACCTTACAGGCAATACAATGGCACTAAATTCATATCTCTCAATACTTACTCTGAATGTGAATGGGCTAAATGCCCCTGTCAAAAGACACAGGGTATCAGAATGGATAAAAAAACAAAACCCATCTATATGTTGCCTCCAAGAAACACATTTTAAGCCCGAAGACACCTCCAGATTTAAAGTGAGGGGGTGGAAAAGAATTTACCATGCTAATGGACATCAGAAGAAAGCAGGAGTGGCGATCCTTATATCAGATCAATTAGATTTTAAGCCAAAGACTATAATAAGAGATGAGGAAGGACACTATATCATACTCAAAGGGTCTGTCCAACAAGAAGATTTAACAATTTTAAATATCTATGCCCCTAATGTGGGAGCAGCCAACTATATAAACCAATTAATAACAAAATCAAAGAAACACATCAACAATAATACAATAATAGTAGGGGACTTTAACACTCCCCTCACTGAAATGGACAGGTCATCCAAGCAAAAGATCAGCAAG
Organism: Mustela lutreola; assembly: GCF_030435805.1. Taxonomy (NCBI): domain Eukaryota; kingdom Metazoa; phylum Chordata; class Mammalia; order Carnivora; family Mustelidae; genus Mustela; species Mustela lutreola. The sequence continues at coordinate 184,652,488 of NC_081290.1, read as the reverse complement.
GAAATAAAGGCCTTAAACGACACACTTGACCAGATGGACATCACAGATATATTCAGAGCATTTCATCCCAAAGAAAAAGAATACACATTCTTCTCTAGTGCACATGGAACATTCTCCAGAATAGATCACATCCTCGGTCCTAAATCAGGACTCAACCGGTATCAAAAGATTGGGATCATTCCCTGCATATTTTCAGACCACAATGCTCTAAAGCTAGAACTCAACCACAAAAGGAAGTTTGGAAAGAACCCAAATACATGGAGACTAAACAGTATCCTTCTAAAGAATGAATGGGTCAACCGGGAAATTAAAGAAGAATTGAAAAAAGTCATGGAAACAAATGATAATGAAAATACAACGGTTCAAAATCTGTGGGACACAACAAAGGCAGTCCTGAGAGGAAAATATATAGCAGTACAAGCCTTTCTCAAGAAACAAGAAAGGTCTCAGGTACACAACCTAACCCTACACCTAAAGGAGCTGGAGAAAGAACAAGAAAGAAACCCTAAGCCCAGCAGGAGAAGAGAAATCATAAAGATCAGAGCAGAAATCAATGAAATAGAAACCAAAAAAACAATAGAACAAATCAACGAAACTAGGAGCTGGTTCTTTGAAAGAATTAATAAAATTGATAAACCCCTGGCCCGACTTATCAAAAAGAAAAGAGAAAGGACCCAAATAAATAAAATCATGAATGAAAGAGGAGAGATCACAACTAACACCAAAGAAATACAAACTATTATAAGAACATACTATGAGCAACTCTACGCCAATAAATTTGACAATCTGGAAGAAATGGATGCATTCCTAGAAACATATAAACTACCACAACTGAACCAGGAAGAAATAGAAAGCCTGAACAGACCCATAACCAGTAAGGAGATTGAAACAGTCATTAAAAATCTCCAAACAAACAAAAGCCCAGGGCCAGACGGCTTCCCGGGGGAATTCTACCAAACATTTAAAGAAGAACTAATTCCTATTCTCCTGAAACTGTTCCAAAAAATAGAAATGGAAGGAAAACTTCCAAACTCATTTTATGAAGCCAGCATCACCTTGATCCCAAAACCAGACAAGGATCCCACCAAAAAAGAGAGCTATAGACCGATATCCTTGATGAACACAGATGCGAAAATACTCAACAAAATACTAGCCAATAGGATTCAACAGTACATTAAAAAGATTATTCACCACGACCAAGTGGGATTTATTCCAGGGCTGCAAGGTTGGTTCAACATCCGCAAATCAGTCAATGTGATACAACACATCAATAAAAGAAAGAACAAGAACCATATGATACTCTCAATAGATGCTGAAAAAGCATTTGACAAAGTACAACATCCCTTCCTGATCAAAACTCTTCAAAGTGTAGGGATAGAGGGCACATACCTCAATATCATCAAAGCCATCTATGAAAAACCCACCGCAAATATCATTCTCAATGGAGAAAAACTGAAAGCTTTTCCGCTAAGGTCAGGAACACGGCAGGGATGTCCATTATCACCACTGCTATTCAACATCGTACTAGAGGTCCTAGCCTCAGCAATCAGACAACAAAAGGAAATTAAAGGCATCCAAATCGGCAAAGAAGAAGTCAAATTATCACTCTTCGCAGATGATATGATACTATATGTGGAAAACCCAAAAGACTCCACTCCAAAACTGCTAGAACTTATACAGGAATTCAGTAAAGTGTCAGGATATAAAATCAATGCACAGAAATCAGTTGCATTTCTCTACACCAACAGCAAGACAGAAGAAAGAGATATTAAGGAGTCAATCCCATTTACAATTGCATCCAAAACCATAAGATACCTAGGAATAAACCTAACCAAAGAGACACAGAATCTATACTCAGAAAACTATAAAGTACTCATGAAAGAAATTGAGGAAGACACAAAGAAATGGAAAAATATTCCATGCTCCTGGATTGGAAGAATAAATATTGTGAAAATGTCTATGCTACCTAAAGCAATCTACACATTTAATGCAATTCCTATCAAATTACCATCCATCTTTTTCAAAGAAATGGAACAAATAATGCTAAAATTTATATGGAACCAGAAAAGACCTCGAATAGCCAAAGGGATATTGAAAAAGAAAGCCAACGTTGGTGGCATCACAATTCCGGACTTCAAGCTCTATTACAAAGCTGTCATCATCAAGACAGCATGGTACTGGCACAAAAACAGACACATAGATCAATGGAACAGAATAGAGAGCCCAGAAGTAGACCCTCAAATCTATGGTCAACTAATCTTCGACAAAGCAGGAAAGAATGTCCAATGGAAAAAAGACAGCCTTTTCAATAAATGGTGCTGGGAAAATTGGACAGCCTCATGCAGAAAAATGAAATTGGACCATTTCCTTACACCACACACAAAAATAGACTCAAAATGGATGAAGGACCTCAATGTACGAAAGGAATCCATCAAAATCCTTGAGGAGAACACGGGCAGCAACCTCTTCGACCTCTGCCGCAGCAACATCTTCCTAGGAACAACGCAAAAGGCAAGGGAAGCAAGGGAAAAAATGAACTACTGGGATTTCATCAAGATCAAAAGCTTTTGCACAGCAAAGGAAACAGTTAACAAAATCAAAAGACAACTGACAGAATGGGAGAAGATATTTGCAAACGACATATCAGATAAAGGACTAGTGTCCAGAATCTATAAAGAACTTAGCAAACTCAACACCCAAAGAACAAATAATCCAATCAAGAAATGGGCAGAAGACATGAACAGACATTTCTGCAAAGAAGACATCCAGATGGCCAACAGACACATGAAAAAGTGCTCCATATCACTCGGCATCAGGGAAATACAAATCAAAACCACAATGAGATATCACCTCACACCAGTCAGAATGGCTAAAATCAACAAGTCAGGAAATGACAGATGCTGGCGAGGATGCGGAGAAAGGGGAACCCTCCTACACTGTTGGTGGGAATGCAAGCTGGTGCAGCCACTCTGGAAAACAGCATGGAGGTTCCTCAAAATGTTGAAAATAGAACTGCCCTATGACCCAGCAATTGCACTATTGGGTATTTACCCTAAAGATACAAATGTAGTGATCCAAAGGGGCACGTGCACCCGAATGTTTATAGCAGCAATGTCCACAATAGCCAAACTATGGAAAGAACCTAGATGTCCATCAACAGATGAATGGATCAAGAAGATGTGGTATATATACACAATGGAATACTATGCAGCCATCAAAAGAAATGAAATCTTGCCATTTGCAACAACATGGATGGAACTAGAGCGTATCATGCTTAGCGAAATAAGTCAAGCAGAGAAAGACAACTATCATATGATCTCCCTGATATGAGGAAGTGGTGATACAACATGGAGGCTTAAGTGGGTAGAAGAAGAATAAATGAAACAAGATGGGATTGGGAGGGAGACAAACCATAAGTGACTCTTAATCTCACAAAACAAACTGAGGGTTGCCGGGGGGAGGGGGTTTGGGAGAGGGGGTTGGGATTATGGACATTGGGGAGGGTATGTGATTTGGTGAGTGCTGTGAAGTGTGTAAACCTGGTGATTCACAGACCTGTACCCCTGGGGATAAAAATATATGTTTATAAAAATTTTAAAAAAAAATAAAAAAATTAAAAAAAAAAATATGGACTGGAGGTCCTTGCCAGAACAGTAATGCCAGAAAAAATAAGGTATAGGAATTAAAAAGGAAAAAATAAGTCCTCTTGTGTATCTAGAAAAATCATAAGAATCTGCAAATTTTTAGCAGGTTCTTGGATACAAGGTCAAGACACAAAAATCAACTGATTTCTATCTAGCAAAAGGAAGTAGTTAGAAAATATATTTTTTAAGATTTTATTTATTTGACAGAGAGAGATCACAAGTAGGCAGAGAGTCAGGCAGGGGGGTGGGGAAGCAGGCTCCCCACTGAGAAGGGAGCCTGATGTGGGGCTTGATCCCAGGACTTTGGGATCATGACTTGAGCTGAAGGCAGAAGCTTTAACCCACCGAGCCACCCAGGCATCCCAGAAAATATATTTTTTTAAAGATCCCCACTTACAGTATCATTTAAAAAATCAAATGTCTAGGAATAAATCCAATAAAAGTTATATAAAACCTTTTATGCAAAGACCTCTGAAATATTATTAAAGGAAATGAAAGGAGACCTAAATAAATAAAAGGGGTGGGGAGAATCTACTATGTTCATTAACTAGAAGACTCAACATTATGAAGATGACAGTTTCTTCCTTTCAAATTTGTGTGAAGAATCAGGGAATCCAAATCAAAATTCAAAGGCTTTTTTGGTGGATCCTATAACTGGTTTTCAAATTTATAGGAAACAGGAAAGATCAAGGCACTTACAGAAAAAATAGCAAGGTGGGAAGAATAGTCCTATAATAAAGCAAGATTTATGGTAGCGTTACTTGTGATGAGCACAGCACAATGTATGGAGAAGCTGAATCACTATGTTGTACACCTGAAATTAATGTAACATTATATGTCAACTCTACTCAAATTTAAAAATTAAAAAAAAGACTTATGAAATGATACTAGTTAATAACAGTGAGGAATTAATGCAAGGATAAACAAATAGACCAATGGAACAGCTCTCTAGCCCACAACCCACAAATAGAGTGGCACTTCACTTTGGACAAAGGTACCATTGCAGAGGGAAAAAAATTTTTTAAAGAAATAATTTCCTATATTAATTGAATATGAGAAAACATTTTAAACTTCACCCCCACTTCACACTGTATATAAATACATCATCATCAGGAGGATGTGAAAGACATATACCTTACAGATGAAAGTAAAATTATAGGGCTTCTTGAAGAAAATATATAATATTTCCATGACTTTGTGTCTTACTAGAGCAAAACACAAAAAAGGCACCAGGAATAAAGGAAAAAGATTGATGAACTGGACCAGATTAAATTAAGAATTTCTATTTAATGGAAGACATGATGAAGAAAATGAAAAAGCAAGCATATGTGGCCAAGGACTCTTCAACACACATAACTGATAAATACCTCATATCCATAATGTAAAAAGATATCTTATGGATTGATAAAGACAAGGTGGACAAATCTTGATGGAAAATGGGCTAGAACTACCAACAGGAACATCACACAAAAGGGCATTAGATTGCCCACCCAATACATGAAAAGGGAGTCAACCTCATTAGTGAAAAGTAATGGAAAAGTAGGCCAATCAAAGTCAAACAGCATATGCCCAGAATAACTCACAGTTAAAGAAGTGACCACAATAAGTATGGGCAAAGATGTGGAGCAAGGGAACCCTCATACAGTACCTGTGGCCGTGAAGGTAGTTATAATTCTTTGCGAGAACATTTTGGCATTTCTTCCAAAGTTAAGCATACATATATGCTCTGACCCAGCAATTCCGCAGGGACACCAAGAGGAGTGTTCAGCAAAAGTTAGGACAGCTGTGTTCGAATAGCTCCAAACTAGGAACTACCCAAATATCCATCAATAGTAGAATGGTTAACTAATTTGTAGTATTCTGATACAAAAAAAAAAAAAAAAAAAAATGACACCACAATGAAAATAAATGAACTCCAGCTACAATAACGTGTATCATAAACATAATGCTGAACAAGCCTAATACAAAAGTATATGGTATGGCTTATTTTTCACTCTAAAAACTGCAGTAGCGGGCACCTGCGTGGTGCAGTGGCTTAAGCTTCTGCCTTCAGCTCAGGTCATGATCTCAGGGTCCTGGGATCGAGCCCTACATAGGGCTCCCTGCTCAGCAGGAGTCTACTTCCCCCTCATTCTCTGCCTACTTGTGATATCTCTCTCTCTGTCAAATAAATAAATAAAATCTTTAAAAAATAAAAAAAAAATTAAAACTGCAGTGTCAAGAGATGCCAAATTTAGGTGATAAACTAAAGAAATGCAAGTAATTACCATAAAAATCTCTCCAGTGGTTCCCTCTGGGGAGACAAAAGTTGTTCCATTTTTAGTTGGATGGTGGTTCTGTGGAATTGGCTTTGTGATAATTAAGCTACACATTTTTGTTTTAAGTCACTTTCTTTATATGTGTTACATTCAGCAATAAGTAGTTAGAAACCAAAAGAGAGACCAGGATTGGTGACACAGACTCTAAAGACCCCAAGGAAATCCATCCATTTGTTATTATTCTTTAGACTGAGTGGTACGCCCCCCAAGCAACAACAACAACAAAGAAACAAAAGGTTTATAACAGGGAACGTTAGTGTCAGGATCCATCCAGTCAAAAGTATAGTTTGGGGGCACCTGGGTGGCTCAGTGGGTTAAGCCGCTGCCTTCGGCTCAGGTCATGATCTCAGGTTCCTGGGATTGAGTCCCGCATCGGGCTCTCTGCTCAGCAGGGGGCCTGCTTCCCTCTCTCTCTCTCTCTCTCTCTCTCTCTCTCTGCCTGCCTCTCCGTCTACTTGTGATCTCTCTCTAATAAATGAATAAAATCTTTAAAAAAAAAAGTATAGTTGGCCATGCAAAGTGGATATCAAACTAGCTGGGTCTGCTTCATTTCAGAGTTGCTGTGCTGCTGGTGGGTTAAACAAAAACCTTATTTTGATAGCAGCTGCCCGAGAAGCCAGAATCAGAGCTGCACAGAAGGCTCTGGTGGTTTGGAAGACATAGCAGTAGATGAGGCTAATTACTACGGTGGTCTCTTTACAGCTGGAACCCAGAACTCCAGCCCAGAGAGTCTCCCAGAAACACAGTGGCTGGAGGCTCCAGGAAGGTGGGAGGAAGAGGTACCTGTAGTCCCTGTGTAGACACTGGGAAGATAATGCCCCCTCCTTCCACAGCTTCTAAGAGGAGCCAGAGGGAGCTCTAGGGGGCATCTGTGCCTCCTATTTTACCCAAAGCCCCAGGGGTGATAGTTGATTCTGTGTGTCAACTTGATGGGTTAGGAGGTGCCCAGATTAAACATCTGTGAGCATGTTTCCGGTGAGATGAACATTTGTGTCGGTGGACCTGTAAAGTAGACGCCCTCCCAACATGAATGGGCACCATTCAATCCGTGGAGGATCTGAACAGAACAGCAGAGAAAGGAGGGAGTCACCCCTCTTTCCCTGCCTCAATACATTAGCTGGGGCATCTAATCTCATCTTCTCTTGCCCTCACACTGGGGTTTACAGCATCAGCTCCCTTGGCTCTCAGGTCTTCCAACTCAGACTGAGTTACACCACTGGCTTCCCCGGGTCTCCAACATGCAGATGGCAAGTCGTGGGACTTCTCAGTCTCATAATCACATGAGCCAATTCCTCATAATAAATCTCTTTTTAAAAACATCCCACTGGTTCTAAAGAACCCTGACTAATCCACCCCATCCCCAAGGCATTCTGCCTGCCTTGTCACACCGCTCCTCTCTCCCTTCTCTAGGTTCCGGGCTCCAAACCTTCTCCCAGGGCAACCATGCTCTGCGTAGTTAGAGCCTGGGTGCAGCGCAGCCCCCACCGAGCCATCTTTGCAGCTAGGCAGCCTGCAGGGTGTGCAGACATTAGCAGCAGCTGCAGGCCCTGTTTTACCTGGGATGACAGTGGCATTTGGCCCTGGTGAAAGAACTTCTGCATGAAATGAATCCCCCAGTTTTGTCTGGCGGAGAACAGCATTGCCTCTAACGCTAACCTGACCTGAGTTTAAAGCTAAGTCTTGCTATTTCCTGGCCATGAGCTATGTCACCTTAGCAACTTACTAGGAATGTGTGAGTTTTCAGTAACATTGCATTAAAAATACCTAGCATAGTGCCTGGCGCATAGAAAGTTAGTGAAATGATATTGTTTTATTATTTATTACTGTCATAAAAATTCTTGATTATATTTATTATATATTTATAATTTTAAACAATTATTGGAAACAGCCTATGAAGAAAGGAACTGTGTACTCCTTGCAGAGAGATGGAAGTGAGCCCATTTAGGAGGAAGCACAATGCTTCAGCCCCTCTATACACTAGAGGTGGGACACTGGATCTCCTGACCCACGGTTCTGGGGCTATGAGGAGGCACATTTTTCTTTCTTGTCTGAGACTCTGCCTGCCCAGGGACAGGAAACAGGGGCTGAGTTTCAAGGAGTAGGGTGGACAGTCCTTAGCCTAGCACATTATATGTATACTTTTCCAAAAGAGAAGGTCAAAAGTACGTAGAACAGGTGCCACCTTTTGCAACCTTCTGTAGGTGTCCCATTATTTACCATCACTGTCTCCAACCTCATTCCGTCATGATCTCAAGCAGGTCAAAATATTTCCTTAAAAATATGTTGGAAAGCACCGGTTTGGAAGAATATGCTTGGAAGGAAAGACCACCACTATCCTCAGTCTACATAAGGAGGAAAAGTCATGGTTAGGAGGCAAATGGTGCTGGGAGGATCAAAGAAAATAGCAGTCGCTAGTGAGACTGGGAAGACAGAGGCGGCCAGGATGGCAGCAGGTTCCTCCAGGCAGCACTTGTTTGCAGGTCCATACAAAGGGGGCTGGAATAGAAACTTGAGCAAGAGAAGGTGGTAGATTGTTTGCAAAAATGTCTACCTACAATCCCTTCCATTTCCATACATGTGTGCTGCTCTTCCCATCAGGAAGTAGAATCTGTTTTCTCTTAAATCTAGGCTCACCCTGAGACGTGTTCTGATCCCTACAATGCAGCAGAAGTGATGCTTCATGTCTTCCAATTCTAGGCCTTAAGATGCCTTGCAGCTTCTATTTTCACCCCCTGGGATGCAGCCAACATGTAATGAAAGTCATGCTAAACCACCAAATGGAAAGAGGCCATATAGAGAGCAGGAACAGCCCTGCCAGGCCCAGCTGTTCCAGCCACCCCAGCTGAAGCACCAGGTGTGAGTGGAGCCACCAAGGATATTTCAGCCCATCCCAGCTCCCAGTGGAAGGCAGCTGCATGAGTGGCCCCGGCCAAAACCACGTGGAACAGAATGGCCCAGTTGACCCTGGCCAACCCACAGAAACATGGAGAAATAGTAAATCCTTGCTGTTTAAGCCCCTAAATTTGGTCTAGTGTTTTATGGAGCAATAGATAACTGAAACGGAATTCAACTCAAGCTATCACTTAGACGCTGAAAGGCTGCTCAGTTAACATCACTAATTCACTGGCTTCAGAATATAATGCTTATTGATCTTTTATGCTTTTAATAAAACTTCTGTTTTAAATATACACTGTGGCCAGCATGCTTGCAAGTGGGGAATTGGTGCCAATAACAGAGACTTCCCACATGTTTCTAATCAGAGATGAGCCAAGGAAAGTATCATAAACAGTGATGGGTACTATCATTTATTGAGTGCCTCCCCTGGGGCGGGCCCTATGTGAGATGCTTTACAGTCATTATTTCATTTTGTCCTTTGGAGGTAGGAATTGTAAAATGTTTCATTTTACCGATGAGAAAACTCTGAGGGTTATAAGGCTGAAGCATTTGCCTGGGGGCTAAACCGTGAATGAGTGGCAGAGCCAGTGTTTGAACCCACAGCTTTGAGTACTTGACCTCCAAACTATACAGCCTTTCTTAAACCAGAATATCTTAGTTGTTCTTTGGTTTCAGCTGTTGCTTCAGATTGTGAGCTGGGGGTTGGGAGCTCACAGAGATGGTTCGTGAAGAATTGCTTTCCCTCCCTGAAAGAGGTTACTGGCCCAGGAGGGCTAGCATGGAGGCGGGGATGAGTGGGTCTTTCAGGCCACTGGGGCACCTGGCATTGGAAGGCACAAGGCCTCTCTCTCCCCCAGAAGCCGCACATTCAACATTATGCAGTTTCACATTCTGTGCTCTTTATTTCCAAGAACGGAGCTTCCCCTTTGAAAGCCACGAGTAGCCCCAGGCCACTCAGAGCCGAGCTCTGTGGAGTTTCCCCTTGTCCTAGAAGGAAAGAGCTTCATTTCTACCCTCTTTTAATCTTGGAAGCCTTCCTGCGAGAGTTTAGCTTTGGAAGAAGTGAGGGAGGCAGCTGGATGAATGCTAAGTAGGACATTTTTAGTTTGAACAGCGACTCTTGAGACACTGCAGTGAAAATCTAAGTGAAGAAGGCAGAAATAGTTTGTGTTGTGTGCAGCAAATTACAATTCAGAATACTTTTGATGGGTTTCAATGATGGGCCAAAATCAACATGATAACCTTTAGCAGAAATAAATGTAAACTCCCAAATGTAGGTGCAAATGATCATTTATACAATTTTAGGGGGAGGGAAGAGCTGACTTGAAAGTAATTCATGGGAAAACTAATTGAGGTTTGGAGGAACATACATGAACTCAGAATAAACCAACAGTGAGATGCAGCTGCTAAAAGATCTAAGGCAATCTTGAGTTACAAATCCATGTTTACTGTGCCACTCCAGGTTAAGGGAGGTAAAAATGACCAAATGGGGAAGTCTGGGTAACACGCCTTTAAATAGATGCAGAGTCTGGGCTTCCAAGGAGAGCAAAGATAGCTTTGGCTCTGCTCCAATGTGACCCCTCCTCCCCAAATTGGGATTGGTCAGATTTAAAGGCACTGAATCATGTTTTAAAGGGCAAAACTTTCAGTGTGCCTGGATGGCTCAGGCGGTTAAGCATCTGACTCTTGATTTTGGCTCAGGTCATGATCTCAGGATTTTGAGATTGAGCCCCACATCGGGCTCTGTGTTGAGCAGAGCCTGCTTAAGATTTTCTCTCTCCCCCTTCCTAACTACCCCCCCAATACACACACTCATACACACATGCAAAAAGGATGGGGTGAAACTTCCAGAAGAAGTTACAACGCCCAGGCATTTAAGTGTAGTCTCTCTTCTGTCTGTCCTGACCAGGGCTTCCTCCTGGTCATCTCTCACTGGGATGGTCTCCTGCCTCTCTCTGCAGATTTAGGGCCCAGGACCACTGATCCAGGAAGACCTAGGCTCAGAGGCCAAGGCCATTCTACTCTTCACAGCAGGGAAAACAATCTCTGGCTCTTTTATTGCTCCTTTTCTCTAGCTGCTGTAGGTGGGATTGGATGTGCCATTTCTCCTTTTGGAGGCTAAGATCTGGGACTCAAGTAGGACCACGGAGAAGCAGAGAACCAGGCAGACTTTGGGGAATTTCCCAATTCTGGCTCTAGGTTGACTCTGGCCAGGGCCTAGCAAAAGAAGTTTCCTTTTCTATTGGAGCCAGGCTCTGTTGAGCTCTGCAAGGGTGTGAGGGGATACTCCTCTAGCTAATAACAATACTTTTTTTCATCTATGCATACATTTTCTTTGGGAAACTGCCATGGGTGGCACTGTGTTCCCCTTAAATTCATGTTGAAGCCCTAACTACCTCCAATGTGATGGTGTCAGTGATGGGATCTTGCAGGGGCGTCGTTAGATTTAGATGAATTCATGAGGATAGAGTGCTCATGATTGGATTAGTGCCTTATATGAAGATCGATTTCTCTCCCTCCCCCCACCCAACATGAAGACACAGCAAGAGGATGGTCATCAGCAACCTAGGAAAATGGCCTTCACTGGGAATGGAACTGACCAGCCAGCACCTTGATCTTGGACTTCACATCTTCCAGAACAGTTAAATGTCTGTTGGTTAGGTGACCCAATCTATGGTATTTTGTATGGCAGCCTGAACAGACTAAAGAAACCTATTATATCTCAATTTTTTTTTTAAAAAAGGAGGTACTTTATAAGAAACAAATCTATGAAGATAAGAGACAACTTGAGCACCATGTCATCTGCCATAACAATGTTATCTCAAGGGATCACGGCAGTCATTATTCTTTTTTTTTTTTTTTAAGATTTTATTTATTTATTTGCCAGAGATCACAAGTAGGCAGAGAGGCAGGCAGAGAGAGAGGAGGAACAGGCTCCCTGCTAAACAGAGAGCCTGATGTGGGGCTCGATCCCAGGACCCTGAGATCATGACCTGAGCTGAAGGCAGAGGCTTTAACCCACTGAGCCACCCAGGTGCCCCTCTGCAGTCATTAGTCTTGACACAGATGGCCTAGAGAGTGGCCGGAGGGAAGTGGTGGATAGGAGGAACCTGTGGCCATGGCAATATAAGAATGATTTGGGGGCTAGGGCTGCTAATCTCAGGCAGACTGAGGCACCAAGGAAATCCCTTCAGTGGGGTCATTCCTTAGGATGAAGGCTGGAGTTGGCTGCTCCCCAGTTCAAAGCTGCTTGGAGAAGCAAGCAGCCCACCTGAGACTGGCGCATATCTAATGACATCTTCTAGGGTAAGGAGCTAAGAGGGAAAAGTTAGAAGAAAGGGAAGTATTACAAGAGAGTAAAAAGAAATCCTCAGGGAGACTCCTGGTTACCATCTTGGCAGGGGGTGGGGGGCAGAGTTACAGGTCAGGGACTATAGGACAAATAAAAAGATAGGATTCTGCAGTCTCACCATGTTTGGATTCTCAGTCACCTCTGGTCAATAAAGCAGAATAAGTCATCATTTCTTCTGCAATACCAGGACTGGGAAAGATACAGTAAACACAACAGATGTAATTTGAGAGACTAGGTCCTAATTTCTATTGACTGGATTTGGGGCAAAACATGCCAGCTAAAGTGGGCAGAGTTCCCCCTTGAAGAGGGGAGAATAGGCTGAGCCCCAGGGCTGATGGAAAAGAAGAACAGCAGTGATAAAGAAACAGGAGTATCACCGGGGTGAAACAATTAGTAGAGTGGCAGAAAGGCCTAATACACATCTCATGTACCTGCAGGGCCATCCTTAGAAGGTAGTCCTCAGTGGGAGGGTAAAGTCACAGGACTCCACCCGGGCAAGGCATCATTACCCCTCAGGGCTGTGCAGCACTGCAGGCTCTGTCCCTGAAGAAGCTGAGAGGCTGAGCAGGGTCAGGGACTGGGGTAATTCTAGGAGGTCTCTGGAGTCCTTTCTAGCAATGAGCAGGGAAACAACAGTGAATCTCTGCTCTCTGGAGTAGGCATGAGAGGGGGACTATGTGCAACTGTACAACAATGATTTAAAATGCCAGAGAAATATTCAGTGGGCTCTATTTCTGATGATCCTTTTCTTCCTTTTCTTTCCAACTTATCTGGAGTTGATGTTACCTGGTAACTTTACACTCACATGGGGCTGGCTGCCTATCCAACCTGCTCTGCCTGCCCGGTCTCTGCTGATCAGATGGGACTCATCTGCAGGAGTTATAAGCAGAAAAAGTCTGATATGGAACGAGGGAAACAATTTCATTCATTCACAAATATATGGAGCGTCTTCTCTACTCTCGACACTGTGCCATGTGCTGAGGGCAGAGAGAAGAAAGAAAGCCCCTGCCTTCAAGAAGCTTGCAGACCAGGGGCACCTGGGTGGCTCAGTTTAAGTGTCTGCCTTCGGCTCAGGTCACAGTCTCAGGGTCCTGGGGTCAAGGCTTGCACTGGGCTCCCTGCTCAGCAGGGAGTCTGCTCTCCCTCTGCCCCTCCTCCCCACTTGTACTCTCTCTCAAATAATTTAAAAAAAAAAAAAAAAAAAAAGCTCACAGTCCATGGGTAAGGCAGCCATGTGGACAAGAGACAAGCGGAATTCAGTGATTCACTTAATGAACATTTGTTGAGTACTAACTCCGTGCTAGGCACTGGAGATTTAGCAGCAACAAGACAGACAGGGTCTCTCCCCTAGGAGAATACTGCAAAACATTCCAGTAGAGGAATCAGACAATAGGCAAATCACACATAAAGGAGATTATAACCCATTGTGCAAAGTGCCATGAAAGAAATGTAGCAGATGAGGGAACAGAGTAAGAGGGGCGGGCTTTAGAAAGGGTGATGGTGGGAGGACATCCCCCACAAAAGGACAAAAGGACAATTAGGCTTCCACCTGAGGCTTGAGAAGTAGCAGCCAAATGAAGAGTGTAGGGCAGAGCATTCCAAAGGGAAGTTTACCACAAAGACAGGAAAGAGCAGAAAGGTAAAGCAGAAAGGACATCCTTGTGCCCAGGTGTGGTGGGTGATGATAGGAGATGAGGCAGAAAAAATGCAGGAGGAAAATCCTATAGGGCTTTGTGTGATTTGAAGGAGAGTTTTATTATAAGTCAGCTCAATATCAGCATTTCCAGTCTTGGGACCACAGGAGTGGGAATTTTAAAAGAACCAACACTGCCAGGACTCTGACGCCCTATTGTGTGTGATCTGCCCTGCCTCTGCTCAGTCTCCTGGCTCTAGACTTCCTTCATGGAGGAGCAAAAGGAGGTGGATTATTCCAGGAGATGGAAGGGTTTGGGTGCTTTGGAGCCTGCCAGGAAAGGGTCTTTGAAGGAATCAGAGGTGGCTCAGGAGACAATAGAGAAAGGGGAGGGGCTCAAGGAGAGAAGATCCAGGACTCTATGTCACCTGGTTTCATTCTCCTGACAATCACTTAGGGGGCAATTCTTTCTGTCTCTCTCTCCCCCACCTCTGGCCCCTCCAATCACCACAGAGGAGGAAGAGCTACAGAATTCCTTCAGGAAGGTTGCTTTCTTGGAAGGCCTGGGCTTTTCAGAGCCAGTGCTACTGCCATAACATTTACCACATCAATTCTGGAAAGGAAGAAGCATGGGAAGCTGGGCCAGGCAGAAGGCAGGAAACTTGGGAGCTTCTCTGGTTTAATCTTTTCTTCTGTTTTATTTTTAAAAATCCACTTTGCAAAGATGTATGGTCTCCAAGTTTCTGAAAAGGGAAGCAGCAAAGAAACTCCTTCTGGTGTGAATGAAAAGAATTACATAAACCACAGTAAATTTAGTATGAAATTACATTGCCAGCCCCAGAGGAGAAAGATGCTTTTTCCATCCTGCATTAGCCATGTTCAAAGATCCATTATCCTGAGCTCCCAGTCTGTCTACATTTGAAGGGACACAGTGGCGTGTAGGTCTCACCCATCTCATAGGATGGAAGCTGCTGGAATATATTAATTATTTGACCTTCCTTAGGGCATTAGGTTTTTACAGGCGTTCCTTTTTGTATTTAAATAGTTGTGTTGTTTTTACTTTCTAAACTGGGACCCGAGCTCCTGCTGATTCTTGGGCTCCATTAGATCAGATTTTTCTTGCTCTTCGTGTTTTTCAATTTCAACACTTCCTGAAATCCTAGAAGCAAAAGGATGAGGCTTCTAGGCTGAAAAGAGAAAGCTCAGTCCTTCAGATACCGGTTTCAAGTCTAAGCTCTATCACTTTTCAGCTGTGTGACCTTGGGCAAGTTACTTAAATTTGTATCCTCATCTATAAAATAATGATAATTGGGGCACCTGAATGGCTCAGTCAGTTAAGCATCCAACTCTTGGTTTCAGCTCAGGTTGTGATCTCAGGGTTGTGAGATTGAGCCCTGGGTCGGGCTCTACACTGGGCATGGAGTCTGTTTAAGATTCTCTTCCCACCTCTTCCCTTCCCTCCCCTACTCATGAACTCTTTCTCTAAAAATTAATAATTAAAAAATAATAACAACAGTTATTCCTGTTGTGGAATATATTCCACAATATGTTGTTGTGAAATTTAGTTAAAGAAATGTGTTTGTAATGCTCTTGGCTCACAGTAATTTTTCAACAAAAGTATAGTAGGTTCCTATTTCAATTGTTCTAACAACATCTATGGTCTCCCTCTGAGATACTAATTTTCTCCAAAGGTTGCTGGGTGTGTGGCCCTCATAGTGTGGAGTCCAGCTGAACATGCTTCATTCATTCATTCAATAAAAATTTATTAAAATCTTACAATATGCCCAAGGCTGAAATAGATTCTATTGATAAAAAGAAAAATAAGACACTGTCCCTGTCATTTAGAGTTTACTTTCATTGGACAAGACAGACATGAAAGCCACCTTGCAGGCTGGAGCAGACCATAGCATAAGAGGCAGAAGTCCCAATGCTGGGCTTTCCTGAGCCACCCTTGGTTCCTGTGTGGTGAAGCCAGGATGAGAAGTAGTCAGAGGGCTTCTGTGGAGTTTCTGATAGGTCACCACAGATATGGGAGAAACCTATGGATATGCTCCCAATGGAGGAAGTGATCGCTGGACCTTGGGGGTCCCAAACAAACCAACAGAGACCAAGTACAGTAAGTCCACCTGGGAATGGAGAGAGGCATGAGCTTTGAACAGATCCAGAGAAAGAAACTAGAGCATAAATTACACAAGCTCAGAATTGATTCACATTGCCAGCATGGCACAGACCAGCCAGGAGGAGAAAAGCATGGCTCTGGAGACCAAAGGAACTAGGGCACCTGCAACCTCTCTTCCACCATAAGGTTGCATAAAGCCCCCTCCATCCTTCCTCCCTCTTGGGGAGGGAAACAGGGGTTGACGGGCCAATAGGAGACCCCAAGAATTTTTTGGGGGGGAGATCAGCATTTCCTAATAGAACTATTGCATTACTGAATGTGCTCAAGTTCTAAACCAGATTCGACATTTGACTACTTTTTCCTACCCATCCCACATTTCCTGGGAAAGATGACCAGACTGGCTATAGACAATAGAGCTCATTTTCTCTCCATCTGAGTTATAACATGGCTACATTTTGTGACCCATTTTCCCTTATGTTAGGCTCAGCACTGAGCACCAAAGAAACACTTGATAATGCAGCTAGTCCACATCAGATAAAAGAAACAAGAACAGGAAGGCCTATCTGCCTCTGTCAATCCCATTTCCAAAAGATATAGTCAAGACAATGTGCATTTTTTTTTTTTTTTTTTTTTTTTTTGTATCAGATACAGCCCTGGGCCCTTGCACATTTATTCTCCGTTTTTGATGCCTAGACCACATCCAGACCCTCACTGCTCTGGAGGTGGGGAGAGAGGCAGCAGGCCTACCTGGACCAGAGGCCAGCATCCATTCTGTGGCCAGGAACTTGGTTGGTTTTTTTTTGTTTGTTTTTAAATTGAGTTCCCAAAGATGAATCAACTCCATGTCCCCAGAAGTCCCCACAGGTCCCCACCCTGGCCACACACACACAAAGCCACATACCCCAAACACACAGATGAGTTGAGATGTCATGTGGGTGGGTATGGGAGTTTTCAGAGTAGAAGGGTCTTGGCTCTGGTTCCATGATGGAGAGGAGATGCGGGTGGGGTGAGAAGGCCTTGGGAGACGCTATGCCAGCATGTGTTGCCAGAATGGATTGTCCCCACCGGGCAGAGGCAGATGGGGAAGGATGATTCCTGACCCCAACCAGAGAAAAAGGTTTTCTCATGAGCCTCACCATGAACATTTCTCTTGGGTGTGTGAGACAGTCTGTGTCTCCTGCCTGGGGCAGGTGGGAATGTGGGGAGGGCAGGGTGCCGGGGTATGTGGATGACATCATGGGAAGAGATGGGGGTGCTGTGGTATCACAGAAATGTGGGAACTTCCTGGGCGAGAAGTCTGGAGGAGGACGACAGAGTTCGGGATCCTATTTCTGGCTTTAATAACAGCCCTGGTGACAAGCAGTCACATGAGAGGGATGCAGGCAGGCAGGTCTGTCAGGGAACAGTGGCACCTCCTGCGTGGAATGACGGTTTGCTATGAGGTCTTGGTGGCCTTTAATGCAGGGGTGGGGTGGGAAACATGGGATGCATTTTTAGTTGTGAGAAGGTGCAGATGCATGAAAAGAATGGAACAGAGTGCAAAACGGGTGCCATTACAGGGCTTCAAAGCAGTTGCTGAAACACAGCTGAGGAGACTGTGTGAGTAAGGTGGATGGAGCAAGAGCAGACACCCTGTCAGCTCCTTGCTTGTGTCCTTGGGAGATTTTCTTACCTTCTCTGGGCTTCCATTGTCTCTTCTATAAAATAGGGATAACAACAGCACCTTCCTGGCCAGACTGTCAAGTTTAAAAAAGTTAATACATACTTGTAAAAATAAGAATGACACTTTTCACATAGTATGTGCTCAAGAAAAGTTAGCAATTCTTATGGTAGAAAGGGCACTGCAGTAGGACACAGGAGATGGAGTTTTAGTGCGGACTGCCAGTGACTAAGTGAATGTCTCTTTGGGTCTGAGTTTCGTCATTTGCAAAAAAGAAAAAAGGGATCAGATCATATCAATCTTGTCCTCCAACTCTACCATTCTAAGACCTTGACTTAGCCATCTATACAGAGCTGACATAAGTACACTTTGCTCCAAATTATCTTGGGCATGCCAGTGTCTGCAATTCTATCTTAAGGGTGTAGGCCTTTGAGTGAAACATGTCCTTTAATCTTCTGCTCCCTTCTTCAGAGAAAATAGGTTCTAGGGGTGGTTGCTGGGTGTTTAACCAGTAATACATGGGAATGAATTAATTCTTCCAATAATAAATGGAATAATAATAATGATGATGATGATGATAAAAATAATGGTCCCAGAGTAACAGAAGGCCACACTCAGAAAGAAGAGAAAAAGGAAGAATCAGGAATCTAAATTTCCAGTACATGGCTTTTTCTAGGATAGTTGCTGCCCTAAAGTGACTTTTATAAGAAAACAAAGATGAAAGCAATTGTGGCATGACTAATCTATTAGATAAAAGTAAAAACCCAATCACTAGACTATGAAGGGAAAAAAAACCTCGAGTGCGAAACTGAAGGAGGTTGAGACCAGGTGGAAAGGAGGAGTTCTTGAGGTTCTGTCCATACCTCTAAGGGGATCCTGGGTACTCCGCAGCTCTTTGGGAGTGGACATCTGAATGTCCCTGTAAGAGACTGTCATTGCTGGGCATCTTGGAAGTTCTATAGATGCTGGAGTGAAAGCTTAATTGGTCTTCTATAGAAAGCTCAGGGAAGGAATATGTGGGTACTGCAAGTTGAGCTCAGAGAATATCTGAAATGATCTATAGTCATCAGGCAGAAATTGGAGTGACTAAGATGACAGAATTTTTGTCATGCAAGTCAGAGGGAATATTCAGCAACTGGTCCAGAGAGGAGACAGGAATGGGTAGGAAGAAAGGGGAAAGGAATGTCAGAATTCCAGTGACTTATTGCCTGCATGCCCCTCTCCACAACTCCAGTCCAGAAAGAGCGATCAGTGGTGGAAGTGGATCCTGAGGTCACCATTCAGAGGTGAGTAATCGGAAGAAGTCAAAGAAAGTGAGATTCTTTTAAACATTCTTGGTTTCCCCTCACTGAAAAGAAATCCAGGATAGAAAATGAGTTTTCCCTACCATTCTGTGGCCCTCCCATAGTATGGTGCAGGCCACCATCCAACTGATTGGTCCCCACTGAGGAATCTCAAATTAGGATAATGGTGAAAAAGATTTATATAATTATTCACTCACTCATTTGTTCCACATTTATTGAGATTCTTTTCTATGCCAGGTGCTTAGGACATACAGAGAAATTAGCCCCTAACCCAGCAGGTGATATGCACCACACAGTGTACAGTGGAGGGATAGGAGGAGGCTGGGAGCGTCTGCCAGACATGGGGCTTGGGAGAGAGAACTGATTCGAATCTTAGAGGAGAAGGGGGAGTAACCAGGTGGGCAAGGAAGCTTGGGAGAGGGGTTATGGGACACAAGGAACATAAATGAAAAGGGGTAGGGAAGTGGAAGATCACGTGTATATAGGGAACTGGCTGTGGCTCTGCAGAAGGCAAGTGGAGTGTCAAGAAGTGGAAGCTGGTATGGAAAGTACCTAGATGTCCATCAACAGATGAATGGATAAAGAAGATCTAGTATATATATACAATGGACTACTATGCAGCCATCAAAAGAAATAAAATCTTGCCATTTGCGATGGTATGGTTGGAACTAGAGGGTATTATGCTGAGCAAAATAAGTCAACCACAGAAAGACAATTATCATATGACCTCCCTGATATGAGGAATTTGAGAGGAAAAGTGGGGGTTGTGGAGGGTAGGGAAGGAAAAAATGAAACAAGATGGGATCAGGAGGGAGACAAACCATTAGAGACACTTAATCTCACAAAACAAACTGATGGTTGCCAGGGGGTGGAGGGTATGGAGACGGTGGTTGGTTATGGACTGTGGGGAGGGTTATGTGCTATGGTGAGTGCCGTGAAGTTGTGTTAGCCTGATGATTCAGACCTGTATCCCTGGGGCAAGTAATACATTATATGTTAATTTAAAAATTTTTAAAAACAAAAGCCTCCTTTGAATTGAAAAAAAAAAGAAGAAGAAGTAGAAGCTGGAAAGGTCTTGAAGGGCTGCAGGCCACGTAAGGAAGGATGATCTGGGGAAGAGAGGGGACAGCCATGGCTGCCCTTAGGGAGAAGGTGCTATTTCCGTGTGGGGAATGGATGGGAGCAAGGCAGGCTAGAGGCCCAGACACTCAATGGGTTGTTAGGAGGAGGTGAACCAAGGATGTGGGAACAAAAGACAGCCACAAGGTATGTGGGAATGCAGTTGAGATGACCCAGGAGTCACAGATTTGTGAACTGAGGGTAGGGGACAGGGAGAAGGAAAGATCAGGAAGAGGCACAAGGGGGTGGTGAGGAGAGGGAAGGAAGTGGGTGGAGGTGTATGGAGGGGATATTGTCCTTCTGTTCTGGGAAAAAACTGCCTATCAGTTCTCGAATCATGGATCACAGTCTGGATTGGGAGGGACCTTCAAAGTGACTTACTCTGAGCTCCCTACAGCCATCTCTTCTACGTCCCCTTCTGGTGCTCAGCCATGCAGCTTCTTCTTTCACACACTGAACACCAGGTTACTGTGCATGGACCAGGTGCCTGGAGCTATATCAGGCCTTGGGGATGTGATGGTATAAAAAGGCCAATGGGTCAGGATGAAGAGTGCAGAGAAGAATGAAGACATTGGGAAGACAAGGCCAACAAATGAAGGTTTAAAGAATAAGCCACCTGGGTGGCTCAGCTGGTTAAGCTGAGGTCATGATCCCAGGGTCCTGGGATTAGGCCCCACATCAGGCTCCATGCTCAGCAAGAGCCTGTTTCTCCCACTCCCTCTGCCTGCTGCTCTGTCTACTTGTGCTCTCTCTGTAGCTCTCTGTCAAATAAATAAATAAATAAATCTTAAAAAAAAAAAAAAAAAAGAACAAGGGTTATGCAATATCTCCACATGTATTCCCCTACAGCTGGGATGGCCTCCAATGTTATCCCCAGCTGGGACAGGGAGGCCAGGTACATATGCGCACCCCCTTCAGTCAACAGGTTCAAGTTGCCTTTGGAAGGAAATGACTTTGGCAAGATCATCTACAAGAGGCTGAGGGCTGGCAGCACTCCTATTAGCTGGGGAATTGGGTCTTTGATTATAAGGAAGGCCTGGGTGCTGCATTCCAGTGTCTACCACAGAGAAAGCATGCGTTTGAGTATATTCCGATTGTGTTCACCTGTGTCTGTCGGTCTCTCTGTGTGCGTCTCTGTGTGCAGGCTGGGTACCTGTTAGTGTACCTACTTGTAGTGCTGCCCCTCTTGGATCAGGGACCATGGCAGCTCTGCAGGTAGGGAGTTAAGCCTTGCCCTCTGCCAACCACTTTGGTGGACCCTCCAATTCTTTCCTGTGTCCTGTCCAATCTGGGCCGGGTGAAAAGGTACGGAACATGGGCTTTGGAGTGGGGGGTGTCTGAGGATTCTCTCCTAAGATTCTACTTCTGTTCTCACTTACTGAGGAAGAGGGAGAGAAGACTATCCTATAGGACTCCCTCGTGCACATTAGAAAAAGCACTCCTCGCTAGCAGGCCTCATGTGAATGAACATCCTGGCAAGCAGATTAGACAGATTCAGCCCACACTGGACCCTTCCATAGACCACCCTCAAAGATTATCTTATCTGGGCTGTATTTCCTGAGCCATGATAGTACGAATAGGGCTTTGGCAGCCACGTCTTTCTGAGGCAGTCTTTTCCAAGTCCAAACCTGGAATTCCAGTTATTGCCAGAAATCAGGACGACAGTACCTGTCACAAGTCCAGGCTCATGTGCAAAAGTCTGCCCAAAGGCCCCCGGAAGGGTTGGCTCCCCAAATTCAGGGCAGAGGACAGTATGAGAATGGCCTTGGAGGGAGCTGGTGCAGGTAAGAAATGCAGCAACTCCTGGAGTGCCTGCATCTGTCTCCCTCATCAAGGGACATGGACCCAATACACTGTTTGCACACAGCATGTCCACTGACCAAATGCCGCTAGGAGGAGGATCAGCAGAAATGAGTACCCAGGACCTGACTTTGTAGAGACGGAAAACCAGGTCACTCGAGGCTCTGGAACTTGTACCACTACATCCAGGGCAGATTGTATCAGTGGTTCACCCAGACTTTGTAACTTGATGCTTTGCCAACTAGTTTCTCAAAGAGCCTGCAATCACTCTCGTAGAAATAAAATCCCTCTGTTTCTAAAGGTTTATGTTAATGTATTCTTTTACACACCTAATTTTTGGCTATGGTAGACTGGAAGGTTCCTAGGGCAGAGTGGCAGGAGCTTTAGAGTTCTTGAATTCTTGAACACTAGAGCCATAAGAAGCTTGAGATCATCTCATGCAGTGCTGCAGCTCAGAGCCTGAGGCAGAATTCTCCCCATCCTGTTTGATTCAACCCGTGAAATAAACAATAAGAACACAGGTATACAGGGCATACCCACTCCTGCTTATCTCCCGTTGCCAGCCTACTTCATCTTACCACTAGCCCTGAAGGTCATGGGTGCAGTGATTTGCCCAAGTTACCCAGCTGGTCAGAGACAGGATCAGAATCAATGCCCAGGGCCCTTAAGCCTGAGCAGTGCTCGCTCAGCCCTAGAAATCTCTGGTTCTCTTTTGATCTCCGTGGACAGGAGGTATCACTATGAACCTATGACCTGTCATACAAGCCCCCTTTAGCCCCTTGTTCATAAGCAGGCACACTCACATACACACGTGTGTGCACGCACACCCAGAGGCTCAGACTCCTAGACTGCAGAAAGGGTCTAGGTCTTATTTTGTAATTTTGGATTCCACTTAACTCAAGGCCTGGCATGCTATCACTTCTCAATAAATGCTTGTTGAATGCATGAATGAATGATGAATATTAATGGATATTTATCTTCCCAAGATTCTTTGGCCTTCACCATAACCTTGATTCAGAGGCCCAATTGGACCATTGCATGTGGGGGAGGGAAGAAGAGAAACAATAAATTTATTAGTACTGTGCCAGGTACTTAAATGTATATCATCTCAGCTAATCTCATTTTAAAATAAGTAATCTCAAGTGAGCAGACATCCCTCCATGAAGGAGTGACCCCACCATCCCCTCATGCCCATATCTAAGGGCTTTTAAGTACAGCAGGCTTATGGCTTCTGCATCAATTTCTGTTTCTACTTATCCCCAGAAGATCTGAAAAAGAAAACAACATCAGAACTTCTGAAGACCAAAAGCTCAGAATCCTAAGCTTGCAGCCTTCCCTTTTGTGAGACAGAGAAGCAGGAGAATATTAAGAAGAGTGAGTGCAGGAAGCTAAAAATATCTTCAAAGCTTATGTAAATTCAGCGCACATAGAGGCACTGGCCTTTGGGCCTCCAGCTGTTCTCAGGACTGACTTAGATGCCCTTGACATGGAGATCCAGACATTCTCAGAACCCGCCCACCATTTGTAACCTTTAAAAATCTTCCTAATTGTGTTCCATGTTCTTTAAATTTATCACCCCTTGGGAGTCGAGCTACAATATGCTAATGAGGCCATTGAAGAGGCCTAGACACCCCTCCTTTCCCAGCCTCTTGGGAGAACAGTGTGAGGTCAGACATCCATCCTTGGAATAACAGGCGCCTTTCAGAAGGGCTGTACCCTTAACCATTAGCATGTTAAAAGGGAGGGAATCAAAAGATCACTCAATCAGCACCCAATGAGGGCATCATTTCAATCAATAGCACAGCTCATAAAAGTCCTGATGCCACTGACACTGCATAAAAACAATTCCTAATTGAGAATTAAACAAACTTTTATCTGATGCAATTCTGAACTTCAGCCTTTAAAATAACGCCAAGTTCAGAAACACATTTGGCCTCATGATTCCGTCTGGCAGCTTGTATACATTTAGTGGGGATTTTTCCCTCACAGCTGACACTTTGCCTTCCTGGTTCACATAGGAAAATGAGACGGTGTTACTTCCCCAAAGGTCACAGTGCTAAGTGAAATGTTTCTGGGTAGGAAGGGGGCTCTAAATAAGCAAGTATTAACCTGAGGTGACCTATAGTAGGGCTGGGTCCTGGCTTTCCAGATTTGTAACCAACATTTACTAAGCATAATTCAGCTCTTAGGTACTCTGGATGCTGCTGCTGGACTGGGAGACAAGAAGATTTTAATACACTGACGACACAGTCTCCCTGACACTGGAGGCATGGCCATGAACCAGGTGGCCAATTACTCTCAGAAAGAACAGCTCAATATCAACTGTGCTAAATTCAAATGGTCATATAGCAGCAGAGGCTATTCAGCATCCAGATGGACTCGATTGAATGTCTCCATTCAACAGGGCATTCCATTTCCTTACTTGCAGAGTCCTTCCATAGCCAGCTCATCCTGATGGGCCCAAGAAGACCAGGCCCTGGCCAAAATTAAGTGTGTTCAGCAGGAATATTAAAGTAAAAGCAGGAACTTGGAATCCTCCAAGTCAACACCTTCTTACTGTAACATTAGATGGTTGGTTAGAACTCTTCAAATTTCTGTTGAAAACCTGGTCAACCTTATGAACAAATACAAGCAGTCTCTTTGGAATAATCCTGGCTCTGTCTAGAAGAAGCCTCTGCTGCCTTGCAGAACTGGGTTGACCTCCATGGAAGAAGACAATAGTTCAACTCCCTTAGTGCTCACACAAAACCTCACCTTTGCCTCCTCTTCCTCTGGTAGTTAAGGTGTGTGGTACTCCTTTTCATCAACCCCAGCAAGCATTTGCATCTGCAACACTCACTTCAATCTTCATTGCAAAATATGCGGCTGAAACCTTGGGAGGTGCTGCACAAGGGACACAACAGCTACTGTCTCCTACATTTAGACACAGCCAATTGGTTGCCTACCGGCTGAATTCAGCCACAGATGTGTGTGCAAGCTTTCCTCTGCCCAGATCTCTCTCTCACAAACACCACATACACACCACACGTACAAATGCAAACACCACACACATACATATGACATGCGTACCACATGCACATACACACATAAACAAATACATGCACCACATACACACCACTTTCACACACACATACATGCATGCATACACACACACACACACACACACACACCCCACAGTGTGTTTTTCAAAACATAACTTCGAATGGCTTTAGGCTAAGACCTTCACTTCCCATGTCACCACAATTCCCACCAAGTCTCGTTGCCATACACATCTTTGGCTTCACTCATTTACCATGTCTGTCAGGACACCGACAGCAGACCCTGCAGCAGTCTATAAATTTTAACACATATTTCAAGTTTTATCACTCAGAAGTGTGTACACTGGAGCAACAGGTGGTTCCTTCTAGGTAACACACAAGGATTACAGCCAGTAGGCAAATTAACAGCAACCTTATGTCATCTAATTTCTTTCCTTTGACTCAAAAGGTATGGGTGGAGTTGCAGAGGGAGATTCTAGGGTTAGTTAGAACTCTTACTTTTCCATTGCTCTTTCCTGGTGACAGAAATTGTAAATTACTGCTGGACACCCACTGCTTTCATCTCATGGGACTGCCATGACAGAAGACCACAGACTGGTGGCATAAACAACGAAAATCTGCCTTTCAGCTCTGGAGACTGTAAGTCCAAGCAAGATCTTGTTGCCAGAGTCTGGTTTCTAATGATGCTGCTCTTCCCAGCTTGCAGACTATCAGCTTCTCACTGTGCCTTCACATGTCTTCTTTCTGCATGTTTTATAAGGACACCAGTCCTCTCAATTAATTACCTCTTTAAAGGCCTAATCTCCAAATATAGGTATATTGGAGGTTAGGGCTTCAACATATGGATTCTCAGGGGGACACAATTAAGTTCGTATAAAGTACTAACTAGAAAGTCCACATGCAATTGTTGCCACAGCCCCTCTGCTCTTGTACCAACAACAAGGATGATAAGTATGTTAATATTAATTATATAAATTAATTGAAGTCCATTAATATGTGAATATTGATTATATTAAGTATAGGAATTAATTCTATTAATTATTCTGATTCCACATCTCTGGCAGACATGGCTATTTAGTAATGATACTCTTTCCTTCTGAGCATAGGAAACACAGTGTTGAGGGAGCCATTACCAGTTGAACTGGGATAGGAGATATGAGGTATTTGACATTAGTACCACAGAGGCAGGCCTCCTCCATCTTGGGTAAGGATCTAGGAACTGAATGAAAACCCAGGAGTGAGTGGATGGTGCATACTTGTGCTGTAGAGCTCTGGCTTTCCACCATGCTTTCATGCTCGGCAGAGCACCTGACCCACAGGGACCCTTGGCTGACAAAGCCTTGCTAGAAATTCCCTTTCCTTGATTTTGCATCAAGCAATCAATCCTCTCACAGCTTTTCCTTTTCTCTTGCAAAGCTCTAAGAAACTCCAAGCTACAGATAACACTTGGAGCCATTGACCTTGCTTCCTGATTTGGGGAGGGGCTGTCACCTTAGAAATTGTTTCTTCCTAGCTGCCACTTGAACACAATCCAAGAATGTTTTTTCTCTACTTTTCCTGGAATTTTATTCTTACCCACTAAACTGTATTGTTCTCCAAGCACCTCTATCCCTGGAGCTAAACATCCCCATCTCCATCAGTTGACTGGCCTTTCTGTAGAGGAGGCAAAAGAAGGGATTTGCAAGGGGTAAATAATACCACCTTGGTTCTCCATAGAAATGTCTTCAGAAAAATAGGATTTAACATTATGAGCTAAGTTTCAATCAAAGAACAATATAAAGAATGGTATCTGGTCTTTTATAAGATAGGTTTGGAAGGTACTCTTCAGATTACTATTCCTGATACTATTTCTCCTGATAAATGGGACAATCTGCTTCTGCAGCATTTAATTCAAAGAGGAACTCAAGGGATAATTAATAAACCCATCATGTTTTCCTCCTTTCCTTGACTGCCTGTAAACTCACAGCTATGTTTTGTGCTCAGTGTTCATTATTCTTAGCTGAAAGTTTCTGATAAACTATTTTTTTCTTTTCATTGCTGGACCCTCTTATTCATCCTTCATGTGTATGTGTCTTCTATCTGAGCCATCTCTTCCCTTAGGGAGTAACTGGAGTATTTCTAATAAATAATACATCAGAAGCTGAGTCAGGAGCAGATCATCAGGGGACTGGGCTTTCAGCCCAATTCAGTTCACCAATCTTCTATTGACCCCCATTACCAGTTGGTCCCCAAACCCTCTCTTCCTGTTCTCCAGGAAGAGACATTGGGTCTTTTCAAATGATGAAAGGTTCCTACGTTTTTCACTGAGCAAAGCCTTGTCAATAGTTGCCATGCTCTATTTTAGCACAATAACAAATCCCAAGTCCCCAAAACCTGCATAATTCATGAGACACCCATGATTTCAACTTCCCCTTCAATTTCAACCTCTCTCCCAACCGCTAGGCCCATATTTCCAATTATGTCTTCGACATCTCTTTTCAAATATTCCAAACGCACCACACACTAGCAGGCACAAAGCTCAACCCTATCCTTCTGCCCCATCTTTCTAGAAACCTGTTTCTTTTTCTACATCCTCTGTTTCAATTAATAGATCCACTGTTCACTGAGCTTCCCAAGCTACAAGCCTTGATGACTTTACCCCTCATATTCAGTCGGTCCCCAGATGTTTCAGAATAAGCTTCTGAACCTGACGCCTTCCCTGAAACCATGCTATCACTGTCCTAGTGGAGGGCTTACTTTTCTCCCTCCTGAGCTACTGCAACAACTTCCTGAGTCTTTCTGCCACGCATTCTTTCCCTCTACTCCCATACCACCATCACCGCCAGCCTGCTCACCTGCAGCTTACAGACTTCACTGGGCTCTCAATGCTGTGACATAAACACTGAGTTTATAAAGTAGTGCCCAAGGTCCAGTGCAGTCTCGTCCCAGCCTTCCGCAGCTTCCTCTCTCACTTTCCATTAGGACTTCTATGGTCTAGTCATACTGAATTTCTTGTTCTTTTTTTTTTTTTTTGTAATTTTTTTTAAATTTTTTATTTTTTATAAACATATATTTTTATCCCCAGGGGTACAGGTCTGTGAATCACCAGGTTTACACACTTCACAGCACTCACCAAAGCACATACCCTCCCCAATGTCCATAATCCCACCCCCTTCTCCCAAACCCCCTCCCCCCAGCAACCCTCAGTTTGTTTTGTGAGATTAAGAGTCACTTATGGTTTGTCTCCCTCCCAATCCCATCTTGTTTCATTTATTCTTCTCCTACACACTTAAGCCCCCATGTTGCATCACCACTTCCTCATATCAGGGAGATCATATGATAGTTGTCTTTCTCTGCTTGACTTATTTCGCTAAGCATGATACGCTCTAGTTCCATCCATGTTGTCGCAAATGGCAAGATTTCATTTCTTTTGATGGCTGCATAGTATTCCATTGTGTATATATACCACATCTTCTTGATCCATTCATCTGTTGATGGACATCTAGGTTCTTTCCATAGTTTGGCTATTGTGGACATTGCTGCTATAAACATTCAGGTGCACGTGCCCCTTTGGATCACTATGTTTGTATCTTTAGGGTAAATACCCAATAGTGCAATTGCTGGGTCATAGGGCAGTTCTATTTTCAACATTTTGAGGAACCTCCATGCTGTTTTCCAGAGTGGCTGCACCAGCTTGCGTTCTTGTTCTTTTTAAAACAAGCCATGCTCTTTTAGGACTCTGGGCTTTTGCACTATTATTCCTTCTGCCAAGAATACTATTTACATTGCCTACTTTTCTACCTACAAAACGATTTTTATTTTTCATGAATTAACTCAGATAACAATACTCTGGCCACCTACCCTTCAATCAAATCTTTCTTGACCTTTCTACCTTGTCTTAGCTACCTTCCACAGTCGTCCCTAGAACTTACCCAAGTGTATTCAAATTGCTTGTTAACAGGCTTATCTCTGAGCTAATTTAGGCTAAAAACCATATTGTCCACAGGCCCCAGTACCAAGCACAGTAAATGGTACAATGTTGGTGCTGATGAAATATTAATAAAGTGGGCAGTGATATATGGAAGAGGAATAGGGGCAAATGTGGGGTGATGAAACATCTCTACTGAACTGGTTTACTGGTTCAGGATCCTATATTCAACAGCTACGGCCTCGCTGAGGTATGGAGAAATAAAGAAGTGAGCAGAGGCTGCTCTAGCCTGCTATCTTAGCCATTCTGGGGCTCATGATGCCTCTGCCTCTTGCCTCTCCCTTCACTGTCCCTTCTCTGCCTTCACCAGAAGAACCCCATCTTCTGAGAAGCAGCATCCTTAGAAGATACAGGAGGGACACGCCCATTCATGCAATTTTTGCTCATAATTCAGGGTAGACTTCACTAGTCTCATCCCATGATACTGTCTACTTATTGGATTTTGTGTCTTGTGGCAAACCCCACTTGTCCACAAAGCACTGAAACTGCTAGAGGTGATGTAGCTGATTATATTTTTCAAAGGTGGCCACAACAGCACCTCCTATCTCACTCTCTTCTATAGTGTGACCTTCCTTAGCCCTATCGCTCTCTTCCCCTTGAATCTGGGAATTCCCTGTGATTGCTTTACTCACTAGAGATGAAACAAGGAGCCACTGAAAAAAAGACCAAGACTGAGGGGGAAAAAATATGACCCTTGTTATATAGAGGCAGAAAGTCTTGCAACAATGTTATTTTTATACTGCAACTGTTTTTGTAATGACATGGAAAATAAAAATAAACCTAATGAACAAGGGGATTTGGCTAAGGAAATTTCTGAGCAGATTGCCAGAGTGCCAACTCAGTTCTCTTACCCATATAAATGGAACCATTTGGTGCTAAAGAAAATTTAAAGGAAACAGAAAGGATCCAGGACTTCTTGGGTTTGAAAATAAAACTATCTTCTCCATTGTCTCACAGAAGAAAATTTTCAAAAGCAGAAATGGCCTTAGGGTGAAGATCAAATCCAGGGTGCTAAAACACGAAAACATCTTAGGGTGAATATCAAGCTAAGGCTGTGACTGTAAAACTCTTTCTTAGCCTTAGAAAGGTCAAAACTGATGTATCAGAGACTCTCAAATAGACAAAAGGACTTCTAAGTATCTTAAGGGTATTCCTTGCAGATCTTCTTGTTAAACAACAGGGTTTCTAAGACTCAAGGGTGTTGTCTCACAGCAGCCTCAGACACATGCCAAGGTGGGAAAAACAACAACAACAACAACAACAACAACAAAACTCATTGCAAAGACATTTTTAAGTATGGGGTTTAACTGATAAAATACATTAATATATAATAAACACAAAATTTTTAAAAGAATTGTAGCATCTCAGACTGAAAGAGACAGAGAAAGTACAAAATGAATAGAAGCCTTTGAATCCTTTAACGTCTATGGGCACCAAGCAGTCTGAGAAGCTTACTTAGCTACAAACATGGAAGTTTCTGTACAGAAAAGAAGGACGACACTGAGGCTAGAACTAAGGGCCCAGAAGGCAAAGCCAACAGTCCTAGAGAATAACTCCAGGATGTAGGATTGAGCCCTAACTAAGGAACTAACAATCTGTGCTTAGCTCAATTTTTAAATTGCTATGAACCAGTGACCACTATGTGCCGCTCGGCTTTCCTCTTTTAGAATGGGAATACAGTAGCTGTTACCCCGTACTTGTCTCACCTGGGTATGTGGGGAGTGGAGAGAGTTTACTGTATTTTTAAGTCATAGATCCTTAAAGCAAGAAGTGTCATTCTCCGCCCGCAAGGACGACAAGAAGCCTAGTTCGGTGTTAATGCTTCATTCCATTTTTTTCGTCAACTTCCTTAGCTTATATGCAGCAGGGTGACCAATAAGGGGCCAAGCAATGTGGAGAGCCAATGAGAGTCTTGTTACTATGCTGATTAAATTTGAAACAGCCAATGACTATGTCCTCCTTTAGGCGGGCTTCACCAGAAAGTTCGTTGTTTACTTGCAGCGTATTTTGCTGGCAGTGAGCCAAGTGCCATCTTGTGATGGTGGGGACTTTCCCGGCTGGAGGTGGTCCCCGACAAAGAAGAACTATGCTAAAAGAATTGCACCAAAGAAACCCCCACTGTCACCTGGACCAAATTTAGTTGATAAGATCTTGGACTTTGAACTGGTGGCACAATGGGATGAAACTTTGAAAGTTTTGGGGGAAGGAATGACTGAATACATGTGATGATGGACATAAGTTTTTGTGGCCAGAGGCAAATAATATTTTCCAGAGGTTATTGAAACAATTTCTCACATTTCACATGTATCTCCAAAATGTAACCTTGCCGATACGCTGTCAAGAGATGAAACCTAATCCCCTACCCTTGGGTCTAGGTGAGCTTGTGACTCTTTTACCCAATAGGGTAAAACAGAAATAATAATTTGTGTCTTCCAAGGCTGGGCCATGAAAGGTGATACAGTTTTGACCTTGTACACTGGAACATAATGGAACAAGTCCAGCTACCCTCAAGCCACCATGAGAAAGTCCAGACTAAAGGGGAAACCGCATGTAGATGCTTTAGTTGACAACTACACATGAGTTTTCAGATGACAGCCAATATCAGCTGCTAAATATGTCAGTGTAGATGTCTCTAGATGATTCTACCCCTCAACCACTGAGTCACAGCCAGCCATGGAGTCTCCTAAGCCCAAGTGCAAGACATCATGACAGACAGATAAGCCAACTTCACTGTGCTCTGTATGAATTCCTGACTCACATCATTCAAGAATAAAATACAAAATTTTTAAAAACCATTTAGGGGGGCTCAGTTGGTTAAGCGACTGCCTTCAGTTCAGGTCATGATCCTGGAGTCCTGGGATCGAGTCCCACATTGGGCTCCCTGCTTGGCAGGGAGTCTGCTTCTCCCTCTGACCTCTCCCCTCTCATGTTCTCTCTCTTTCATTCTCTCTCTCTCAAATAAATAAATAATATCTTTTTTAAAAAGCCATTTAGGTTTTTTTTTAAGTTCAATTAATTAACATAATTATTTGTTTCAGGGGTACAGATCTGTGATTCATCAGTCTTATATTATACACAGTGCTTATTACAACATGTACCCTCCCCAATGTCCATCACCCAGTTGCCCCATTCCCCCACCCCTCTCCCCTCCAGCAACCCTCAGTTTGTTTCCTAAGATTTAGAGCCTCCTATGGTTTGTCTCCCACTCTGGTTTCATCTTGTTTCATTTTTTTACTCTATTCCCCTATGATCTTCTGCCTTGTTTCTTAAGTTCCACCCATCAGTGAGACATTTAGTTTCAAAATAATATTATAATGTAACAATTGGAGTAAATGGACATGAGCTCTCTCAAAAATGTTATCATTTATAATACTGCTGAAGTCTATCCCTTATCCAAATTCCATCAAACAAATTGAGAAAACATATAAATCCTATATACAAACTAAAAGAATGGAGAAGGCAAAATTCTGTCAAAGAGTGAGCCTATGGATTATCATCTCTGGATATATAAACTTATTCCAAAGGACAATCTTAGAAGATAATAAAGTTACCCAGGGAA
The DNA here is from genome assembly GCF_030435805.1 of Mustela lutreola. Classification (NCBI taxonomy): domain Eukaryota; kingdom Metazoa; phylum Chordata; class Mammalia; order Carnivora; family Mustelidae; genus Mustela; species Mustela lutreola. The sequence continues at coordinate 184,620,080 of NC_081290.1, read as the reverse complement.
CTAAGAAGAATAAATATTAACTAGAAAGAGTTAACTCCCAAATGCTGACACCTTAGGTGGTACAATTTTTCCTGTAGATCTTCAACAGTTTTCCTGAAATTTTAAAAATCTACTCAAAAAACCTCCTACTTGTTGCAAAAATGGACTAAGAAACACCAGAATTAGCAAAATTAAATGTAGACTCATATATTTCTGGTGTTGTCTAATAAGTTTGAAAAGCAAGACTTAAAGGGATGAAATCATTTCCAAGTAACTGAACTTCGTCCCAGGAAAACAATCAAGAATATTTATAAGAATACATAAATAAATACCCCATCAGCACTCACCAAGATATAATTCACAATCTCTGGCATCAAAAACTAATAGACATTACAAGAGATAGGGAAATATGATCCATAATGAGGAGAAAAATCAACCAGTTGAAACGAATTCAGAACAGACACAGGTGTTAAGAAAAGGACACGAAAACAGTTCTTATAACTTACTTCCATATAGTCAAAAAGTTAAGTGGAAACATAGGATATATTAAAAAGACCCAAATAAAACTTCTACAGATGAAAACTATGATATCTGAATATAAACTATAGTGGATTAACAACAGTGCACTAGAAATTGCAGAAGAAAAGATTAGTAAACATATAGAAATAGACACTATCCAAAGTGAAAAAAATAACTTTCTGAAGTGAGCTGTGAGATAATTTCCAAGAGTTGTGCATTTAACTGGAGTCCTTGAAGGAGGAAGATGAAAGAAATATATTTGGAAAAATAATAGCCATTTCCCCCCCCCCCCCAAATTTGATGAAAACTATAGATTGACAAACACAAGAAACTCAATAAACTCCAACATGAAGAAATGTACATTGTGGCACATTGTAATCAAATTGTTCAAAATCAGGGCTAAAAAGAAAGTCTTAAAAGCAACCTGGAGGTTGGGGGTTGCAGAGACACCTTACACACCAAGATGCAAAGGTAAAAATGGCAGATTTCTCATTGGAATCAACAGAAGGGAGAAAAGAGTAGAGTATCTTTAAAAACAGTAAAAGAAAAAGAAAACCTGTCACACAGAATTCTATATCCAGTGAAACTATCTTACAAAACCAAAGACAAAATTAAGGACTTTTTCAGAAATACAAAGTTAGAAGAATTTATCATCAGCAGACTCATACTACAAGAAATGTTAAAGAAAGTCCTTGAGGAGCACCTGGGTGGCTCTGTTGTTAAGTATCTGCCTCTGGCTGAGGTCATGATCCCAAGGTCCTGGGATTTAGTCCTGCATCAGGCTTCCTGCTTGGTGGGAGGCCTGCTTCTCCCTCTCCCACTCCCCCTACTTGTGTTCCCTCCCTTGCTGTGTTTCTCTCTGTCAAATAAATAAATAAAATCTTAAAAAAGGAAGAAACAAAGTCCTTCAGGTTTAAGGAAATTGATACCAGATGGAACTCCTGATCTATACAAAAGAAAGAGGAACACTGGAAATTGTAACCAGATAGGTAAATGCACAAAATTTCTAATTACTTAAATCTAAAAGAGAACTGTTTTAAACCAAAATCATAATAATATGATAAATTTATAACATAGGTAAAAGTAAAATTTGTGACAACAATAGCCCCAAGAATGGGAGAGGAGAAATTTAAGTATACTACTTATTCATATGTCATATTTTATAGTATCACTTGAAGCTAGACTGTGTTGCTAAAGATATACTCTGAACCCTAAGGCAAGCACTAAAATAACAAAACAATGAGTTACAATAAACTAAAAATGAGATATAATGGAATTACAAAAAAAATTCAGTCCAAAAGAAGACATAAAAAGTGGAGAAAAGAACAACAACAAAAACAGATGGTACAAGGAGAAAAAAATAGCAAGACAATAGATTTTTATCTTAACAATATCAACAATTGTATTCACAGTCTAAACTAGATGTCAGCAAACTGAGGTCCATAGGACAAATCTGCCCTGCAGCTTGATTTTCTGTGGCTCTTGAGCTAAGAATGGTCTTTACATTTTTAAAGAATTATTTAAAAAGGAGGAGGAGGAGGAGGAGGAGAAGGAGCTAGCAGGAACAGCAAAGATCACATAGCCTCAGCCCATGAAACATAAAATATTTACTATCTGGCCAAAAAGCTTGCCAACTCTTGGACTAAACATCCAAATTAAAAGGCAGAGATTGGCACCTGGGTGGCTCAGTAGGTTAAGCAACTGTCCTCAGCTCAGGTTACAATCCTGGGATCGAGTCCCTCATTGGGCTCCATGCTCAGAAGGGAGTCTGCTTTTCCCTCTAACCCACCCCTTCTCATGCTCTCTCTCTCTCTCTCTCTCTCTCTCTCTCAAATAAATAAATAAAATCTTAAAAAAAAAAGCAGATATTGTCAGATTAGATATAAAAATAAGGCCCAACCATATGCTGCCTACAAGAAACACTTTAAGTGCAAAAAGGTTAAAAAGTAAAGGGATGAAAAAAATATACCACTAATCAGCACTAAATAATGCTATCAATATTTGCACTAATCAAAGGACAGCTGTGGTTATATTAGTATTAGAAAAAGTAAACATCAAAAAAAAAAAATACTACCAAGGATAAAGAAGGTCATTTTGTAATGGTACTGGGTTAATTTATCAGGAGGGCATAATGATCCCGAATGCTTATGCACCTAATAGAGTTTCAAAATACATGAAGCAAAAACTGATAGAACTACAAAGGCCAATAAACCAATCCCTAATTGTAGTCAGAGATTTTAATACCCATCTCTCAATAATAAAGTAAGCAAGACTATAGAAGACCTAAACAACACAATCAACCAATTTGACCTAATTGACATTTATAGAACACTGAATTCAACAAAAAGTTGAATATAGTTTCCTCAAATGAATATGGAACATTTACCAAAATAGACCATAATCCGGGTCATTAAAAAAGTCTTAACAAATTTAAAATTTTAAAGGATTCATGCCACATGAATTATGTTTTTGAACATAAACTTTACTTTTAACCTTTTTACTTTCAACCTTTTTGTATAATTCAATTTATACCAATAATAGAAAAATCTTTGAGAAAATACCAAAATATTTGAAAACTAAATAATATACAGGATCAAAAAAGAAAAATTAAAATTATTTTGAACTGAATTAATAAAACACACGATATACTAAAATTTGTGAGACACAGCTAAAGCAGCACTTGGGTGAAATTTATAGCACTAAATGGCTATATTATGAAAAAAGAAAGGCCTCAAGTAAGTGACTTCTAATTCTATCTTAAGAAAGTAGAAAAAGAAGAGCAAATTACATTTATAATAAGAAGAGTAAAGGAAATAAATAATATCAGAATGAAAATCAATGAATGAGAAAACAAAAAAACAACTGGGGAAAAAAAAAATCAATAAAGCCTCCAGCCAAACTCATGAGGAAAAAAAGACAAGAAACAAATTAGCAATATCAGGAATGAGAGAAATAGGATCCATACGAATTCTACAGATAATAAAAGAATAAGGGAATATTAGGAACACCTCTATGTCAATGAGTTCAACAACTTACAAGAAAAGGACAATTTTGAAAGACAATTTACCAAAGTTCACTCAAGAAGCAATAGCCTGAATAGCACTATGATATTAAAGAAATTAAATTTGCAAATTAAAATTGCAAATATAATAAAACTGAAATTTCAAAATTTCAATAAAAAAAACTAAAAGCCCAGAAGTCTTCACCTATGAATCATACCAAATGTTTCCAAAAAGTGGAGAGGAGGAAACACTTTCCAACTCACTCTATGAGGTCAGCAGTACCCTGATAAAGAAATCACATAAAGACTTGTGGAGAAAAGAAAACGACAGACCCATGTCTCTCATGAACATAAATGCAAAAATTTTAAACAAATCAGCAAATCAAATCCAATAATATTTTTTTAAAAATTAATATGGCATGACAAAGTGAGGTTTGTCCCAGAACTGCAAGGTTGGTTTAACATTTGAAATAAATATATTATATTAATAAATAAAGGAAAAAAACCTTATACGATCATTTCAATGGATGAAGCAATTGATAAAGCTCAACATCCATTCATGATAAAAACTCTCAGCAAACTGGAAATAAAAAGAAAGTTCAATTCATGATGACATTATGAAAAACCAATAGCTAACACTATATTATATATTACCATTATAATGGTAAAAGGTTGAATGCTCACCCTCTTGAGAGCAGGAACAAGGCAAGGACATTCACTTTTACAATAAGAAAAAGAAAAAGAAATAAAAAGCATCCAGACTGGAAAGAAGGAGATAATACTGTCCTTTATTTTTTGCAGATTACCTGATTATCTATGTAGAAAATGCAGTGGAATATGCCCAAAAAGAGCTGTTAGAATTAACTGAAATTTTCATACGTGTAGTGGAATAAAAATATGAAATACCTAAAAAGAAATCTAACAAAAGATATGCAATACATACACATTGAAAATTCTAATACATTGTTGAGAGAAAGTAAAGACCTAATTATATAGACAGATAATATTGTGATCATGGGTCAAACAACTCAATATTGTTATGATGTTAATTCTACCCAAATTGACTTATAGATTCATGTAATCCTGACAATATCCCAGAAAGCTCATTCTAAAATTATTATGGAAATGCGAAGGACATAAAATAGAACTTTGAAAAAGAGAACCAAAGTGTGAGAACTAACACTATCTCATTTCAATACAGTTTGGTATTAGTGCCAAGATAAATAAATAGATCAATGAAACTGAAGAGACAACTGAGAAACAGATACACATATACCAGATTTTTCACAAAGGTACAAAACAATTCGGTGGAGGGAAAGGTTGTCTTTTTTAACAAAAGATACTGGAGTAATTGCATATTTAGGTGCCCTCTCCTCCACCAAAAAAGAATTTCAATCCATACTTTCCATTATTTAAAAAAATTAACTCAAAGTGCAGTATAGATTTCAATATAAAATTTGAAACTATAGTATTTCTAGAAGAGAATATAGGTGATAAAATCTGTGATCTTGAGTTAGACAAAGATTTCTTAGATATGACTGAAAACATGATCCAAAATGGGAAAAATTAGTTGGACTTCTTCATCACAACTAAAAATGTCTGCCTTTCAAAAGATACTGTTAAGAGAATGAAAAGACAAACCACAGACTGGAAGAAAATATTTTCAAAATATTTATCTGATAAAGGATTTATATCCAGCATATGTAAATGTTAGGTCCATAATCAAAGGAGTGAGACTGATACAAAGCAAAGGTCAAGCAAAGCTTTATTTCGCACCAAGCATGGAAATCAAACTGACTGGTCAGGGCCATCTCTTACAAAGAAGCGACCCCTCCCTACCTTGCCGACTAACTTTTAAAGGGCAAAGGCCATGTGGTCGAGTCTGGCCACACAAAGGTGGCCAATGAGATTGCAACACACAGAGAAAGCTGCACAGTCATGCTAGGTCACACACGGATGGCCAATTGAATTACAATTCACCCCATAACAGCTATTTGAACTAGCCTATCACCTTGGTCAGAACTGGTGCCCAAAAGGTGGGGTCCACACTCCTTGGTAGCTAGGGAGACAGTACACGTGCCCCACTGATTGGATGTCTCCACCTGGCCCAACTCATCCCTGCATTCCGGCTGTTATCTCCACCTGACCTGACCCGCCCTTGTATTTGGGCTCTGTTGCCTGGTACTGGTCCACCATATTATACTAGTTTCCCGGACTTGCTTTTAATAAGTAAGTCCCCTGGAGGAAGGCAGGGTCAGTTTGGGTTTTACTGCATAAACAACAAAATGGCTGTTTAATCCAAGATGGAATCGCTCTGGCTAAATAGGCCCTTACATAAAGATCTCTCAAAACTAGCTAAGGGGGTGCCTGGGTGGCTCAGGAAGTTAAGCATCCAACTCTTGATTTCAGCTCAGATCATGATCTCAGGGACATGAGATTGAACCCTGCATCAGGCGGAGCCTGCTTAAGATTTCATTTTTCCTCTGCCTTTACCCACCCCCACTCCCAGCACTCTCTAAAAATTAATAATAATAAGAAGAAGGAGGAGGAGGAGGAAAATGAATGAGTAAATGGAATGTCAAAAGAGTTAAATGAACACGTCATCAAATAATGCATATAGATATAAAAAATGCACACAAAATGATGCTTGATGCCAATGGACTTTAGAAAAATGCAAATTAATACCAGGGCAACATGCACAATCTACCCATTATAATGATGAATATTAAAAAGACTGATCATACCAAGTGTTGGGGAAGATGTGTGAGAACTGAAACTCTTAATCACTGCTGGTGGGATTATAAAGTAGTGCAATTACCTTGGAAAACAGTTTGGCAATTTCTTTAAAAATTAAATATATACCTACCATATTCCCAGCTATTCAACTCCTAGGTATTTATCCAATTTAAATGGATGCATATGTCCATACAAAGATTTTGTACATGAATATTCACAACAGTTTAATTTGTAATAGCCTGAAACTGGAAACAGCCCAAATATCCATCAGTGTGTGATTAAATAAGAGTCTCGTGCTCTACCGACTGAGGTAGCCGGGCGCCTAATGTGTGATTCAATAAATAAGCTGTGGGATATACATATTTTGGAAAATCACTGTACAATGAAAAGGAAGGGAGTCTTAACACATACAGTGACATAGGTGAATTTCAAAATACTTACACTGAGTGAAAGAAGCCAGACAATAAAAAAGAGTACAAAGGGGCACAGAAATAACTTTTGAAGGTAATAGATATGTTCATAATCTTGATTTGTGGCTTCAGTTTCATGGATATAGATATGTCAAAAGTTATCAAACTATACACTTTAAATATGTATAATTTATGTTATTTAAATATGTGTGTGTGATATAAATTGTACCTCCACAAACCTGTTTTAAAAATTTAAATGTCAAATAAAAACTGTAAAAAAGTTTTGGAACCACTCTGTCGCCCTTAAAAATACAGCCCTTGAAAAGGCCACCTATGAAAACACAAGTTTAAATGAAGGCAAAAAACTTTGGTGTGTGAGGACACTGCTGGAAGCAGAGATGAGGCCCAGTGTGTCAGGCATGTGCAGGTTATTAATGCTTTTTCCTCTCTCTTCTGCTCCTGTCACTTGGTTTAAATGGGGGCAGAAGAATCTCCAAGGAACAGCGACTGGACCCCCATCTATGGAAGGCGAGAGATCATGAGATATCCAGTGCACTGGGGGTTTCCCAACAGAAGCGAGAAAGAAGATAGGGCCCAGGAGAGAGGAGCCTGTCACTGCAAGCCAAACATAGCTTCGGTACTAAAGGAAGGAGGGGAATTGGTGGCTGCAGATGCATCTTGCAGCTGTTGTGGGAACTCAGCCCATCCCAGCCACCATGGTGCTGTGTGTGCCCTCCAGGAGAAAGGGGACAGTGTATATGAACTGAAAGGACTGATTCACAGAATTCGGTAGCACTTTGGGATCTGAGCCACCAGCGGGGACATGCCGTGTGTCTGAATCATAGCACCCTCCCCACTGAGTCTAACAGTCTACCTCCTGGTAGACCGGGAGCTGCCAGAGCCTTGACAATACGAAGGGCATCCTCTGCCTTCTATGGAGCAGAGCCACCCCGAGATGAAGCAAAGGGAATTCAACCTGGCTCAAAGAGATGGACAGCACTGGCCTGGGCTGCACAGAAATTAAGGGAGTCAAGGTAGAGAAGAGAGCTGGGCCAAGGAGCTCTAGCAAGAGGACCCAAGCAACATTCCACCAAAGCCCTTGCCTGAGAAAACATGCAGAAAGAAGTAATATTACCTTCCTTCTTCCAAAAAAAGCATAATTTCCCAGGATGACCCAGAAATTGAACTGCTCTGAGGTAGCAGTCATATACTTACAGCTCTGTAGCTTGAAGTCCCCAGGGCTCTGGAAAAAGAAGCCATGGTGTGGACGGTCAGAACAAGGCACTGCTGTCACCAATGGTTTAGGAATGTTGGGCAGGCTAACTTGGCCAGTGAGGATCAGGGCTAATGCCGGATGCCGTTAAGGCAACCTCTGGAGAATTCCTGGGGATACCTAGGAGCCAGAAACTACGTATCTATCCACGCATTTTAGATACAATTGTGTGGTGACTTTCAAAATTTAAGTTTTAGTATTAATATGATACATTTCTAACCACAGGCTAGGAAATAACTGAAATTAATGTAAATTTGTACCCCAACTAACACTAACAGTGTATTTTTCTCCTATAGGAGAGAAGGAAATATAACAAAACCCTCTCAATGTGGTGGTCCATATTCAGAGATGTATGATGGAAGATAAGAACAGATTCAGACTGACCTCCTCCAATGATAATTCTACAAAATGATAGCACATACCCCAGACCCTGTTATGAAATAACATCAACAAAATAAAAGTAAACAGCATGGTTTAAACAAAAGCATGAACTAAAATTTTCCAAGTATTCACTATAAGTTTTTTTAAAAATGTTTATCTGTTGGGTCCTGACACTGTACTTCGCAGTGAGGAAGATCTACTGTGCATATGATATCGGTGACCGAGGGAACTCTCTATCTTTTGCTAACAGAATAAGAAGAAACAGAATAAAACTTTACCAGAGAGGATTTAGATTAGAAAGCAAGAGAAGCATCTAATGGAAAGAGGTATAAAGCCCTGGAGCTGTTGTGTAAGTGACATTTTAAACTCCGTGCTTTTCAGGAGCACCTGTCCATCGGAGACAGAACCATCTCCAAACATCCTGACAGTTCAAAGAAACGTAAACAACGGAAATGGCACTGTAATCCATCATTCTTGTACTTACTCTTTTATCCCTAAGACTAAATATTTTTGAATATCCATCTGATGTGCTAAGTAATGAAGGCAGAGTCCATTCTTTCCATAAACAAACGGTTTTGTTGAGAATTCAAATCAGACATGGCAGAATCTTCCCATTTGCTGGTTGCTAATGTATCTTAACCACGACATACATTCTTACGTGTTCCAATTCAGCAAAGTCTCCTCCTCTTAACAGGAGATGCCAGGTTTGGACGGCGTATTTTTAATCTAGCCAGGAGAACATATTTCCTCCCTGAAACACGGCCCTGACAGCAAGGCAAAGTGTGATTAACTTGTGTCACAAATAGGTGTGGCTCAATCCATCTGGCAAAAGGGAGTTTGTGCTGCCTAATTAGAAAATTTAATGATCTGATCTGATCAAACATCCACTTACAGTTTTGATAAGTGAAGTTACCCAATTAGATTATTGCAAATGGGTGTGGGCTAGTGTCCTAAAGAAACCCCTAGAGCCAGGAGTAGGGACCTTGGGATGATGCGATTTGTACACATTTAGGTCAGCAACATACATTATAGCAAAGGAATGATGCACGACTTTCTGAAGCTTCTTGGCCAGTAACTTGTGAAACGCTGATCTGATTTGCTTGGAAATTTTTAAAATAATTGGCTCCTGCTGGCTGAGGCCCCATGCCAACACCGCATGGTAATTCATTCGTGACATTCCTAGAAGAGAGAATCTGCCGGAAGAGCTGCAGTAATATGTTTAGGGAATAATCATGCCACCTCTGAATAGGATGCATAAAAGGAAGCAAACAGCAGGAGGCCAGCAGAGAGCCCTCTGGGTTTCCAGGGAAAAGATTCTCAATTTAAATGGAAATTGTATGACTATTCCTCCTTTCTTCCTTCTCAAACTCCAAGTAAGACACTAGCTAGGACCATTTCAAGATCATGTATACAATCCCAGAAATAATCATTTAGGTCTCCTGGATTTGTTATTTAGTGACCAAAGCTCTAGAGACTATGATAGTGACTTTGCAAAGAACCCACTTGAGGTACCAGGTTCTGGGCTTCTATAGATATCCCTTGATTCTTGGGAAGCTTTTCAAGAAATACATGTTCCCTTTGAGAAACAAACAAAACCACCAAGGTAACTGAACTCTTCTGGAAGTAGCAAGGATTGTATTGTGGCTCAGAGCTAGAGTAAAGGAACTCAAAGAGAAACAAGTACCAAGATCATGAGAAAACAAACAGTGGGACTAGGGTTGATCTCTTAAAATTCAAAAAGAAAGGAAGGGAGGAAGGGACAAAGCAAGTTTCAAGAAAAGATTCAAGGGATGAAAGGTGAAGACAATATGGGAAACTCTAAGCAACTGGGAAGTCCAAGAAGGAACAAGTTTGTTCTGTACCACACCGAGTTCCAGGACAGCTCCATCCCTATTTGACACCAACCCCAAGAGCAGATGGTATTCTTCAGGAATTAACATATTAGGAAATCTATAAACGGCATACTGGAGGCATCTATAACCAAACACTGGTCTGCATACTTGTGATCTGAACAAGGCATTCATGTCAATTATCCTTGACAACCCCCTGCTGGAGGCCCATTTTCAAATCCCATCTCCTGGGTTTTCCCATCTACAAGGATGAAGAAAGAGCAGTAACCAGTGGTCTCAGCCTAAGAAAAACAAGATGGAATCCCAGCTCTAGGAAATGGTAACAAAAGTCACCTGCTCTGATAATGTCCCAGAGTAAATGGTGTAATTAGTGGACCTTCGGCTCCAAGCATACTGGAAGACCAATACAAGGACAATGGAAGAAATGGTGAATGGAAATCTTGCAAAAACTGGCAAGAGTTGAGGGTTAAATGGACTGGCTAGGGCCAGCCATGACCACCCAAGTGTGAAATATTACAATAAACTTCATCATCAGTTTCTAAGGAGTCCTATCTGGTGGAAGCATAGTGCCAGGGTTGTAGGCTGGGACAATTCTTGGAAGAGGCAGCTAAGGTTTCACGGATTTTGAGTTAGGGTAGACATTGTACTTTCAAAAGCAGAATACTGCAACCAGGGGAAGAGGAGTTCCAAAATATTAGGTGACTAAGATTACTTAGGGTCCAGGATTGCTGACCTGGGATCAGAGCCATGCTTCAGGACAAGGGTCCTGGGAGAAAACTGGCCCCATGCATAGTGATGTGGAAAGAATGAGGTTCAGATGGTTGCTTATCTAGTGCCTGAAGCTCTGATAATTCCTTTTTTTAAAGACAGGTGGTCTGACCTGGAAAATGGAATGCCTCCACTCATCCCCAAGGGAAGGGAGTTCTCAACACATCACAAAGCCTGGTTCTTAAGGCTCAAGGACTGGATAAGGCTGAGCACACAGGGGGTGGGTTATTATTGCTGGCAGATGGCTAGGCTGATTCAGGCAAGGATGCTAATAAGAATCTACACACCAGGAGTCTCCAAATTCCCCCAATTTAGAGATAGCTTCTTATAGAGATAAGGTTGAGATATATATACAGGACCTGTAGTCTAACAGAGACTTTCTTATTTATTTATAAAAGCAATTGCACGAGACGTATTACAAAAGTATAAAAATCAGATCACGTTCAATTAATGGATAAAAATGCAATGGCTGGAAATTAATCCTGTCCCAGAAAATCCAAGAAATAAGGAGGCAAAACCAATAGGACATCAAGAAAAATATAGACTAAAATATCATTAATTAAGCAAAGAATAAATATTCAGTGACCATTACCATGTGCTAAATAGTGTGCTAGGTGATGTGGGAAATTTGAAGATAAATAAGATGTGATTTGTACACTCAAAGGACTTCCAAACTAATAGCAAGGAAGCAGGAGTCTGGAGAGGAGCTAAAACATACTAAGTACTTCAGGATCTGCCTATGCTCCTTGGACCTTCTGTGCTCAGGTTGGAACCACAGAACTCTACTCTGCCCAGGCTAGGTGAGCTGAAGAGTAATCCCTGGGAGCAGCCCTTAGCCAATGATTCTCAGGAGTTAACATATAAATATCTCAACTCCTTTGCCCCTCAGGTAGGATAATTCTGAGCCATGTGTTTTGTACTGCTTCCAAGAGTTTCCTCGTGGGCTTAAGCTCCAGGCAACCACTGTTGGTTGTGACTTTATAACAGCCTTCACCGTCTGCCTTCCTTCCTGCCCTCCACTACTGGTATCCTTGCATTTCCCAAATAAATGAATTGCACTTGAGTCCTTGTTTCAAAGTCAGCTTCTCAAGGGATCCAAATCAAGACAAGCACCTACTGTGTACTATACCCTCATTAACTCATTCAGTCCCTTTAGCACTTGGATAAACAAAAATGTTTCATTATAGCACTTTACTGCCTGAGATTCTATGTCAGCTCTCTAACATATTTAGGACTTAAAAAAAAAAGTGTCACAGTGTAGTGGACCTAATCTGGGCAGTCTTCTGACCCCTAATCATTCTCCCAGTAGCTAGAGCTATGCTATCAGCCCCTCCTTTGGGTACATGCACCTTACCCATCTCTAAAATGAGGCCTTAAAGGGGCCACCAATCATAGAATCCTGCTTCCACTGCACATGGTGGGGGTATGTGACTCAAGCAGGACAGTCGGTCTTTTGGAGGTATTTTTACAATTAGAACCAAGAGAAGTCAGTTACTCTCTCTGCTGTGGTGAACTGATAAAAGGTGAGGGCCTGTGATCACTATAGTCACATCTACAGGCACATTGAGAGAAGGTTCATCTTTAGTGGGGAGGACAGAGCCAATAGTGAGAAAAGAAAGCAGAGGTAACAGAGAAAAAGGAAGCTTTAGGGGATATTTGCCTCTGAAGCCAGCCCTTCCTTGGCATTCATTACAGGTGAATGATGTTTCTTTTTTTAATCAAAGTCATATAAAGTTGGATTCCTGCCACTTGCAGTAGAAAGATACTGGCCTAATGCACATACCATGACAGAGACTATGGACTGGCTTACTCAGCATTTATCCTGATATGGTATAGAAGGCAGAGGCAGGAAATAAAATCATAAATTTCCCAGGATTTCTTATACGTGGAGCTCTGGGTAGGACCTAGATTCCACAAATCAGAACAGCTCAAGTGAGCCTTTGTTTCAAAATGGAGTTGAGCAGGAAGCGAGAGGCAGGGTACCCAGCATATAGTTTTAGGTGCTGATTAGGTAAGGCTCTACTGCAATCAATATCTTCCTAATTTAGGAGATGCTTCCTGATTTGATAGCTTTCTGAATCGGGGAGACAGTTTTCCTGATCATGCCAGCAGCAGAGCGCTTCTAAGAGTTGATTATTATTTCTTCAATAATTTTGTAGCACCTAACCTCCTATATTAAAGCCCTTACTGTTTGCACAAAACAGAGCAGATTCCATTATTGGTGTCGTAGCTCTAACGGATCATCTGGTGTGGCATGTATGGCCCTTCATAGCATCTTGCTCCCTACTTACTCTCTTGCCCTTTCTCTTCCTCCTTCCCTTTCTTTCCCTCCTCCTCCACCTCCTCCATGTTCCAGTCACTGAACGACTTGGTGTTCCACAAACATATCCATGTGGTGATGCCCTCTGGATAATAAGAAATGTGGGTCTATCAATGTGAGAAAGGAATCCATCAAAATCCTTGAGGAGAACACAGAGAGCAACCTCTTCGACCTCAGCTGCAGCAACTTCTTCCTAGGAACATTGCCAAAGGCAAGGGAAGCAAGGGCAAAAATGAATTATTGGGATTTCATCAAGATCAAAAGCTTTTGCACAGCAAAGGAAACAGTTAACAAAACCAAAAGACAACTGACAGAATGGGAGAAGATATTTGCAAACGACATATCAGATAAAGGGCTAGTATCCAAAATCTATAAACAGCTTAGCAAACTCAACATCCAAAGAACAAATAATCCAATCCAATCAAGAAATGGGCAGAAGACATGAACAGACATTTCTGCAAAGAAGATATCCAGATGGCCAAGAGACACAGGAAAAAATGCTCCACATCACTCAGCATCAGGGAAATACAAATCAAAACCACAATGAGATACCACCACACCAGTCAGAATGGCTAAAATTTACAAGTTGGGAAACGACAGATGCTGGCGAGGATGTGGAGAAAAGGGAACCCTCTTACACTATTGGTGGGAATGCAAGCTAGTGCAGCCACTCTGGAAAACAGCATGGAGGTTCCTCAAAAAGTTGAAAATAGAGCTACTCTATGACCCAGAAACTGCACTACTGGGTATTTACCCTAAAGATACAAACGTAGTGCTCCAAAGGGGCACGTGCACCCAAATGTTTATAGCAGCAATGTCCACAATAGCCAAACTATGGAAAGAACCTAGATGTCCATCAACAGATGAATAGATAAAGAAGATGTGATATATATATATATATATATATATATATATATATATATATATATAGTGGAATACTATGCCGCCATCAAAAGAAATGAAATCTTGCCATTTGCAACGACGTGGAGGAACTAGAGGGTATCAAGCTTAGTGAAATAAGTCAATCAGAGAAAGACAATTATCATATGATCTCCCTGATATGAGGAAGGGGAGATGCAACATGGGGGGTTTGAGGGGTAGGAAAAGAATAAATGAAACAAGATGGGATTGGGAGGGAGACAAATCATTAGTGACTCTTAATCTCGCAAAACAAACTGAGGGTTGCTGGGGGGGAAGGGGGTAGGGAGAGGGGGGTGGGGTTATGGACATTGGGGAGGGTATGTGCTATGGTGAGTGCTATGAAGTGTGTAAACCTGGCAATTCACAGACCTGTACCCCTGGGGATAAAAATACATTATATGTTTATAAAAAAATAAAATTTTATAAAAAAAAAAAGAAATGTAGGTCTAGGTCTTGGAAGAGAATTCTGCATTAAAGAGATTTAGGAATGAGCTACATGAAGAGATCTATAATGCAGCTGATGTGGATGGATTTCAGAGAGAGAATGAGATGGCTGAAAACCAAACTTCAGTGAAAGTCTGCATTTAAGGTGAACAAAGACTACAGGAGAAGTTGACGAAAGCCTTGAGGGTGGTCAGAAATGCTGGAGGAGAAGACACTGTCACAGAAGCCAATGGAGTGCAAGATCCACGACACCATCAACTGCAGAGAGAGAAGTGGGGAAAGACATTCAGCACACGGGGTAGATTTCTGATGGTTCTGACAGAGTGGTAGGGAGAGAAGTCCAAATGTATAAGGGTAAGGGATGGGTAGTGAGGAAGCAGAGGTAATGAGTGGAGCAAAGGTAGAAAGAGTGGTGGTGTCATCATAGGCGTTAGTACCTTATTGGACAGATGCCCTCCAAGCACTACCAACCCTGTGCCTGCCTCAGTCTGGTACATCTGGTAGAGTCCCCACCCTGACAGTTTTAATACCTGTGATATGTGCCTCCACCCCCAATTTAAAAAGATGAGGGGGAGAAAGAATAGCAAAAGACAAAAATTTTTAAAATAAAATTTTAAAGTGTCTTTAATTAAAAAAAATAAAAAGGGAGAGGGATGCCTCGGTGGCTTAGTCCGTTAAGTGTCTGCCTTTAGCTCAAGTCAGGATCCCCAGGGCTCCTTGCTCAGTGGGGAAGCTGCTTCTCCCTCTGCCTGCCGCTCCCCCTGCTTGTGCTTGCTCTCTCTCTCTCTGTCAAATAAATAACATCTTTGAAAACAAATAAATAAAGGGAGAGAGGAAAGGAAGTTCAGACCATGCCCAGGTCTACCCCGGCCCTACTACCATTCATCACAAAAAGACCCACAGCTCCAAAAATGCCTCTCTCTCTCTCTCTCTCTCTCTCTCAGAAATGTCACAAGTACTGTTGCCTTCTTGTGTGTTGGCGCTTGAAAGACCACTGCTCTTTGGGCAGAAATGTCTCCCCTGGACAGATGATCCTGTGGTCAACCACAGGGAAGGACCACCACACACATGGGTAGAGTTCAGGAAGAAACTTCAGTCTCAGTCCCCAAGATCCAGGCTCCAGGAGAGGAGGCCTGAACCTGCACCTATGCTCCTGGCAGGTACCAGCCAGAAATGGCTTCTGTTGCACAGAGCAGGAAAGCACGTAGCAGTGAACCAGACACTGAAAGTGAACCCGCTGTATCTGGACAGCAGATCATCTCAGGGTCTTCAGTCTCTGTTTCTCCTTTGTTGTTCCACCTTGTCTCAGCCATGCGGTGAGGCTCCAGTGAAGGGTCCTGTGTCCAGTCTTGGGTTGCTGTGAAAGGATTATGAATCTTCCTAGAGGGCAGAGCAGAAGCTGCTGGTCTCAGTGGACTTGCAGCCCTAGGACTGCCCCTTCTCCAGGTACTTTCTGAAGTTACACTATTTCTCTTCCCCAGGGCCAGGTTTTATTTCGCCCTCTCTCAAGGGCCTGTTTGAGGAAAACCATCTCAATCGCGCGCACAGTAGGGTCAGAATGACTCCACCTTCTGTATGCCTCGTACAACCATTTGTTCACTCAATTATTCTGACAATCGGTTGCGCATGTTCTATGTTTGAGGCATTGTGCCTCATTGGGACATAATGGCAACAAGGCACATTTCTTCCCCCAAGAAGTTTTCTATCTAGTAATTTCTCAGAATCTTGTAAGAACAGGGAGACTACAGTTGCCCCATCCATGCCTCAAAACCTTTCTCTACAAAGTTGCTTTGAACGATGGGGGTGAGCAGGGTACCTGTGAGAGGTGTAAAGTCAAGTATGACCACTTCCCACCTCCTTGTGCACATTGGCTTTGTGATCTTTCAGGAATGACCCACTCCCCATCCAACGCCCTCCCACCCACACAGGATGTGCTGCCAGGTGAGGTTCACTATGAAACACTATGGAAAGGTATGTACAAAGCCCTGGAGCCAAACTGAGATTATTCCTACTTGGGGTGGAAAGATAAGGAAAAGTAATCCAGAACATATGTTTACACACAAAGGGAACATTAAAACTAGTATGTTTGCATATAGAGCAAACATTTTAAAATGTGAGCCTGAAAGGAGGTTACTACTGAATGGAAGATCAGGCATGTGGGGATAGGGTCCTAGCCAAGCAGAATTCAAGGGTAACTCTTGGAGAGAGGGAGGGATACATCTCCCCTAGGGATAAGAAAGAAGGGAAGAGGGAGAAGGATGATCCTGACAGATGCTGGTTAGAAGAACAGACACTGTAGTAATTCAGATACAAAGGGGTATGAATATTGCTTCCTTTTGATTGTGGAACTCCAGTGATCTTTCCAGTTAGAGGGCTTCCCTTTGTGTGAAGTGACGGCTGCGACACTACCTCTCCCCCCCTAAAGAGGCAGAGAGGAAATAGCCACACGTCACCTCACACTATTCCACTAGTTCCTGAAAGCCAAGGTATGACCTGTGATTTGTGTTCAATCAGAAGCTCCTCCTAGATCTTTCAGTGAGGTAAGTGTGACCTAAAAGTGAAGGGAAGGCCTGTTAGTTACCTACTGCTGCATAACTAACTCAAAATTTAGTGGCTCAAAACAACAAACATTTCTTCTCAGTTTCTGTTGGTTGGGAATTCAGAAGCAGCTTAGCTGGGTGGTTCCTGGCTGGGCCTGCTTCACCTGAAGGCTTGACTGGGCTAAGGATTTACTTCCAAGAAGGCTGACTCACATGACTATTAATAGGGGGTTATAGTTCTTCACTGGCTGTTGGTAGGAGGCCTCATTTCCTCTCCACAAAGACTGCTCCACAGGGCTTCTTGAGTGACCCTACAGCATGGCAGTTGGTTTTCCCCAGAATAAATGATCCAAAAGAAAGTCAAAACTATGACATCCCCAGGAAGTTACACAGTGTCATTCCCATTATATCCCACTGGAGACATAGGAAAGTCCTAACCAGTGCAGACAGGACTGCCAGGGGTGTGAGAACCAGTGGGTGAAGATCATCAGCTGACTACCACAGTCCCTCGTGGTTGGTCAGCTGTGTGCGTCACCAGTGGCCTGCAGTGATGGCACTGGTGTCAGAAGCAGCAGCCATGGGGACATCCAGTCACGCTCCTCCTGCAGCCAGCCTCCAGACCAGCTCTGAGTTCTGCTTATTTCCTAAGCTCACTCCTCCTGCTCCTGTGGATTCTGTTGGTCTCTACATCCTTATAAACCTCTTGTCTGCTAAAGAAATAAAGGCAAGTTTCCATTGTTTGCAATTAAAGCCCTAAATGGACCAGATGATGTTGACCTCCAGGAAGGTACAGATGAGTTCATGTGAGAGTAAGGGAGAAGACAGAACTGAGGCCAGATCTGTGAAGTTTAAGAAAAGTGGCCAGGAGGGACATGGTGGGGTGCCCAAGAGAAAAATCTAAGAATGGCTGAGCAGCCATTGGGACAAACAGGTATTTGCATAAGACCCAGTTGAGAGATCAATATAGAACAGATTGTTCTTTTTCGTTTTATTTAATTCAACAGAACACCCTCCCCTTTTAATAGACATTCCCTTTGGTCACCAAAGACTTTACAAACTACAGAGCCCAATCCAGCTCAGAAACTTAGGAGATCCCACATTTTTGTCAATTTATTTACTTTGGACCTCAGGTATAAAGGCTTGAGTAAATTGTACTTATATTTTTCCATTCAACCCCTCTCTTATTTTATGTATTTATCTATTCTCTTTTACTCACATATTCACTTCCCCACTCCCACCCCTATAGTCAGTCATTCTAATGATTCAATCCGTATCTGTTTATTTGTATGTATTAACGCAAATGGGTACTGTTTTGTATGCATGCATTTTTAATTTGTGTAAATGTTATGTTATAGATCTCATTCTATTTCTTACTTTTTTCCACAAGCTCTGTTTTTAAGATTCATCCCTGTTGTTATGTTTCCATCTAATCAATGGCTGCTAACTGCAGCAGAGGCTTCCCTGGTGTACATCCACCACATGTTACCCTCCCATCCTCTCAGGAATGGATACCCAAGACACATTTAACTCCTCACCATCACCACAAATAACTCTGTTGTGAGCATGCATGCCCCTCTGCACTGGAATGAATGGGTCAGAGGGTATGTGTATATTTAATTTGACGGAGCCATGCCTGATTGCTCCCCAGAATGCCTCCACAAGTCCACTCCCACTAGAGGAACTCACGAAGGTGAAAAGTTTAACTTAAAGATTCATGACCAATATGTTGGCACCTAGGAGCAGCCTCTGGGTATTTCCAATCCTGACTACAAGTATCTTTTACATAGCGTCACATGTTCAATTTTTTCTCTCATTACAACACTTTGCAGGTCCCTCC
Source organism: Mustela lutreola (assembly GCF_030435805.1). Taxonomy (NCBI): domain Eukaryota; kingdom Metazoa; phylum Chordata; class Mammalia; order Carnivora; family Mustelidae; genus Mustela; species Mustela lutreola. Next base: position 184,601,101 of record NC_081290.1, on the reverse strand, counting down.
CAATGCAGTGCTCTCTCCTTTACCATCACTAAACAACACATCTCACAATAAGCCTCAGGATATAAAGGAAGAGGAAGAAGTCTACTGGTGCAACCCTTGCCTCCAACTCAGCCCTACCTGCCTCATCTACCCTTCTTGTGAGCTCTCAGCATCTTCAGATGCATGTGGACCACTCATGGGCACTGAGAAGCTTTCTAATAAAAGTAAGCTTCCCTCAACTTCTAACTTGGCACTGGGGCACTGGGTGTATTGCTTGAGTCCTCCTCCTCACCTAGCATCAATAGATCAGAAGGTCACCAAAATTGCATGTTCCAGAATTATATGGGGAAAGGAAAAAGCAAACTGAGGCAAAGGTCAAAGGAATGGCAGGCTAGCACAACAGACTTCCCAGTTAACTAGAAGGGATATGCAAGGTTACACGGAGAAACTGGACGACTGGATCCTGGAAAACAAAGAAGATTAATTATCCAAAACAGCCTCGATTTCAAACCATCCCCCCATATAAGCAGAGAGCCCAAACAGCTTCTCCAAATTATGATCAATATTCCTTCAAGAATAAGTTAACATTAGATGGGGTTTTTACAGTTTATAGTATACTTTTACAAAATAATCTTATTGGTTCCCAACATGCTTATGAGGAATTAGGACAGCTATACCTAATGCTTCCAAGTTATGGCAGACAGAACTCAGGGCCAGAGAGTTTTTAATGACTTGCCTGAGATCACACTGCTGGTTACTTGCAGAGCTGAAAACCAAATGCAAACTCCTGTCTGGGATCTGGAAATGTGATTGATAACAATGTAAAATGTCACTGCTGTAGAAGAATTTGGAGCCCAAGTGGAGTTTGGTATAATGGAATCTGATTCAAGTATATATTTTTACAGGAAACATTTAAAGTGGGATGATACATTATGTGTGGGGTATTGTTTATGGGAGGAGAAGAGCAAAAGAGTTGTTTCTGAAGGAAAATGTACAGTTTCTTTCCTTTTTCACCTGTTTCCTAGTCAACAGATGAGGAAATCTCCCCCAGACTTTAAACTGACTCTCTGGTGTCCCCCTGAAGAGATCAGAAGAGGGTGCTGCTCTCCACACCCTGCTGCGCGCACACACACAACCACATATACAGCAGTTCTTGGAGCACCCCACGGGTGGGTGCGGACTCCCAGTGTTCAGAGAGAGGCAGGGCAGGGTTTCCAGGCTGGGGATCCACAGTCCATGCTGAGAAGAGAGAGATCAAAAACACAGTGGTTCTAGGACCCCAGGCAGCAGTCTGCGGCAGAACAGATGAAAAAAAATTTGATTGTAGAGACAGAAGAGACCACCCGCTCCGAAGATGTGCAGTGTCTTGTCAGAACTCCTCCCTGAACCCTGTGGAGTAATTTCTGGTCTAAATCCTGCTGTCCGTGATGCTGCTCCACCTGTTTTACTCTGGGGACTGGAAGAGAAGATCCTTCTCGTGGCTCCTCCTAGCCCCAGAACTCCTAATTCTGACCTCCGAACTCTAACTTCTTGCTACTCACTACCCACCAACCAGCAGGGTCCCTGTGGTAAGAAAGACCAGCTTAGGCATGAATAATGACTATTAGATGTTTTCTCCAGGCTCCCACAGTATTACTAATGAGAGAACCTGTACTGGAGGTGATGCAGGTATAAGAGAAGGCAAGTAAGAGTAAGTTCAAACTGGACAGGAGATTCCTACTCAATCAGTGTCACTTCCCTGCCAATGACAAAGACTGCTGAGTAAAGGGCCTTTCCACACTATTCACTTTCCCTAGACATCTGCTACCATTGCTGTTTGCATGGCTGGTACACTGATTTACTGGGGCTGCCATAACACAGTACTACAGACTGGGGGCTTAAACAACAGAAATTTACTGTCTCATGGTTCTGGAGCTGGAAGTGCCAGATCAAGGTGCCAGCAGGGTTGGTTCCTCTTAGGGGAGAATCTGTTCCAGGCTTCTGTCATAGCTTTGGGTGGTTTGCCAGCTATCTTTGATGTTTTTTTATCCTGGAGAAGCAGCACCCTGATCTTGGTCTTTATCTTCAAATGGCATTCTCCCTGTGTGCATGGCCTGAGTTCAAATTTCCCCCTTTTGTAAGGACACCATTCGTACTGGATTAAGGGGCTCACCCTACTCCAGTATGACCTCATCTTAACTAATTACATCTTCAACAAGACTATTTCTGAATAAGGTCATATTCTGAGGTACTGAAGGTTAAGGTTTCAAGATGTTAATTTTGAAGGGATGCAATTCAACCCACACCAGCTGGCTCTTTCCAATCCTTCAAGTTGTAGCAGAGCATCGCATCCCAGATAAGCTCACTCCTCTATCTTGTCCAAACCTCCCCCCCACCAAACCCTGCTTGGGCCACAGATCACAACTGTCAACATTTCATGCTTCCTCATTTCTCTGTTCCACTAGGATTGGAAGTTCCATTAGTGAAGGGCTGGGGTACGTTTGTCCTGTTTTCCACTGGACCTCCTGGTGCTGAGCACACTGAGCGCGTATTTACAGGCTCTGCTGTGCTGAGCACTAACGGAGCCTGCAGTGAAAAGAGAAATCTGCACTGTTTATGTCTTCATTTAATTTTTGGATGTTTTGTTCAACAAGATATTTTGCATTGATTTTTATTTTTTTAATTTGGTATTAAAATATCATTTACCTTAATTACTGAATCTTTTTTTTTAGTGTCCCTTATATTTCATGCTAGAAGCAAGAAATATCACTTCATCCTAGTACCAGTCCATCTGTAACATTGGAAAGGAAGATAAAATGAAGCATTACTTTATCTGAGAGACTAAGCATTTCTTCTTATTATGAAAGGCAGCAAAATGACAGGATCTGCTACAATATAACTGGGTAGAAATGAACTTAAGCAAAACTGAGGTAAGAATAGGGTCCCAAACATAGCGTGCTCATGGATTGTAAGAATTAATATTGCAAAATGTCTACACTACCCAAAGCAATCTAGATTCAGTACATTCCCTATCAAAGTATCAATATTTTTTATAGAACTAGAAAAAATAATTCTAAAATGTATATGTAACCACAAAAGACCCAGAATAGCCAAAGCAATCTTGAGAAAGAAGAACAAAGCAGAGGTATCAAGATCCCAGTTTTCAAAATATACTACAAAGCTAGAGTAATCAAAACAATACAGTACTGGCACCAAAACAGACACTTAGTTAATGGAACAGAAGAGAGAGCCCAGAAATAACCCCAACTTAGACAGTCAATTAATCTATGGCAAAGGAAGCAAGAATATACTCTGGTGAAAAGACAGTCTTGTCAATAAATGGTGCCAGAAAAAGTAGAAAGCTAGAGGCAAAAGAAGGAAACTGGACCACTTTCTTATCCCATACATGAAAATAAACTCAAAATGGTTTAAAGACTAAATGTGAGATCTGAAGCCATAAAACTCCTGAAGAAAACATAGGTAGTAATCATTCTCACATCAGCTTAGCAACATTTTTCTAGACATGACTCCTCAGGCAAAGGAAACAAATGCAAAAATAAACTATTGGGACAACATCCAAATAAAAAGCTTTTGTACAGTGCAGGAAACGAACAACAAACAAAAAGGCAACTTATTGAATGGTAGAAAATATTTGCAAATTATATATGTGTGTGTGTGTGTGTGTGTGTGTAATCATTTACATAATTCAACACCCCCAAAACAAATAATCCAATCAAAAATAGGCAGAGGACCTGGAAAGAGACATTTTTCCAAAAAAGACATATAGATGGCCAGTACACACATGAAAAGAGTTCAACATCACTAATCGTCAGAGAAATGCAAATCAAAACTACCCTGAGGTATCACCTAACACCTGTCAGAATGGCTAGTATCAAAAAGACAAAAAATAATGTGGAGAAAAGGGAACCTCTTACGCTGTTGGTGGAAACTAACGCAGCCCCTGGAAAATAGCACGGGGGTCCTCAAAAAATTGAAAATAGAAATAGGATCCAGTAATTCCACTACTTGGTATTTATCAAAAGAAAATGAAAACATTAATTTGAAAAATATATGCAACTCTTTATTCACTGCAGCATTATTTACAATAGCAAAATTATGGAAGCAACCCAGTGTCCATCCATAGATGAATGGATAAAGAAGATGTGGGACATATATGCAAAGGACTATTACTCAGCCATAAAAAAGAATGAGATCTTGCCACTTAAAACATGGGTGGACCTAGAGCTTATTATGCTAAGTGAAATAAGTCAGATCTATAAAGACAAATATCATATCATTTTACTTTTATGTGGTATTATAAAAAGAGAGTGAACAGAAATATAGAAATAGAAATAGAAATGAATAGTCAAAATATAAACAAAACATAAATGGGAGAGGAGAGGGTGGGGGGGTGGGTAAAATGGCTGAAGGGGAAGGGTGCCTGGGTGGCTCAGTCTGTTAAGCATCCGACTCTTGATTTTGACTCATGTCATGATCTGAGGGTTGTGAAAATGAGCCTTGTGTCAGGCTCTGCACAGAGTACAAAGCCTGCTTAAGATTCTCTCTCCTCCTTTCCCTCTGTCTTATCCCTGCCTGTTCATGCCCATGCTCTCTCTTGAAAAATAATGAAAAATAATTACTTGAAAAAACGGATAAAGGGGAGAGGAAGGTACAGACTTCTAGTTATGGAATGAGTAAGTCACAGGTGTAAAAGTTACAACATAGGGAATATAGTCAATGATACTGTAGTAACATTACATGGTGACAGATAGCAGCTACATTTGTAGTGGATACAGCACAGAGCATAGAATATGGAAGCACCAGGTTGTATTACTGAAACTAAAGTAACATTGTATGTCAATTATATTTCAATTAAAAAAAAAAAGAATTAGATCCTGGGAAGCCAAAGGGGACATATCAACCTTTTCAATTCCCTGTTCCTCATTTCAAGAAGTTTTACTCCGTGTCTGTCCTAGACAACTACACACTCCTCTTCCCCTGTGGCCTCAAAGCTAACCCAGGGCCCAGTGTAACATCACTGCATTTCCCCCTGAGCCTCAACTCAATAGAGTCATGCAGAAACGCAGGGCTCCTGGTGTTGTGAGGTCTTACTTCCCTGTCTCTGACACATCCAGGGTAAGGCCCAGGCTTCTAAAACACATAGGTCACTGAGTGGCAGGGATCTCACCAGAAATGGTTAAGAACCATTCAGCTTCTAAGTAAGAGGGAAGCTTGACACCCCTTCCTAGGGCTCCAGCTCCTCGCCTAGTACACATGCACTGCCAATTTCTCTGCAGGGCCTCTTGCATTCACTCAAGCTTTTCCCTTCCTGCCTCACCTCCTCCTTGCCTCTCTCCTCTCCTTGTCCCTCCCCTACAGCCAGAATGAGACATGGCACCTTAGGGACAGGTTTATTCTTCCAGGTCCTCACAAGAGTCATTTCTGCATTAAATGTATCTCCATAACCCTGTTTCTGGGTGATAAATTACCTGGAAAGGGGAAGAATGAGGAATAATATCTCCCTGGTGCTGAGTGGGGCGATTCCATTCCAGTGGCACTGGGAGCTTGGAGGAGGATGTAGGTCTGCTAAGTCATTGGCGGGGGAGCCAGCTCTGGACTGCCTGCTCACTTAATGGGGGAGACATTCATGTAGCGGTCTGGGACACTGGCATTGGCTCAACACCTGCATGTAGAGGACCTCAGCAGGTGAGGGGGAGGGGTACTACTGGCAGTGCAGCAGTTCTTTTAGGAGTATAGCACCAACTTGTCTCCTTTCCCAGAACCAGCAATTTCTTGAGCACTTAAGGGCCCACAGCGGCTTTCAGTGGGCCTGATGGTTAGTCTCTCTGGCAGATGGATCTTCGTAGATCATGGTACCTGTCCCACTTGGAAGGGGAGTTGGGAATTTGAATTACTGTCCTTAAAGCCCATGCTATGTGGATACTAAAGGGGAGAGGCATCATGATGCCTTAAATGATTAGCCACAGATTTGCTTTACCTCTCTGAAAATCAGTTTTATTGACTCAAATGATAACAGTGCCACATCCTCTGAACGAATTGTTGTAAGGGTTAAATGCATGATGTATGCTAACATGCCTATATAGCACATGGCAGGAGCTCTGTGAGTGCCACACACACCTACCCATCTCCCCACAGAAACACACATGTAGACACAGACATAGATACACATGCACTTTGGGAGTGAGCCAATCAGCCTTCTCATCCAATACAGAAAACCAGTCATCATTCACTCATTTGTTCAACAAGCAACTGTTGTTTATCTAATATCTGCTTGCAGATTTGGTGAGTGAAAAGAAAGCTCACCATTTCCTATGGCCTCATCTTCAAACACAAATGAAAGAATTTTGGTTCATCAATGTTTTTAAAGATTTCCCCAGAGTATAAGTTCCATGAACTCTATCTAGGTTCATGTGTGTTTTGTTCCCTGCTGGATTTCTTGGACCTCATTGTTATCACTCAAAACTATTTGATGAACGAACGAACGGAGGACTGAATGAAACACCTAAATGGCAGGAGAGAGCAAAGTCCTATCTCCAGGGCTGTAGGAGCATACCTGAAGATAAAGAAACAAGAAAAATAACAAGCAGCGATAAAAAATTAAAAGTCCCAATTGTTTTCTTAACAATTCACACAAAAATGACACCCTGCACTGAAATATATCTGGGGTACCTGGGTGGCTCAGTGTAAGTTAAGCCTCTGCCTTCAGCTCAGGTCATGATCTCAGGGTCCTGGGATCGAGCCCCGCATAGAGCTCTCTGCTTAGTGGGGAGCCTGCTTCCCCCTCCCTCTCTGCCTGCTTCTCTGCCTGCTTGTGATCTCTGTCATATTAAAAAAAAAAAAAATCTTTAAAAAAGAAATATATGCTTTTTCATTGTATTATATAAAATGATGTTTTAGATTATTTATCGGAGAATACAATGTGTGTATATACCTTGTGCTTTTGTTCCAGGCACTATGCCACATGCCCCTGGTAGGTATACACCGCCCTGTCTGGAAGCCTGATGCTGGGTGATATCCTGATCCCACTTCTGTATCCACCTTCCACCTCATTGCCACTGCATCCCGTATCCTATCCCTTGCTCTAATCTAGCCCACCCCAGGCCTAGATTCTGTCCTCAGAAGAAGCGACGCAGATGGCAGCAGGAGGCAGCACTCCTCTTGCCATTTTTATCTTTCATAAAACCCTAGGTGAGGTTATGAATAATTGGTTCTTTCTGGAGAGGAACTGTTAATCTGTCTCTCTTGGAGCTATTACCAGGCTGGCCTGCCAAGTGGACAAGTGTTAAGAGGAGAATACGGAGCCCTGGCCAGGGTGGGGAGTGAGCTCAAGATAATGGAGTCGAGCGCTGCAGAAAGGTCCCCTCCTGGCATCAGACTATGAATCATGTCCATCCTGGAGACACTCAAAATTCACAGCCCTCCCGCCCTCCCTCTGCAGCTGCTCCACGGGGCTGCCTCAGCTCAGTCTGGACCTGGGCACTTTGACTCCCACTGCTGAAGAGGCCTTGTCCCGAGGGTATAGACATGCTGTGTAGAGCATGTGGAGGGCACAAGGCATCCCAGTCAACAGGACCTCACCTGTCAATCAGCAGCTGTTGTTAAGCTTATGAACCCAGCACTGTGCAGGGCCCTGACAACGTGGCTCCTGCCCTCCACGGACTTGCAGCCAGAAAGGCCCACATCCTGCCTCTGATCTGGCCAGCTCACAGTCATTCCTATGGTCCAAAGCTCCCTGTTAGCTCAGCGCTCCATGGAAAGTGTAGTCTTCAGTCCTTGTCAGTGCATAGTACCCAGAGTTTGCAGAACACTTTTATGTTAATTATCCCATTTAATCCTTAGAATCATCCTGTGAATTTATTTTAGAAACAGAAACTTAAATAAAAGATTCCTCCAAGTTCACAAATCCAAGTAGTGGTGGACCTGCAATTCAAACCCAGAATTTCCTGAGACCAGAGTCCTTCCTCTTTCCTTTGCTCATGCCTGTCTGAGAAGAGGCAAACTCTGTCATGGTAAGATGGCAGAGGCTATGGAACTGGAACTGAAAAGGAGGGTCAGCTGGGTAGGACGTCACCATGGGTGGTTCTGAGCAACCAGAGGACAGTCTGAAGACTGTGGAAGCCAGTGAAAATGGGGAAGAGCCATCAATTGTGTCTGGGACATGTTTGCTCATATTTTTTCCCGGAAGACAAAATTCTAAGATGTGCATGAAACACCAACCAATGAGTTGGTTTTTTTTTTTTTTTTTAAACCTTTGCTTCTCTGAATGTGTGTGCAGTCACACTGATTGAGCTTCCTATAAACAGTACAGGCATCCCTCACCCTCTGGAAGTAGAGTATTCCTAGGAAAACTTTCTTAAGCCGAAATGGCATGAAGCTAAGAATATTCCCCACTTTCTAGAAGTTCCCATTAGGCCACTTTGCTTTTACAGAAGACCTACATTAGTATGGCAATAGCTTTTTTCTTAAAAGCAAAAATCCTCTTTGGATTTCCTTTGGTTGGCAAAAGCAGGTACCGAGGTAGGTCTTTTGTAAAAGCGAAGTGGTCTAACACAAACTTCTGGAAAGCAGGGGATACCTATACTGGATACTTCTGGTCCTTGAAAGCATGTCACTGGGAGTCTGCCATGTATCTGGGATGTGTTCTCTTTCTTCCCCACCGGGGAGGGGCCAAGCACCTTCCTTTGCTGTCCACTGTGATTTGAAACATAGGTACCCTCAATACTCACCAACTATCCCTCTGACAAAGCAGGGGACTGACAGAGTGTCCCATTTGCCTCAAGAAATAATAGATGACCCAGAAGAAACAGTACTGAACTTTTCAGGCATATTCTTTTTAATCCATGTCATTCACATTTCCTGTCATTTAGACCCTTTTTATGCCTTTTTGTTCTATGCCTCAGGTCTCTCCTTTGGTTTTCCTGGGCTACTCACCATGAAATTACTGCCCTCTTGATGACAAGGAAGGTGCCCTATTGTGACCTGCTCTTTAGAGAGAGGGAGAGAGAGAGAGACCATGCCACTCCCATACCCTCAGGCTGAGATGTGAGAGCTTCCTCTGAGACCCCTGAAATCTCCAGGGTGAATTCCTATGAGGTTCTTCAGATGGCCAAGGCAGACAACCACGCATGTGCACATGCACACGCACGCGGACACACACACACACACACACATACACACACACAAAATCTGCACAATGAATGTGTGGCTATCCCAGCAGAACCAGGGCTGGGTGTGGTGTTGGTTCTAAACTCCCCACAGTACTTCCTTTTCCCCAGCCTACCTCTCATGGAGAAGACCTGAATTCTGTTTCCTTGACAACCCGTCTCCCTCTCTCCCTATATTTTTTAATGCTGTGGTGATAAGGTGTATTTAAACCCAGCAGCCATGTTCCCATGGTGATAGAAGACCCCCAGTAAGTTGCCATGGGAACAAGAGATGGCTTTGAAAGAGGATAAAAGTAAGTCAGCTTTGCAAGCGATGACAGAAAAGTTAGAAGCAGAGAGGCTGGAGAATATGGCTCAAGATGACATCAGGTCAGGTGTAATCGTCCAGCCTATTCTACCTTAGGCTGGTGAGGGGTCCATGGGGTGGGCTTGGGGCGAGGGGGAGCAGGGAGAGGGACAGGGAGGCAGAAGATGGGACTCCAAGCTTCCAAGCTCTGAGCTGGATGACTGAGCAAAGCAATGTGACTGCTGGAATTTAAAGACAAGTTCTCTTCATTCACTCTTATTTGCTATTTATTCCTTTGTCTCTCTTCTTCTGAAAGGTTTTTAGGAAATGGAGGAACTGGGCAGAGCAGCTGAAATGCGAAGATACGAATGATGAGGGGATTGTTTTCCTTAGCTGGTCCACGACATGAAAGAAATAGTGCCCCTATAGCAAGCAGCATTATTCCTACCATTTCCCCCCAACATTTTATTAGTATTTCCAAACATATAGCAAAGTTGAAAGAATTTTGCAGTTAATACCTGCATATCCCCCTCCCAAAAAATACCTGTATAGCCACCACCTAGGTTGTACCATTAACATGTTACTACTATATTTGCTCTGCCACATATCAGGAGTCCTCAAAGGTCTCCAGCTTCACTTTAGGGCCCAAGGGAATATACCCAAAAGCAACGACAGGGGAATAGATAAACTCTGTCTATTCACATAACGGAGTGCTACAGATCATTAAAATGAGAAATCTACTGACACATGCAACACCATGGATGAATCTTAAAAACATATTGTTGAATGAAAAAGCCAGGCACGACAGAGTACAGACTGGATGATTCCTTTCAGGTGAAACCCCATCTACAGTGATGGATGTGAAAGACCAGGTTATGCTGGGTAGGTGTGGACTGGTAGGTGAGGACTGGGCGGGTTCTATGGTGTGATCTGGGTGGAGATTACGTGGGCATATTCAGATGTAAGCGTTCACTGAGCTCTATGGGTAACATTAGAGTACACTTCACTGTTATATCTCAATTTAAAAGTTTAAAAAAAGGCAGGCATCAGAACTCCAAAATCAAAAATAAAAATAAAAAGTATATAGAGAGAGCAGTAAATGCTGGAGCTGATAGAGAAAGCTATAGTATGGTTGCCAGCAAGTCCAGAAGGGGCTGGAAAACACGGAGCTTGTTACCAAATTACTCTTGTACTCCGGAAATTGATCCATGCGTCTGTCAGTACCAGGAATTTCACATCACACTACAAAGAGCTAGAGCAAGTAGTTTGTGATAGAAAGGTACTGTATTTTAAGAATACAAAAATCATCTTCTATTCTTAGGAAGGTGCTTAAAGGTTTTCTCTCCTGTCTGAACTGAGGGCTTATTTTGGAAGCAAAACAAAACAACCTAGAAATTACCCATGCTGTGGATTCTAGGAAATTAAAATCTAGAAACAAAGGCAATGCTGTCTCTGTCTTTCCCACTCCTGAGTAAGAAATCTAGTCTGGGAACTTTCCATCCCCTTAGCAGAAGAGGGGCATCTGTTGGGGACAGGTACCTATGACCTCTGTCTCAGTCACCCCCACCTCTGTGTGTCTGGAGCCAGCCCCAAGGGGGTAGGAGGGTTGAAGCCAAATCTGCACCTTCAATGTAGGCATGCCAACCTTTCCATAGATTTGCAGGGGCCCTACAAAGTTAGAGACAGCCATGTGAAGGCTTGGCCATCGCACAGATGTTTCCTCCCCAGAATGAAAGGATGTGCCAATTCATTCTGCTTTTTTGTAACTTCCGGGTCCCACAACAACTGTCCCCTTCAAACAAAGCCTCTCCTCTCCCACAGAGAGCTGGGGAGACAGGGCAGGAGGCAGGTTAGACACCTCCCGCCCCCTGGGCCTCTCCATCCCAGTTACCTTGGCTGCATCATTTCTTTCTGTCTGAATTAATTCTGCATTGTTGCATGATTCATACTTCCTGTCTGGGTTACCAGAGGATCCCTCCAGAGAGGAACACCAATTGTTAATACCTTTAACATGCCTGCTTCTGATGGTGAGAGCAGGAAAAATATATATTTTCATATTACATCTATATCCATCTATATATTTTTAACATGTCATTGTGCCACTTTGTACCGGATTGTCATTTTAAGTGGTGGTTTGGCCTCACTCCAGGGCTTGATGCATCAGGGTCAGGCAGTCTCAAAGGCAGCTATAATTTTTATGCTGAGCTCCCAGAACACGATGGGCTAGCTTAAGGAAATTTCACCACATTGTAGAGAGCTGGAGTAAGTGGCTCTCAATTGAAAGGGCACAGCTTTTAAAGAGAAGAAAAGTCTTGTCCTTCCCTCTCTGGTAGGGAAGAATAAATCCCTGCCTGGACTGAGGAATTATTGCAAAAGACAGTCAAGAAATCCTCGTGAACAAACTAAGGGTTTGGAAGTGGGGGATAGGCTAACCTGGTGATGGGTAGTAAGGAGGGCACGGGTTGCACGGAGCACTGGGTGTTATACACAAACAATGAATCATGGAATGCTACATCAAAAATTAATGATGTACTGTATGGTGACTAACATAACATAATAAGAAAAAAGATAAGACAAGGTAAGACAAAAGGGATGGGGAAAGGAGGGGAGAAGAAAGGAAGGGAGAGGAGGGGAGACGAGAGAAAAAGAAATACTCATGAAACACCCCCAACCAAAGGTGCCAGAACGCTAACTGGAGTCAGAAATGGAAACATTGCCTCTGAGCATTTGCACACCTTGCAGTGACTCAGAACTGAGATCAAGGGCTGTTTATGGGCCCCAAGGACCTGCAAGGTCTTAGCCCTCACCCAGGTAACTATCTGCCCCTCCTGCCACTAAGAAGCAATGCTCCCTGATGTCATAGCATGGGTATCGGGAGTTCTCGAAGGTCTCCAGCTTCGCTTTGGGGCCCAAGGGAATATACCCAAAAGCAATGAAGACAGCAGGTAATCGATTACCTAGACCCCAGAACACGTGGCCTTCAAGCAAGGCATTTAAGAAAGCAGAAGTGGGCTTTAAATTCTTCTCTATAGGGCCATCAACAGAACCACTCTCCTCTCCTCTCCTCAGTAGGAACTTTGAGGACCATAATCCAGCTCCAGCTTTTCCAGGCTCCCGTCTCCATCCTCCCTCCAGGCAGGGCTGCCCCCACCCCCACCCCCCAGCTACAGGGCAACTGTTCTGGCCCCAGAGAGCCTCTCCTATGGCAGCCCTCCCCTCCCTCCAAGTGGGTATTTAGAGCCAAGGAAAGAAATGGAGAAGAAAAAAATCTTATTTAATATGTGTATTTCTGCTATTCCTTTTGGTGTGATAATCCCTAACAGACCACAGCTGCAGAAGACCAACTGAGCAAATGACGGAAGGATATAAATATCTAGAATTACTGTATCTCAAATTCAGTTTTCCTGTTGCAGCCCCAAAGAGCCAGATTTAATTCTCAAAAGAGACTTCAGAGAGGAAATCCAGACCCTTGGCAAGACCTTAGATGTACAACAAACAAAATAAAGCCTTGGGTTCTCAGTCAGCAACACTGCCCTATTGATGGAGGAGAATGTTTGTACGTGCATGTGTATGTCCGTGTGCAAGTGTATGTACAAGTGTGTGCATGCGCGGGGGCTTGCATGTGTGTGTTGGCTGTCAGGAAGAAGGCTGGAGGGCCTGTGAGGTGAGTCTCAACCACCAACATTTCTGACTTCCATATCCCTGATACAGGACATTTGTTTACGTGAGAAAGCAAGAAGGGTAATTAAACAACTATTTTCAACCCCCTCAAGAGCTATTATGAAGCAAATGTCATCCAGCTGTTCTCCATCCCCTGCCCCAGTTTCCCATCTGCTGCCTGTTTTAGGTGGGACTTGCAGGACAGGACCACTCGCCATCTTCTGGCTGGCAAACTCCTGGGTAGTTTGGCATCTGGGTTCATCTGTCCCCTTGGAGATGGAGTTGGCAGGACCTGGCCTTTCCAAGTGGACTAGAATGTGAGTCTATACCATCTGGGTGGTGGGCTCTGCACAGCAGGCACTCGGACTTAAGGCCAATATGAGTGGTGCATTGGCTCTCTCAGGGAGCAGGGCCACACCGCTTGTGCCAGATACCAGAATCACTCTCTGGTTCCCCTGAGAGCAGTTACGAAAAGATCAAGACTGGTGGCTTGGAAGGGTTCCCAGTAGGCATCTGGCCTCTAGTCATGGAAACCAAATCAAAACTTGAGGCTGGAAGAATATGGTGAATGCATATTTAATTCATTCATCCATTCAACAGGTATTTACAGACCCCTCTTAGGAGCAAGATATCTATTCCAACCTTCTGGCCAAAGGTATTTTGTTGCCTATGTTACTTTCTTCTATAGTCCCCACAACACAGGGTAGCATAGCCTTAAGAGGTCTGAATAAGGGCGCCTGGGTGGCTCAGTGGGTTAAGCCGCTGCCTTCGGCTCAGGTCATGATCTCAGGGTCCTGGGATCGAGTCCCGCATCGGGCTCTCTGCTCAGCAGGGAGCCTGCTTCCTCCTCTCTCTCTCTCTGCCTGCCTCTCTGCCTACTTGTAATCTCTGTCAAATAAATAAATAAATCTTTAAAAAAAAAAAAAAAAAAAGAGGTCTGAATAATTTCCCCTTCTGCTGGATATGACAGAATTCCACTGCGGCCATTTCTCAGCTCCTGTGACAGACCTCCGATTCTCAAGTTTGCCTTCTGTTTTGTTAGGCCAATTGGTTTTCAACAGAATGCCCTGTCACCAGTGAGCCAGGTGCTAAGGGCTTTGAACTTGATTGAAATGGCTCAGAAATTAGATGGGTTTGGGCACAGGTCTCTCATTTTCTCTGGTTCTAGTGCTGCCTTTGGCCAGGTGATCTGCACCTGGAAAGCAACTTTTTTGAATTCTGGTGTAAGAGCTGGAGCCTGAGATGATCTGGAGAACCACGGACCAAGGGAGATGCTGTATGTTTATCATCCCAAAGATCTCTCTGCCATGCCTTTTATTCTACTTCCTATTAGCCATCTTGTAGACATACCATGTCAAATCTCACAACTCCTTTTTTTCCATTCCTGCTCTGCATGTTGACTACACATCACAGAAATAGAAGAGGATCTCCTACGGTCACTATTGCTCTCTCCTCTTCTGATTACAGAAGTCTATTAACTCAACTTGTTCCCTTTTGAGTTCCTTAAGGGTTGCTTTGCTCATTCCTGAGGTCTAACACAGTACTTTTCACGTAAGAGGAGCTCAATACATATTTGTCAAATGAATGAAGGAATGAACAAATTACAATGTGATACAAATAATACCCTCAGTGCTTTTGTTTGAAAGGCCAGATTTGGGGTGGGGGAGTGACCCTTCCATTCCTCTGGGATGAAGAGCATAACCCTCATTTTGCATCCTGAGTCTTTATAAGTAAGGAGGGAAGACAGATATGTTTGAGGCTTATTTGCAAAGATCTTTAAGCCATTCTTCTCTAAACCAGCCCAAACAGAATGCTTCTAAGGAAAAGAAAGGTTAATCAGATGTCAATAGTCTCACCTTCTCCATTCCATGGTAGGGACAAATAACAGAGAGATCTGTTAATGTTACTTATAATACTGTCTCTCTGGACCCAATCACATACCCTACTCATGGATCATGAATCCAACTCAATCCATCACAATCCACGTGGTGAGGCACTCAGATTGGGTTTCTGAACTCCTATATTTCTATTATTGCTTGGCTTCCCTACCTAGTCTGTCAATTCAGCCCCTTGAAGACCCCTACAGCATAGGAAATGTGATATCCTTGATCTAAGGCAAACACCCCCAGGCCAGACAAATGCGCCCGAAAGATGATCAAATCCCCTGCATTTGCTTCTGTCACTTTACTCACTTTCCATTTCTTGTATTCTCTGCTCACATTTCCCAGCTCCATCTTTGATCATAAAACTTTAAAACATCACTTAGTGCTTACTATGTGCCAGACACTGTGTTAGAAGCTTCACACACACTATGAACATCTCTCACCACAGCTTGAAGAGATAGGTACAGTTATGATCCCCATTCTATGATGAAGACAAAGAGACAGAGGAAGGTTAAACAACTCATTCTAGTTACACAGCCGGTGAGTCCAAGATTCAGAGCTCAAACTGAGGTCCTCCTGACTATAAAAATCATTCTCCTAAGCACAACACTGTTCAATAATTCGCTCCTATCTTGGAGTACTCTGTTCTATCTCTGGGAATTCAGCTCTGGTGTCATCTAAAAATTTGCCTCATGGAAAGACTAAAAGTCCCCATCACTGCTTCTTTAGCACTAGCCCTCTGCCCGTTCTCACACTGCCCAGCACAGCTCTGGGCTCAGGCTAGGTCATCTCTGCATCACTCAAAGACATGGTGAGTAAAAGTGTTGGGCAAATAGAATATGTCACAAATCCCTGTTCACCTAATTGATGGGTTGCACTCTGGTCCTAGTTCTGAGGTCACTCCTTTGTATACTGAAGGGTGGTTCTTGCTGTCCTTCTGATTCTCTGCCTTTTGCTTAGCAGTCTGTCATCCACCCACCCGATGCCTTGCCCACCCACCGCTTGCACAGGCGCAGCATGCTTCACCCATTCTCCTCTCTGCCTAAGCTATGTAAGTCCACAGGACAGACTCTGGGAGAATTATCCAGGTGGTTCCCCCTTATGGGGCATTTCCATGGCCAGCCCACACTGGAGGCCCTTTGAGTGATTAATTTCAGCAACCACTCCTATAAAGAAAATGAAGAATTTTGCAAAGCACTTTCTTCTTCAGAGTAAAGGTGGTCAGGTATGGCAAACCGTACGTCTCCAGCACCAGCACTTCCGAACAGTACAGAGCCTCTCAAGAATCCAGAATTTGGGAATGAGCCCCCCACCCACAGTAGAGTACGTAGCTGTACTTCCTTAGCATCATCTGACAGGCACTTCTACCCTGCGGGCAGCTTCTGTTTTCCACTAATATGCTCATATTTCATCTGCTTTAACATTTTGCTTTCCCAAGCCTCTTAATCTCTCATAATTGAATATATTTTATGCTGATGAGCAATGGTGTTAATCATGCCTCTGGGCCATGCCTAAAGAGACATTTGATTTCATTCTTTCTTGGGCTTTATGTCAACTTGTACTTTTTTCCATCTCTAGGGAATAGGTTCTCTCCATGAGGATAAAGTGTGAGCTAGAGGCGAAGAAGGACTTCCTGACTAATAGCCTTTTGAGACCCTGAAACTAAATGCCAAAGGGAATTACCTTAAAGAGAGATTTTTAAGAATGAAGATACTCTTTTCCCTTCATTATCATCCAACCAGCTAAACACTTCATCCTGGAGCCCCAGGGATGAACCAAATGATGCATGGATTCTTCTCCAAGGCTAGGAGTACAAACTCTCCCATCCCAGTCAGTTTCCGTATGTTCTCAAGGGGGAGACGGAATAAGAGGGTTGAGTACAGAATTTACAACCTGATTGAAATTCATAAGAAGTACACACAAAGTCAGCTGGGAGTCCCCCAAAGACGAAGGTTGGGGATGATTCCCTGCAAAACTTCCATCAATCCTGCCTCTCTAAAGGCTCTCCTGGTAGCCACCCTGAACTGCCACGAGCATTGTCTCCCCAACTTCAAAGCTGGGATTTCGTTAAATTAAAAATGCATAAAGCCACAACCTTGTTTTCTTTCAATTTTAGTGCTCACAGAACTAGAAAGGATTGATATGCCAGTAATAGCAGATAAGAGGGAGAAGAATTTATGACCCCAGAAGTGCTGAGGCAAAGCAATAGAAAGAAGCATTTAAGTCTTTCTATTAAAGTAACTCATATTAAAAAGTAATAGAAGCTGGGGTGGCAGAGCCCTTACTTATTTCATCAGTGATGCCAACAGTCAGCAATTTGTCATGGCTGGAGAGCAGGAAACAACCGTCTGCCCCATGAATGAGCCAATGCTCAATGCTGCCTGTCAACAAAAAGCTGATCATAATCTGGGAACACTGGGGCAGACAGTTTAAAGACTCACTCTAAGAGAGGTGGAGAGACAGCAGCGTTGCTGTTTGGGGTTGAAGAACAGGTGGAACTTGGATTTCTATCTTAGTGCATCTGAGCTGCTTCAATAGAATACCAAAGACTGGGTAGCTTAGACAACAAACATTTATTTCTCAGAGTTCTAAAGGCCAGATGGTCAAGATCATGGTGCTGGCAGATCCAGTTCTTGATGAAGCCCCTGTTCTTGGCTTGTAGATGGCCCACTTCTCACTGTGTCTTCACATGGAGGAGAGAACTAGTTAGCTCTCTTGAATCTCTTCTTCTAAGGGCACGAATCCCATCATGGAGGCTCCACCCTCATCACCTCCCTAAGGCCCTATTTCCAAGTGCCATCACACTGGGGATTAGATTTTAACACAGAAATTGGCAACGGGAGGGGTACAGGCTATAATTTCATTGCCCTTGAAATTCCTTGTTCAAAATTGGCCAAGAAGATGAAAATTCAGCAGTTAATTTTAGAAAGCTGGGGTTTGTTTCTTTCCAAGTGCTAACTCCTAGGAGCACCTGGGTGGCACTCTAGTTGAGCATCTGCCTTCCATTCAGGTTGTGATCTTGGGTCCTGGGATCAAGCTCCACAGGCTCCCTGCTCAGTGGGGAGCCCACCTCACCCTCTCCTTTAGCCCCTTCCCTCTGTTCCTGTTCGCCCGTGCTTTCTTTCTCTCTCAAATAAATAAATAATCCAAGTGATAGCCCCTAGACAGTCTGAACCAGCATAAGCTCACATCCTTATTTACGAAGGATTACAGACAACTCAGAGTGAACATGTTGACCCTTCCTTAGGTCTTCCCCTCTTCCTTCAGAGACAGAGAATGGAGGACAAATATGTACACACATTTCCCCTAGCTTTAAGTAAAACAAAAAGCAACAAAAACCTTCAATAGATAATTGTGTCTCTTTAGCACTATCTCATTCTTCCTTTATACACAGACAAGTTCCTCAACCTTGTGTGTACAATTATGAACCCCGGGTCTGCTCCATCTACTCACTGCCTGAATCCCTACTGCTAAGTATCAATTCTGCTTGAGGGGTTCTTCCACAGGCCACCAGTGGCTTCCAGGCACCAAGTTCCAGGGCCCCTTAGCACTGTTTGTTGCTATAGATGCTACCTTTGCTTTGAAATTCCTTGCTCCTCACTGACCTCGGAAACAATATCCTTGTTGCCCTTCACAGTATTTGACCAATGCCCTTCTTCCTCCTCACCCCTAAATGTGAGAGTTTCTCAAGCTCTGAACCATGGTCTTTAGGCTTTCCATCTCTATCTGTACTCTCTTCTTCAGAAATGTACATATTCACAGTTTTAGTAACTGCTCCCAATGGAGTGACTATCAAACCATACTGTGACCTAAATGACTGTCCTGGTAAACATTTTATCATTTTGCAGTGTGCCATTTTCCCCCAATCTCCAGTCAACTTGTAATGCTGCCTAGTAGACTTCCTATTCTAACCTCTAAGTTCTGTGTTACCTGGTCTCACACCTACCCAGCCCAAACCCACCACCAGCCATCACCTCACTGCTACACATATACAAATGCAGGCACATACTTCTAACATGGGCTGATGCATCCACATTCTGAAGTGCTAGAGCTTGACTCTAACTTCTCAGATCAGGTTAAAGGTAACAGGAGTAAAATACACACGTTGAAATAGAAAATAAAGAAATGGAAAGGCCACCAAGCAGTAAAGAAATTTCCAGAATTTTTTTTTACGATTCAATGACCACCAAAGAGTGGGAAGGAGGAAAAAATGGCCTACTGACCCTTGGGACCTCCAAACTGCTGTCCAGGTTCTTGGAAGAAGAAAGCAAGGTAGGTGGATTTGGTTGAGGGAAATTCTCAGATAACCCAGACTATACCATTTAAATCCACAATGGGACCCTTTATCTCTACTATCTTATGTTGATGTTCCCAGTTGCAGCCAGAAAAATCAGAGTTGGGTTTGGGTTCCTAGGGAAGGATGGGAGTTGAAGGGTCAAGACAATAAAGTAAAAAGGGGCAGGATTAATTCACAAACCTGAGGTTTGTTTGTGACTCAGTACCTGATTAGCTATATCAGGGGTCCCCCTTGGGTTGTGATATGTACATATATTTCTTCGATACAACTTGCACCTAGAGATGAACATGACCTCCTACTGCCTCATTATTGCTCTTAATGTAGTATGTTTTCGTTTATTGATGACTTCAGTGCCTTGGGCTCTCTATACTCCTATGACTGTGACTACTGCTCCTGCTATTATTCTCGGGGACTTTAATATCCGCATTGATGATACATCTAATACTCTGGCCTCTCAGTTCCTTAACCTCCTTACTATCACAATAAGGCCCTGCCCACATAGCCAAACCAAGATCTTAGCATCAACAAAAACTGTACCACCTCTGAAATCTCAGCTCCAAACATCACACTCACTGACCTTCACAATCTCTCGCCTTTCCAACACACTCTAGAACTTCCATTCCAAATTTCTATGACCTCATTGGGACCTCTAATTCACTGACCCCCACCATTGGTATTTTACTCTACATTATTCTCCTCATATCCTCACAAGAGAGGATATTTAAGTATTTGAATTTTTAGGGGTAGGTGACCACTGGATGTACGGAATTAAGGAAAAGAAGACTCAAGTCTCAACAGCTTAAATAGAGAATGCATGTTAAAGAAGAAGGGAAGAAATGATGAGTCTTGGTTTGGACAAGTTGAATCAACACCATCTGATTGGCTTCTTGCAGACAGTGGTTATACATGAGAGTGGAGATGAAGACTAGGAAATCATCAAGGTACAGACCTTCATTGTCTTACAGCTATATGACAGTAGCCTCCTAATTCAACTCCCTGCTTCCAGGCATGCCCCTTCCAATTCATCCTGCATTCTAGAACACAAAATTCATCCTGTCACTGACCTACTTAAGACACTTTACCACTTCCTATTACCTTCAAATTAAAGGTTGAGATATACTGGGACTTTTAAGATCTACCCTCTGGTACATCGCCAAGTCTAATCTTCCAGCCATTCCCCATTTGCTTCCAGTTCACTAAATATGAAATACCCTTTCCTCCATTTTCATTCTAGCAAACTCCTATTCATTCTTTAAAACTCAACTCAAATTCCGCCTCATTAGCAAGACAGAATCCTTGTTTCTGCCCCTGTGCTCCACTGTTAGTTGTCTTTACATCTTGTAGCACTTGCCATACACTGGTTATGTAATGTGTGCAAACTCATTCCATTAAACAATGAACTCTGTGGAAAATAATTTTGTTTTATTTCTCACTCTTTTCCCCAATGTCCAGCAGAGTATCTAGCAAACTGTAGGTATGTTCGCTATTTATGCTGTTTGACTGAATGTGTGAGCCTTAGCTGGTTCTTTGGGCCCTGACTCTACAGTTCTCTGCCCATGGTTTCTTTACTAGAGAAATAAAAAGCAAATGAAAAAATGGTGATAAAACAATCTCTAAGGATTCTGGGGGAAAGAACAGAAGAAAATTCTATGTTCTTATTTCTTCTCCTCTTTCAACTTCTTAATGCAAACAAAACCCTAGCTCAGATCAGATGCCTAAGAATCTCTACTATTTCTACCTGCACAACCAGAAATAAAAAGATGGAACAAATTCCTCCAGGACCAAAGATGTTTCCATGGGCTTCCTTTGAATTTCAAGCAACTTAGGAGAACAACTACTATTTTCCATAGCCTCTCAGGATATAATTAGTGTGTGGAAGCCACTGACACTTCTGACTTTGAGGATTTCTCCCCATACTATAATCTACCTGTGTTCTGAAAGAATATTTTGTGTTAAAGTATAGAAAGGTTAATAAAGTAGCAGTCTTGAGTCTGCTCCTGTATAACTTGGGGCAATCTGCTGTCACTAGGACTAAGTTTCTCATTTGTAAACATAGAATTTTGAACTAAATAATCTCTAACACTTATTTCAAATTTAAAAGCCTACTAGGACTCCAAGTTCCAGTAGGATAATAAATCCAAATCAATCCATACATCTTCAGAAAAAAAAAATCAACACAAGAGTAAATAAAATCACTCATAACCCCACTTAAGTAAGGAGCCAAGAATACTATGAAATTAAAATTGAGCACAAGTCAGGAAATAAACCTATCAGACAAGTCATCTGGAGAATGCATGCAAAAGAGAGAGAATATTAAGTGGGGAAGGGAGGGGATACAAAGATCAAAAAGAGAAAGGAGCATCCAGTGTGGAAAAAATGTGAGACTCTGTCATAGATTTGGTGGATCCGAGTACTGGCCACTGGGGAATCAATTGGAAAAGACTTGGAGGTTCTAGGGGCCAAAGGTGGCAGTCTTGAGTAGGGACTACTTCTGAAGAAGAGAAAGACAACTACAAAGAACCATCATTTGGAGGCTCAGTGGCAAAGGGAAAGAAGGAATAGCAGATGGAAACCAGTAGCCCTGCAAAAGGGAAGGCATTCCAACTCAAGGCATTCCAACCCCCCTCCTGTCTCAGGTACCATGCAGCAAAAAAGTTGCATTTCATATCTCAATGAAAGGGTACTCCTGAATGAACAGAATTCTAGTAAGCTTCCTCCATTCCTGTCTATGTACAACTGTTGCTGCTAGTCAGGAAAAATGAATATTTTAAGCAAAAAGAAAATGAGTGTGTTTGTACAAAGTCACCATAAAAGTAAAAAATTTCTAAACATTTCAGTTGGTGAAAGTCCTCCCCCAAATCCAACTATGAAGCAGAATAAAAGTGTACAACAACACCTCAACCTCAATTAAATATCCTTAAACAGATATTTTAACATACGAAACAATTCAAATTAAAAATTCAAAAACTGAAAACAGAAAGGACACAAAATAGAAACATATGAAATAGAAGTTGACAAACTTAGGAAATAAATTGAAGAAAAAGGTAAAATCATCTTAGAAATGAAAACTAAATTACAAAGTACCCAAAAGAGAATATATTTAACTAAAAATATAATAAGAGATAATAAAGACAGAGTCAAGAAAACAAAAATGATGTAAAGAATGTGTTTAGAAAACAAATCATAGAAAAAGTGATTAATATTGAAGATAGAAAAGATAATTTAACATACATAATTGGAGTCTCTGAGAAGGAAAAAAATTAAAAAGAAATAATATTTAAACTAATCATTCATAAAAACTTTGCAGAAATGAAAAATCAGAATCTGCATATTAAAATGTACCTGGGAAAACTGACTGGACTGCTTGCATATGAGACCCATCTTGATCAAACTTAAAACTTTCCTCTAGCTTGACATTTGAAGCAGACTTGAACTCGGACTTTTCAACTTCTGCCAACAATAGAACAGTATTTTCAAGAAACTCGAGAAAAGAATGTGAACAAAGGATTTTATATCCAATCAATCCATCCATCAAATAGCAGGGCTGGAGGAAGAGTCGTAAACATGTGAGAACAGCGGGAAATCCGTACTCAGAAACTCTTCCTGAGCAATTTCAGAAATCAAACTTCATCTAACCAGGAGATATCTAGGAAACATCAACTAGAGCAAGTATTGCATTAGAGCAAGTATTGAATATGTTTTACCTATTGCTCTAAAACTAAAACCTATGTGGGCCAAGGATGGAAGACCATAACGCAAGTGTTAAATGTCCTGTAAAAGTAAATACAAAGCAAAGTTGAGTGGTGCAGTAGAATAAACTCATTGACACATAAGTAGTAGAGAGAAGTCAAGGGTTACATTTAAACTTGACAACCAAATAGTAAATGCCTAGGTAGGCTAAAAGAGGATTGTGGGTGCCTAAAAAGTATAAGGTCCTGGAACAACCATATACACTCTTAAATCCTGAAAGAACTACGAAAAAGGTAAACAGCAAAGAACAGATAATAGAAAGGAGCACAGTAAATACAACAAAATTTATGGTAAGCATAATACAAAGATATGACAAGTTGGTATCAAATATATTAGTCACATTAATAAATATAAATATACTAATGTTTCTATTAAAATAAGGAAATTTTCAAGTTGGCCCAAAGAACAAAACCCAATTTTATGGTAAATACAAAAGACACATCTAAAATTAAGTGAATACAAAAGACATGTCAAAAAATAAAGTGATTCTAAAAATAAATCAATGGGCAAAGTTACAATGGGCAAATGGAAACAATAAGAAAGGTCAGGATTCCAAAATCAGATGAAATAAAATTCAGAACCAGTAGTCTGAAATAGAAAGTGGAAAGATAGCCCAAGTACCTATAGACATTTAGAGTATTATAAAGCTGATTTCTCAAATCAATGTAAAAAAGCGGACTCTTTAACAAATGGAATTAGAATTGAAGCACCTTCAAAAAAAATGATAAAAGTGGCTTTGTTCTTCTATCATTAGCAATAAACTCCAAATGCACAAAAGATCTTAATGTAAAGATGGAACCAAAGAGACACTAGATATGGGAAAAGGCTTTTAACTATAATTGGAGATCCAGCAATAGTAAAAACAATAAATTGATCAATTAAAAAAACCTTTCATATGACAAAAAACACCATTAGGTAAGATTTAAATACAAGTGGCAAATTGGGAGACAAAAAGTACAACATGTATAACAGATAAAAGACTGATATCCTTAATGCATTAAAACTGAGAAAATTTTAAAAACAAACCAGACAAAAAAATTATAAAAAGCATAAACAGTTCACCAAAAGAACATATAATGTCCCTTAAAGATATTAAAACATGTTCAATTTCACTCATAATGAAGAAATACAAATTAAAACTTCATTATATTCTCAACTAAGAAACCAGCAAAAATTTCAAAAGTTTGACAGCCTCTCTGTTGATGAAGTATAAGGGAAAAGTTACTCTCAGACACTGTCGGTGGGAATTAAAAACAGGCACTGCTCCTATGGAAGGGAATAGGGCAATAGCTAATAAAGGTACCAACATGTTTGCCCTTTGATTCAGCAGTCTCATTTTCAAAGTATACCCTAAAGATACTCCTTCAACAATTACAAAATGAAAACATATCACAAGGTTATTCTAGGTTGCATTATTTGCAATAAAAATGTTTGGAAATTATCTAAATGTCCATCTGTCGAAGTCTGATTAAATAATTAACAATACAACCACATGATAGAGGACTATCCAATGATAAGGAGAGAAGAGGATGTCTATGAACTGATACTGAATGATCGATTGTAAACTGAACAAAAAGCAAGATGCAAGAGACTTTTATAATACTGGCTTTTGCATAAGAAATAAGGAGGGGTGCCTGGGTGGGTCAGTTGTTGGGCGTCTGCCTTCGGCTTGGGTCGTGGTCCTGGGGTCCTGGGGTCCTGAGATCCGGCCCCGAGTAGGGCTCCCTGCTTGGTGGGAGGCCTGCTTCACCCTCTCCCGCTCCCCCTGCTTGTGTTCCCTCTCTCGCTGTGTCTCTCTCTGTCAGGTGAATAAATAAAATCTTAAAAAAGAAATGAGACATAAGAAAAAATATGTGTGTGTTTGTGTGTGTGTATGTATTTGTTTATTTTTACAAAACAAAACACAGCAAGGTGAACCAGAAAATATGAAACTGATTACACCTGATGAAGGGTGAGTTGGCAAAAAGTAAAAAGAATTAGGGAAGGGAGCGAGAATTCTCTGAATATACTTTTTACATATTTTTAAAAAAATAAGTCAAATCACCAAGAAGCTAAAGTTTTATGTATTCAAAATAGAAACTAAATCATCAAGAAAGATATCTAACACTAAATACAAAACAAAAACCCACAATAATGCATAGCCCTAATTGTATATCAAAGTGATACTAAAACCACATGGAAAATAAGAAGTAATTCAAGTACCTTTTGAACACAATACTTTGGCTGAACAACCTCAGTGAAATACAGTCTAAGAACAAAAGGATCTGCAAAAAATCTTGAACTTTTCTTTGTTGTTTTTTGTGGTATGATGTCGAATTCTGTTACTACTTTGTTTTTGTTGTAGGACGAGGCAAATCCTACCTGTCAGGGTTCAATGGAAGTGGAATTCAGTCTATCAGTATAAATTTACGACTATGTGTGATATATAGATGTATATTTTTGCCTAGATATGCTTGCTGAAATGGTCCATAAAAATGACATCTTAGTTTCAACAAGTATACCTAGGATGGTGAGTTGAACTGTGTCTCTCACAAAGATATGTTGAAGTCCTAACTTTAATACTTGTGAATGTGACCTAATTTGGAAATGGGATCTTTGCAGATGTAATCAAGTTAAAATGAGAGTATACTGGATTAGGGTGAGTCCTAAGTCCAATGAATGGTGTCCTTACAAGAAGACAGCCATGAAAATACACAGAGGAAAAACCATCAAGTGAAAACAGAGGCAGAAATTGAAGTCAGGCAGCTACAAACCAAGGAATACCAAGGAATGCTGGTAACTATCAGAGACTAGGAAAAGGCAGGGAAAGAGTCTTTCTCAGAACCTCCAGAGAAAGTAGGGCTCTGTCAACACTATCTCAGACTTCTAATCTCCAAAACTATGAAATAGTAAACTTTGGTTGTTTTAAGTCGCCTAATTTGCGGTGCTTTGCTATAGCAGCCCTAGGAAACTAATGCAACCAGAAACCAAATCTTGGTTTCTAAATGCCATTTGACACAAAAAGAATAGGAGCTCCTTGAAGAAACACCTGATTAAAAGGTCTGGGGCATCTTACTGCGCCAGAAAGCAAGGATATACCAAACACTGATGGGAGCGTGCTAAAAAGACCCAAAAAGAGAGGTTCTTATTAGCCAAATTTGGAATAATTTGAGTATTAAAAAGAATAAGGAAAAGTGATTGCCTCGGGCAATTATAGGACTTAACTAGAACAGGACATTAACTAGAAAGGGAAAATCTTCTCTGGTGATGGAAATGTTCTATATGGAAGAGTGATAGACAAGTATATGCTTGTCAAAATTCATCTAACTGCATATTTAAGATCTATACATTGCACTGTATGTAATTTATACCTTAATTTTAAAAATTAATAATGATAGTAATACATTATAATATACTGAACTTAAAATTTCTTAAAAATCCTTGTGTCCATAATAATATTAAAAAACAAAAGTTGGGGGAAGGAAAGCTCTTTTTTACAGAAGAATGCCAGCTAGCAAATGTAAAATTTCAACCACCGGTGTAATAATTGCTTCAGGCAAGGATAATCAACAGATGCTAAAATAATAAGTGAATGATTTTAGAGATCATAATAGTCAAATATTCTACAAGTATTACCCAACAGTTAAGGGAAAAGTACCTTTGCAGTGAAGAAACCTGACAGACACCATGTTAACCAAGAGATCAAACCTAACAGTGACAATGAGACAAAGAGACTTCATGCGCCTCCTGATGTACTCTGATTGGGATGCAGACTGTCTACATATAATGTCAGTCCAAAACAGCTAACTTGAATCTAATCACGAAGATCCATTCAGACAAATCCAAATCATTAGACATACTTCAAAACCAGTGGTCTAGATTCTTCAATAGGTCAATATCATAAAAGAAGGAAAGAGGAAGAGAAAATGTTCTAAATTAAAGAAGATTAAAATGACACAATAGAGGCACCTGGGTGGCTCAGTGGGTTAAGCCTCTGCCTTCGGCTCAGGTCATGATCCCAGGGTGCTAGGATCAAGCCCCGCATTGGGCTCTCAGGTCAGTCGGGAGCCTGCTTCCTCCTCTCTCTATGCCTGCCTCTTTGCCTGCCTGTCTGCCTACTTGTGATCTCTCTCTGTCAAATAAGTAAAAATATTTTTTTAGAAAAATAAAAAGACATAATAAACTAGGTGAAATACAGGACCATTGGTTGCATTTTGAAAAAAATAGGTATAAAGGACATTGCTTGAAACATAGGTTATATACCAGATAATACTATGGTATCTTTGTTAAATATCCTGTGTGTGATCATTATAATGCATATAATGCAATATAATCCATATAATGCAATATAATACATAGAAGAATTCCTTTATCTGAAAAGAGAAAGAAAGCAAAAAAGGCAGTAATGATTATTACTGTTAGTGATATGGCAATTAATTACTAATAATTGGAGAATATGTGAAGAGAATATGGATAGTTATTGTTCTACTTTTTTTCAATAATTGATTTAGAATTTTTCAAAATAAAATATTTTGTAAATGTTATTTTAAGCATTTTAAAATTCTATAATTTTTTTTTGCTAAATTTTTGCAAAATATCTTTTACATCTATCACTTTCTCATCTCACTATCCCCACCCTCAACATATCCTAGCCAAGATCATCGGATAGGCTACCTCACAAGATCTCTTCCTCTTCCCAAAATAATTTTTCTAAACCGAGCTTTTGTGAAGACACACCTCTTCATGATATTTTTTTCCAATAGGTCTAAGTTGTCCTGGGGCTAAATTTAAAACTCTTCAGTCTGGCAGTTTCTTTAGTTCTAAACTTATGTTTCAAATTATTGGCCTGACATCTCCATGTGAAAACTGTTGTAGCCTGAAACTTTAACTCACCTAGTTCAAAGTTGGACATCTCCCCCTGCAAACCCAATTCTCCTGCCATGTTTCCTATACACCTAGTGGCAACACCACCCTTCAGTCTCCCAAGCTGTCCTTCTCAGAATCAGCCTCTGTTCCTGCTGGTTTATCACACCTTACACAAGCTCTTAAAGTCTGGGGAAATCATCCCATTGTTAATCTCTCTATGGGCCTTTACCATCTCTAAGCTCTAACCTATTCTCTGCCTACCAAATGGTCTCCCTGATGTTCCCTAATAAATGTTAAATTCTTATCTATTGATGAAGGGCAATGAGGACTAATTATTGCCCTTTCTGTCTCCTTCTTCTCCCAAAACAACCTTATGGTAAATGGCTCTCAGAATGAAAGAGCAGCAAAGCAATTGGTGCCAAAAGTCTAGGAAGAAAAAAGTACAACACGATTCTCTGCCTCTTCACCTAGACCCTGAATGTGCGGTGTGACCAATGGGACAGAGATTAAAAAACAAACAAAAACTCAATCCTAAAGCCTGTTGTCCTATTTCCCATTTCAGAAAGCAGGGGCAAAACCCAGTCGGAACATTCCAGCTATCTGAAGAGTACAGGCTTTGCCTGCCTCTAAACCATGGTTGCTGCAATATGCCTGGTATTCTTGGTGCTTATGCAGCACAAGCAAGATGGAAATGTGCCCCATATAGCCACCCACTCCCAACTATGGTAGTTGAAGACAGATGCTCTAAAGCAGGAAATGGCAAACTATTGCCTGCAGTTCAAATGTGCCCCATGCCCTGTTATTGACAGCCCACCAGCTAAGGGTGGTTTCTTACATTTTCAAGGAAGTATTAAGTAAGTGTGTGTGTTGTGTGTGACAAAGAGAGAGAGACAGAGTGAGAAAGAGATACAGACCATACATGGTCTGCAAAGCTTAAAATTTTTACTATCAGGGTCTTTGTTTTTTTATTTTTTTTTAAATATTTTATTTATTTGACAGAGAGAGAGAGATCACAAGTAGGCAGAGAGGCAAGCAGAGAGAGGGGAGAAAGCAGGTTCTCTGCAGAGCAGAGAGCCCGATGCGGGGCTCGATCCCAGGACCCTGGGATCATGACCTGAGCTGAAGGTAGAGGCTTTAACCCACTGAGCCACCCAGGTGCCCCAGGATCTTTATTAAAAAAAAAAAAAAAAAAAAAAAAGTTTACTCTAAAGTCATGCAAGCATGAGTCTGAATCCCATTTCTGACCTTCAGTAGCCATGAAACAATAGGCAACTACTGAACCTATCTGAGTTGTGGTTTCCCCACCTGTACATGAAACACGTGCATGGAGGATGTTGTAAGAATTAAATGAACCAACACTGATAATCTACTTAATATAATTCTTGGTACATAAGTATTCTATAAATGTTCCTTCTAATTATAATAGAGAAAAATTACTACTTAAAACAATCACATCTGTCTTTTAAAAAAGAAGACATAATTCATATTAGAGAAGATATAAATCTCTATATAGCACCCTTCTCTTGGCTGAGATTAATGGGGGAGGTTGAAGGCAAAGATGGAAATTTCAAAGCTTTTGCCAATTATTCCAGGCTGCCAATGAGGAGACTTGGAATATGTAATCTATTGTTTCGTAGAGCACATCAGTGAGTCTTTGCATATATAAACAGTGCTTCAGAGCTGAGCAGGGGATGGGGAGGTAAATTGATGTACACAATAAAGATAGAAGAATTGAGTTTGAAAGGGGGAATCAGGCTTTCTGTCAGTTTATGATGGCAGATTGAGCAGAGGATGAGATCTCTCCCTTTACTGAACTCCTAGAAATAGTAGGAAACATCATAATAGTGGAAAAAATAAATATATACAGATTCCATTTTGAAAGACAAAGAACAGCACTCTCAATAGAGTGGAAAATGGAAAGAAATCCCTAAAAGGAAGAAAAACTCTTTATCTTAACCCAGGCTTGAAGGCAGGGAGCACATGTGGCATTTCTAGCATTTGAAAGCTCAGGATTCCTGGGGCACCTGGGTGGCTCAGTGGGTTAAAGCCTCTGCCTTCGGCTCAGGTCATGATCCAAGGGTCCTGGGATCGAGCCCCGCATTGGGCTCTCTGCTTCCCTTCCTCTCTCTCTGCCTGCCTTTCTGCCTACTTGTGGTCTCTGTCTGTCAAATAATAAATAAAATCTTAAAAAATAAAATAAAATAAAAGCTCAGGATTCCTACCAAGAGGCTATTGGTATTTCATAGTTATAGATACTGGTGCAGGCAAATGACCAAATCACAAAAAGCCTAAGTTTGACCTTTTACTCTTTGACCCAAGAACATGAATAGTTGAGGAAATTAAGCCTTTGAGGAGGGGCTCATTCAGGACTTCTTCTGCATGGACAAGATAGGACATACAGAAAGAGAAAGAGAGCCGGCAGAGTGGCATAGCTGGCTCTTGAAAGGCCAACATACTTTTCAGTGACGCTGACTGCTTGGAGGTAGTTGGTTAGGCACGAAGGCCAAGTGAATGTCCTTCCTTCATACTCAAAGATTGGGCAGAAGCATTAGCTGAATGAGTGGTCTGGTCACTGAAGGTAGAAAAAGGGAGTCTATGGCCATACCACCCTGAACGCGCCCAATCTCGTCTGATCTTGGAAGCTAAGCAGGGTCGGGCCTGGTTAGTACTTGGATGGGAGAAAAAGGGACAGCCACGTGAGTTGCCACGTGGTGAAATTCCAGATCTCTGTTGGCAGAGCGGGGTGCTTTAACAACAAGAAAACAGTATCAAACCCAAAATCAAAGTCTCCCACGGTGTAAATTTTTTGCCCAGGCCAAAAAAGAGTCCCATTTAGTCAATAATACCTAGCTAACATAGTCATATAAGAAGGAATCTCAATGGGCCCATCCATATTGCTAGCAGCTGATACCTACCCCCCAAAAAAATTTTTAAAAATTTTAAAAATGCATTTGCATCACAAGGAGTAGAATTCTCTAGTAATTACCACCACCTACCTG
Organism: Mustela lutreola; assembly: GCF_030435805.1. Lineage (NCBI taxonomy): Eukaryota > Metazoa > Chordata > Mammalia > Carnivora > Mustelidae > Mustela > Mustela lutreola. The sequence goes on along the minus strand of NC_081290.1, from coordinate 184,570,238 downwards.
TATTAGGGAGACAAGGGTGAGGATTAAGGATAAGACCACTTGAGTCATGGCATCCATGTTAAAGACATTGACAGAAAGAAGAGTCCTTCTGGTGGTTATTGTCATAATAGATTCTGATACTGACCCTCTTCAATAGGCTTAATATCTCTCTAAATGCATCTCTGCCAAAGCAGTTTGGTCTTAATGATATATGTCTCTGCTGAGAGGACCAGTAAATGAGGCCATTATCCACAGCCCAGGAGTCATTCACCAGGAGAGGAGGAAGTAGACAAGTGGGAAACCTTGGCAATGACCTTTTATAGAGACTCCAGTTCACCCTAAAAGAATAAAACACCAGAACCTTTATATACTCATTCAGAAATCTCTCAGGGATGAATAATGCATAGGTGCTCTCATAACTCTACTCAGTTATGGGTATCACATAGAACCACCCAGAAACCAAGGCAGATTGGCTTCCTCACCCACTCAAAAGTCATATCTAATTATAAAGTTAGGGACAGTTAATAACCAGCAACTACTGAGGGTACAGCTCATGACTAGGGGATACTTTGCTACCACCACATGGAAGTAGAAGTTATCCATGGAAGGATGCTATGACCCAGAAAGACCACCCAGATAGACTACCTAAATACAGTCATCTGTGGCTTGGCCAAAACGGTTCTATTCCAGATAGGATATAACCCAACTAAAACACTAAAATATGTGGTACATAATGGGCATGATGTCCATCATCTAGATACTCAATTTTAATGAGAACTCTATAAGCAGACAAAAGTTTGTTTCTTATAGAAGAGTGTCTAAAGACTAATAATAGCAGGAGTTTTCTTGCACAGAAGCTTAGAAACAATTTCTACAGCCTTGAGGAACCCACCAAAAGCTTAAGAAGGCATGTGTGTCTAACCTAGGTGCAATGGAAGATGCTGTAGAATAATATGCAATCAGGATAATAAGATATTAAAACAGGGCTCAATGTATTGGCATTTACACCAGCTCAAGACCTCTTGTTGTTTGGGTCCCCATTCAAAGGTTGACACATATGAACCCTGGGAGATGGGTTTGTGTAAGAGGCTGAGATCAGGAATGAAGTACACCATCAAACAACAGGAGTAGGTGCCAGACCTCCCACTTGGAAGAGAGCCGTTTTGCTTAGAATCCTTAAAGTGCCTTGCCCAGCATCTGATGATTCCTGGCCTAGAGAGTGATGCTCAGACCTTGGACTAAATGTAGACTAAGAAGCCATCCACTGAGAAGCCATTCTCTATCTGTCACATAGGAGATGACCTCATGATCATCAACAAATGGTCCCTGAATGGCACATCAGTATGTTGTCTCCAGACAATTTCTGGGATAGGATAGGAGTTAGACCAAAAGAAGAAAAGTCTTATTGCACTGTATGGTGATAGAGGGCCAGGCAGTAAACATGTATTGCTAAGATTCCCAAGTAAAGATACACTGTTGCTAGTAGTTGGGGTAGAAAGGAATAGAGAAGATATTCTTGGTTAGATCAATGACCATACATCATTGGAGTGGACATGCTAAGATAAGTTCAGTCATGGCGATGATATCACAAATCTAAGACCCGGTGGGCAAAACAATATTCTTAACCATCTCCAGGAAACAACAAGTTTCCAAAAGCCACTATTCTTTTAAACTAACCATACAGGGGCGCCTAGGTGGCTCAGTGGGTTAAAGCCGCTGCCCTGGCTCAGGTCATGATCACAGGGTCCTGGGATCGAGCCCCACATTGGACTCTCTGCTCAGCACCTGCTTCTTCCTCTCTCTCTGCCTGCCTCTCTGCCTACTCGTGATCTCTGCCTGTCAAATAAATAAATAAAATCTTTAAAAAAAAAAAAACTAACCATAAAATGAACTGAAGGATGGTAATCTTAAGACTTCAAATGAACCTCAGGTGAAGAGGCTCATTCCACTCCCCTTCCTTTGTGAGGGCAAGAAAGATTCAAAACAAGTACTGAATAAATGAGACTCTGATTTTATGCATATTCTAATCTAGTATGCTAAGGACTTCTCATAACCCAAAGGAAGAGCCCTAGGAGCCAAGACAAAAATATTGTATACAACCATGAGATAGCCTGGGACAACCAGAGGATAGTTATAGTTTTATTTTCTTATCCAGTTATAAGAAAGACTGGAAGGCCTTAGAAAAGCCGGCATAACTTGACTACAACCTTTCTGAGTGTCTGATCATAAAAACCCTGCTCCAGTAGGGGTAAGATAGCATTCTTCTTGACAAAGGCTACCACCAGAAGCTCTGGGACAAATCAGACATGAATTAATAATAACCTCTATTCATGCCCCACAAAAAAGAGATGGCATCCACTGGAAGCAAATTTAATCCATAAATGGAAGCAAAACAAATACATAGGACAATATCATAACCAAAAGTGGTAAGAAAATACCACCAAGATTTATGAGGCTGTTCCTTGCCTGGATGCAACAGGCACTACGGTGCCTCACGTCCTGAGTTGAAAAAAAAACTTCTTCTAGATCCTATTTAGTCACATTTCCCATACCCAGGGGACAAAGTAGCTTCTACAAGAAGCAGTCCCTGAGAAGAGGTCATGTTAGAGCTAAGAGAGCAAATCCTCCTCCTGTTCTGCCAATGACCTGGCGCTCCTCCCAATTCCCTGTAAGGTGTCTCTGTGAGGACCTTATCCAGAGTGCCCCCACTGAGCATGCTTCTATCATGATGGTCATGGTGGTCATGATGACCCTGATCAGATGGACAAAACTAGTGTGTATTTCATTGTAGAAACCAGCCCCTAAATTGCCCCCAATGATCTCAGCCCCATGGCACCCTGGTATTGTCCCCTCCCAGCTGTGCAAGACTCACCTGTATAACCTATAGAATGTTGAGGAATGATGGTGTGTGACTACCAAACCTAGTTCACTATTCTCTCTTGGATTACTTGTTCAGGGAAGAGAGCTGCCACGCCATGCAGAAACTCAAGCAGCCCAGTGCTTTATGTGGGGAGTTTGTATGGGGAGAAACTGAGGACCCCTGCCATCAGCCAGCACCAACTTGCCAGCCATGTCAGTGGCATCTTGGAAGTGGATCCCCCATCCCAGGTAAGCTTTAAATTTCGTAGACCCAGTAGATATTCTGACTGCAACCTCAAGAAACACCTTGAACCAGAACAACCCAGCCAAGCTGCTCCAGAATTCCAAACCCACAAAAACTGTAAGGGATTTTTTAAAAGTGTATTATTATTTTCAGTTGATAAATTCTAGGGTAATTTGCTACACAGCAATAGTTAACTAGAGCTAGCATAGATAGAAAGCAAGCAAGTAGCTTATGAGCTTGCAAGATACAGGCAGAATTCATAAGATATACTAATTATAGATAATGAAGTAGTAACCTGTAAGACATGCTAAAGATATACAGAATAAATGGAATGTATGATGAAACAAACAAGAATGTTACTTATAGGTAGAAAGAAACAGAGTAAGTCATGATCGTGCCACCTTTGGGCTGACAGTTTTGTCACCCTTAAATCAGCAGCCCATTGGCTGACAACCGTATGGTCTCACTTTGGCCCCAAGTGCTCTGGGCAAGAAATGCATATAACACTCCTGGCTGTTCAGAAGGCTAACCGGCAGCAATAGCTCTGGGCCAGCATACGTGTTCTTGCCCCTGTGCTCCTCCTATCAGACAGCAAATATGAGCTTTGGCTCCCAGCACCTTCTGTGGGGCCTTCTTGCTGAAATCTCAGTTCTGATGACTGCTTCAAAGTAATTTTCCATATAACAGGGACCTTGGGAAAGTCACTTTACCACTCTGAGTCTCAGTTTTTTTTATTATTATTATTTAAATAAAAAATTAAGCTAATGCTATATAGTGGGCAGTACTGTAAGAGTAAGAAATATTGATGGGAATGCACAGCAGAGGCACAAGGTAGATACCAAAAAATAGTTGCTTCTGTCTTTGTGTGACTCTATGCATAGCTAACCTCAGCTTTGCCATCTGTTAAAAGGCTATCACACCTAGCCCTCCATGATTACTATGAAGATGGACGTAACATTTCTGAAAGCACCTAGCACAAGGTTTGACACACAGTCGATGGTCAACCCATTTTTAAATGTGTCTTCCTTTCCTTACAAAAACAAAACAAACAGAAAACCCCAGTGTAACACCTGCTGCTGTAGTAACATTTCAAAAATGTGGGAAATCTCTCCATCATCACCACCAACTCAGATTACATCCCTCCTCTTCTCTCCCTGCTTCCCATTCCTTTGAAGGGTTAGAGCTTTTGTTCCTTAATAGAGAATTACAACTCATCCTGGAGGAAGAAAAGAAATGACTTAAATTCAACCAAAGACACAAATGACTAACAATAGATCCTTGCACAGAAAGGAAGATTTTATGGGGAGAGAGAGGAGGAAGTAAGAGACAGGGTTTAGAGAAAGGGCACTCAGAGGTGAAAGAGAAGAGAAAGGCCCAGAAAGAGGGCCAGGACACAAGGCCATAACAAAGATACATTTATTGCTGTGAATATATCAAAAAATAGCAGGACCACAGAGCTGCTCCCTCAAAGTGCCTGCCCTCAGACATCTCCTCCATCCCTGACTGGCATGCCCTCCACAGATCCCTGCACTCGCACACTACCCTTCCCCCACCAGCCCCTCCTTCAGACAGCTCATCCCACACAGGCCTGTCCCACACATGCCCCTTCCTGTCCCCCACAACATACACAGCCCCTCCCTCACAGGCCCCTTCCACCCCCTCACACAGCCCCTCAGGCTACTCCTCCCACCTAAGGCCCTTCCAGCACAAGCCCCTCCCACACACAGCTCCTCCTTCACACAGCTCCTCCCCCACACAGATCCTCAGATAACTCTTCCCACTTATGGCCCTTCCCCACGGCTCCCTTTCCTACACAGGCCCCGCCCTCACGTGGCCCCTCCCCTCCCAGAAGATGAGGACGTGCGGCCCTCTAGGTAACCAGGAGTCAACAGGCAAAGAGCACGAACGGAAGAAGCATCCTACTGAAAGGAGCTGCAGCAAGCTGAAATGGCCCACTTTTTTTTTTTTTTTTTTTTTGAAATGGCCCACTTTTTAACCATAACCTCCTCCTCTTCTTAGGACAGGGAGGAGGATTGGGGATATGTGGCTCAGACCAAAAGCGGTCCTTGCGAAGCTTACCAGCTACATCATCAGAGTCCCAGAGCAATCTGGCAGCCATGGAAGGAGGCAGTAGAGAGCAATGAAAAACACATTAAGCTTAGGTTGCGACTGCAGATTCCAGCCTCACACATTATGAGAGCTGTGCCCGGGGAAAAAGTCACGTAATGTCACTGTCAGAGTCACTAGGTAGGGATCTTCACAGACCTGCAGAGCAGACTGAACTGGGATCTGGGAAAGCTAAGCCCCTGGCCGCTGCCCTTCATGCTCTCCCCTCCCCAGCCTGAGTGAAGAGTATTCCTGGTGGAAGGCAGAAGCCAGGCTGCCACTGTGAAACGTTCATATGTAAGCATTTTTGGTAAAATGCCTAAAGAGATCTCAGAAGAAAGAGACCTAGATTTCCAGATTGATAGCCAGTTTGTGTGTGGCAATTCATTTTTTTTACTCATTATAAATTAGTATTCACTTTTATATCTAATTATATATTTATATTCTTTTTCTTAAGGCCCCTAAACTGTACTTCAGATCCCACAAAAACTGGCTCTACTCCTAAAGACATCTGAGAGTTGTTAAATCAAGTGGCCACAGAAGATGTGGCTTACAAAAAGCTGGAAATAAATGCTTATTACATCTGATTCTGAGATCCCTAACTTGGTACTCTTCTACCCAGGTAAGGTGGATGGGGTAGGGGGAGCAAGTTTAGCCCAAGAGATCTCCCCCAGATTCCAGATAGTAGAACTGGTGGGGAAACTGCCACTTTGCAGCCAGGGCCCCTCTAGCCTGACAGGGACAGATGATGCAGTGACTTAATTCAGTGGGTAAACATCCAGTGCAGCTTGCTGGAGGCTCCCAGCCTCATATTACTGTTGACACAAGGCAGATTCCCTTTCTCTAAACCACTGTTTATATTTTAGCCAAGTGTCCTACCTACATAAATCTCCTATCCAACCACCAAACTCTGGTTGCTGCAGAACTGACCAACTAGAAAATGGCCTAATAAGGAGTTTGTGGCAGAAACCGAGGGTATCTCCATATGAAAGGCTGCCTTAGAGGCATGGTCCAGGAAATCCTGATGCTAGACTTTCCAAAATGGGGGACCAGAATAGGGTTAAAGACAGGTTCAGCTGAAATAAAGTTTCTTTTAAAGAACTGAGTCTTAACCCGGGGACCCAGTCCATGAAATACAGGTTCAGTTCGGCTCAGGGTTCAGAAAACATTCTGAAGTCCTGGTTCAGTAGTTCTAGGAAATATGTAGGCTTGGTTCCAGTTCAGACTCGTCCTTCAATAGGGGGTTTTCAGAGGAAAAACAGAGCACAACTTTGTAATCGCTTTGTGGTTCCATAAATTAATATTAGGGCTTGGTTCAGAGCTCAGCACAGTTGTGTGGTAAGCTGTGGTTTGGGGTTCATGGTCTGGCAGAGGTCCCTGATGGAAGGCCTCGATGCCTGGAGAGCTGTGGCTTGAAAGGAGCAAAGGGGAAATCTTTTCCTTGCAAGTAGGAGCTAACAGCTGAGTCCGGTTCATCTTGACTCAGCAAGGGGCAGTTCAAAAACTGCTTCCCCCAGCTATAGCTTTGGGGAGTGGCCTCTATTTCTTTTCTGTCATAGTCCTGCCTGTATCATAAATAGCTACTCTGGACTACCAAAGGAGCTGTTATTTCAAATAATAATTTAAAAGAGTGACAGTAATCTTCAGGGACCAGAGGCGGGGAGAGGGTGCATTATATTTAGATATTCTGGACTTGATTATAAATCCTAGAGCTTGGCTGCTCTGTGAGGATCTTGCTTCTCTAGGCTGTGCCTCTCTACATGATTAACTGACTACTGCCATCTAGTGGATGTGGAGGCCTTTGATGCTCCAGCTCCTAATGGACATGATGTTGGGCATTGATCTTGAGAGATGGTATGCTTAATTAGGGCAGCAGATCTTAGGGTGGCCTGCAGGGAGGATTATGGATCATTCACCCTGGGAAATCCCCATATGCAATTTCTCCTTTTTGACACAGGTTAACAGAGAAAAAGGAAAAGTTTAACAATTCAGTGCCTATGGGTCATCAATGTTCTGCAGTTTAATTGGCAATTGAATCAAAACTGTCTTTCAGAGCCTTACAAAAAGCCAGTGCTAAGGCTGTGGGTAACCACCTCACTGCTCTATTCTGAGCTCTCCATGCAGGCTGCAGCGGCCACACTGGACCACAGGCTGGGGTGATGAGAGGAAGCCCTCTGTAAGAAACAGAATTCTGGGTCCCTGAAGCCATTCTTTGGTAGAGCTGGGTTATCCTGTTCAGGTAGCCCCAAGGCAATACCCTTAATTGAGGAAATAAGGGAAAAGGGGGCCAGGCCTGGACCCTGGAACTTCCTTCTGTGGAAGCTTCTGTTTACCTGAAGTGGTTGTTTGGACAACAGACTCATAGATGTGCAGGGACAGAGCAGATCAAGGAACTGCTGACCTAGAGTTTTCAGGGAACTTAAGAAAGGAATCAGATTAACTACATAAAGAATCAGCAAATGTGCATAAGTTAGTCTTCAAAATGGACAAGAAACTTGGTATGACTCAATACATTTGCATCTCTGCCTCAACAACCACATAAGGATGCAAAGCAAATCTGCACAAAGCATTTGAATGAAGTCTGCAAAGATTTCTTTTTCAGTTACGTAGCTTCATGTTCTCCTAGGTTATAACCCTCTTCCCTTGCCCTGGCGGGCTATGAGGTTTCTGTCCAAAGCTGGGAATGAACCCAAAGCACTCTCCACTCCCTCCACTCCTAGGCTTCAGTTCCCTTGTCTGGAAAATGAGGGGGTGGGTTTGATTACCTAGGGAGAGCCCTGCTGAATTTGAATTCTTTAAGTCTAAATTTTCCTCTGCAAGGTTTCCTCAAATTTCACCTAGAGAATGTTCAAGGTCTGGGGCAGACTGAACTAGGGATCTTTTACTATCACCTGGAATATCCCCCAAGGAGTGTTCACCAAGAACAAGAGGATATTTGGGCTAACATATGAACTTGATTGACCATTAGGTAGGCGTGATAAAACAATTTTTGTAGAGCAGCCCTAATGTTAAGACACCCTACTGGGATTCCAGCTGCTGCTCATTCACTGTGTGACCTCGGGAAGTCATTCATTCACTTAGATTTTGTTTTCCACATTTAAAAAATAAAAATAACAACCCCCTAGCCTATCTCCCTCTCAGGATTGTGGAAAGGAAACAAAAAAATAAAAATCGGCATAAACACATTCAAGAAGTGCTTCCTTAAAAAGCTCAACATGAATTTCAAATGTCACTTTTCTGTTTAGGTTAGGTTAAATCTACTTAATATTACAACTGTCTTCCAGAGGATGCCCATCAAATAAACAACCAAACAATCCATGTCTGAAGAATCAGACTTTGCTTTGAGGAACAAATGCTATGCTAACACAGATAAATCAGTCCCTCTAACCAACAGAGAAACTCTGGCCTTTCCTCAGACCTATCCCTTCTATTCCTGGGGCCTCATTGTTGGAAGTGGAGCTAGACTGTAGACATAGAATATTGCTTTCAGTGGATGATAATGAGGAGAGCTGAAACTTACCGTGTTACCTGGAAGATCTGAGACTGCTTCCCTTCCTCCACTGTAAACCTCTCCATGAAAGAGCAGAGAACCAGAAAACTGCAAGATGTGATTCGTAATTGTCAATAACATTTGTGTCATTTTGATGCTCTAACTCTATTACGTTAATTGCTTTCCTCTCTACACTTTAAGGTGAACATTAATTGATTCCCAACTGTAATCACAATTATGGTGAGTTATTCTGATTAATGGAAGATGTGATTAATAGGTAGGAAGGTGCAACTGTTTCTCCTTCCGAGGGAAGAGATGATATATGCTATTATAACTCTGCTGTAGGTTGCGTTTTCCCCAAGAATTCAGGGCTAATGCACATCTATCAATCACCAGCTTCTATTGTTCTGCCTGGATGACTAGACACAACTCCCTTCAGCCTGGCCTGTTTCTCCTTGCCCACTGACTGTCAGGCTTCCTCCGGAATGCCCCTATTCCCAACCCCCAGTATTCTAGAGATAGAGTTTCTAGCATGTCAGATCTGAAGTCATGAATTCTGATGCAGTTAAGATGGGCAGGGTCTCGGGTGTGTGCCCCCAGGCCCAGACCCAGACAAGACACTGAAGCAGGCAGAAGTGGAAAACAATTGTTCACATGTGTTCTCCAATGTCTGGCACCATCACCAGCCCACTGGAGCTCTTTACCACATCGTATATGAAAAGAAGAATAGACAAATTAAGTTTCTCTTCCCTTCCTATGCCCTTTTGCTATCCCAGCTCCCTGGCTGCCAAGCTGCCCCATGGCAATTCTGGACTTCCCTCTGCCTCTCCACCCAGCCTTGTCATCCTACTAAAGAAGATATGCCTCTCCACAACTCTCTCCCTACAACCTAGCTCACCTGTCCTGTGTCCTGCTCTATGAGTGCCTTGCAGGGAAACAAGGCAGCTCATCAGATGGGCGGATTGATTTGACAGCTAATGCTGAGATAATTGTTCCTATAGCAGGAATCCTGTAATAGGAACCTTGAATACATCTCTTTATGACTCCATTACATTGGTCAAACTTCCTCCCCTGCCTCATCTCCAGGCAGCAGCCCCTCCTACACAGCCCTTTCACACACTGGACACAAATGTCTTATAGTTTTGTCACCTGTCAGTCTGGTGGCATCTACTGTGTAGAAGCTCCAGGTTATGTGGAAAGGAGAACTAAAATACTTGCTTTGAAGCTGCAATGCCTGACAAGTACAGAGGGTTTTCTCATAGTATTTATTTATTTATTTATGAGGGTTGAGGAGGGCCTCTCACAGAGAAGTCCTGCAGGGGGCTTATGTCTGCAGGTCACAGTTCTATCAGCCATGGACAGTGTCCCAAATTCAGACTTCTGTACCTTTCCCAGGAGCAGGAGGTTCCTTTGCTCTGTCATCTGGTGAGATTCTGCTCATCCCCCAGGGTTCAGCTTAAACCTAAGAGCTTTCCAACCTGGCCAGACCAGGACACACCTCTGTCCTCTGGGCTTGGAGGCACTCTGGCTACAACTCCACACAGGCCACAGGGCACACCACCACCTCACAACTCAGATGTCCTCTGTCCCACTGCTGTGCCAGACCATGTCTGGGCCTCTGCAGACCTCAATGCAGCTTGTACCTGCCTGAAGACAGCCAGCAGAGGGGGCGAGGTGGGGCAGAAGTCCAGCCCTCACTACACTTGCCAAGCCATGGTCCCTGGCCTGTGGCAAAATCTGCTTGCATGAAGGAAGCCTTTTTCCTTCTCTAAGAGCTCAGCCTTCAATGGCCCAAACCATGCCCTGGCTGGCTCAGCCCAGAGGTGCGTTAACTACAGAGCCCAGAGACACTGAGAGCCCCTGGCAGCCCTGCTCTGATGTTGTGGGTATGACCCTTGGTCCTGACGTCAGCTCCGTCACTGTTTCTCGGTCACACTCAGTACCGTGCAGCTGTTTTGTAGACCTCACAGGGAACCACACAGGGAAGCAGCAGCTGTGCATGTGACATTGCGGCACATGTGGCACTCATCTGCCCAGCACATTGTGTTCTCCCCACAAGTGACCCGCTCCACTAAGAGCAGAGCTAGGCCCAGCCACTTAGAGCAGAAGCCCCTGCCTCCCGGATGTCCTCTCCTCTCTACACCTATTTCGTGACCCCAGCCCACCCCACCTCCTACCCCTAACCTGCAAACTCTCTCCATCACAGCTTGATCAACAAGCTTCGGCTCCCAGGATGCACCACTTCCTCACATGCCCCACCCCCACCTAAACTAATAATGATAAGTTTAAAAAAAAAACAAACACCTTCTGTTATAATTTAGGAGTTAATCTAGTGTTGAAAATTTGATTTCCATGAGGTCATGCATTATTTGTCCTTGTCTACCTGGTCTGACTTAGGCTCAAAGGCCAGGTCCTTCACATACTTTTTGCCAAGTGACTTTGGGTGGCGTCACTTTAGCTTCAGTCTCCCTACCCATGAAATAGAGGCAATTACCAGGCCTATTTCAGAGGATTCAATAACCTTCTCATTCAATTATGAGGACTGAATAGGATGAGGGACATAAGGGGTTGGCATACAAGTGCTTGATAGATGTTAGCTGTTAGTGTATCACTAGGTTCTGTGGTTATTAAATATTAGTGGAATGCTTACTGAACAGGACTTTATCACCCCAGCATAGCTGGCAGTTGCCAACACACACGGGCTGATGTTAGCTCCATCCCTATCCTCCAACCACAATCTCTGTCAATAGTACCGAAACGCCTTCTCACAGAAGATGGTGCCGGATATGCACTTACACATAAGACCCAGGAGCTGCTTTTTTCCCCAATCCTAAGTTCAGATCCTGCCCAGATGTGTCAACTTGGATCTGTGGTTGCTGGGTCTTCCCTCAGCCTCAGGGCCTTGCTGCTCTTAATTGGTTTGGTTTCAAAATAGCTCAACCCTTCCAGGCATAAGGAGCTGTAGGCTAGATCCTGATGGACACTTAATAGATGTGTGTGGGCATGTGTATATATAAATATTTAACCACATCAAAGATTATGTTACAGTTGGGGCCCTTCAGTGACAGCCTTGCTCTGAAGCTGCCGCAGAGATGGTAGGCTTATTTTCAATTTAGTTCAACAGATTTCTATCTAACATATACTAAGTGCCCAGCACTGTGACAGACAGTCTGACAAGGAGCCCTGTGTTACTACAATAATATTGCATAACAACAACAAAAAACACAACATCTAGTTTCTTTCTCACATGTAAGATTTCTTTCTCGCTCATCCAGGGTCAGATGGTCTAAGCTGAGCTTAGCTGCAGATCTGTGGGTCAGCTGGGGACCATGCTTTATGTCTCTCAACCAAAAGCCACCCAAGGAATGTTCTTTACCATGGCCTTGGTAGAGGGAAAAGTCCAAGCCCAAAGACGCAAACCTCTGTTTTGTCATATCTAGTAATACTCCATTGGCCAAAGCAGATACATGGCCAAGCCCCCAGATTAAGGGTCCAAAGGTATTCTCCACCTACTCTGAGGCCAAAGCAAGCACCCAGCCAAGTCCAAAATCCATGGAGTGGGAAAATATACCATCATCACTGAGGTGGTGTTGAAGAGTGAATATCTCTGCATGATAACCCAATTTATGGCATGCCCTCATTGTGATTCAGTATAAAACAGAGCTTCACTTGAACCCCAAAAGTGAGTTCAAGCTTTAACAAAAAGAAGAGGTGATTGTGCAATGTGACTGTTATTTTCACTGCTGTTGTCACTTGCTTATATTTACTTTTGGGGCAAGCAGATTGAGGAAGAAATAGGACTAGTGCTCAGAGCTGGTGTTGTGATTCATAGTTTGGATCTCTAGAAGTATCCAAACTGCAGTACTTAGGTTACAGTTTTAAGTTCTCAAGCAATGAGGTGCTGCCTGAAGCTTTAATTTCTCACTAAAATTGTTTATCTTTTCCAACTTAGAGATCATTCTCTTGAATGAACTAAACAGAGGATTTGGGCCTGGGGTTCCTGAACATATACGCAGAATGCTGTACATAGGGTCCATTGTTTCATGAGGTTGTCAACAGGCCAGTAACTAGAATAGGGGAACACCATTCTGGCCTTCCACATAAAGGGTAAAAGGGAAGTCCAAAAACAAAAGCTGAAGGTTGAATCCCCAAGTCCAGACTGATCACTAAGGAGATGGTTCCTGAATCCTGTAAAGTGGTGATACCATTCTCCATAGTTCCATTCAACATTCCCAAGCCAAATTTACTTGTTTCCTTTGAGGAAGACTGTATATTTCAGTAAAAAGTTTGGCAAAGATTCCTATAACATTCTTGTAGCTAGAAATATGGGCAATATAATAATACAGTTCAGTCAAATCTTAGTTACTTAGAGTGCTACTTAGAAAATGTTAAGGACACCCTAAAGGCCTGCCTCTGGCAAGGTGCCCCAGGACTCTGGCCTTGGCCTTCCCCTGACAGTTTTATCAATTACCTGAATGACAAAAAAAAATCAGAAAGCATGCTAATCAAGTTTGTGGGTGGCACAAAGCTGGGATGGTGAACAAGTACAAACCCACACTCAGAGTAATAGACTACAGTAATAAAGTGCATTGAACAAGGATAATCACAAAACCCAAATTTAGGCCCTGAAGCAGTACAGGTTGTGAAAGTCATCTGCCTTGATGACAGTTTAAATAGAAAACATCTGGGCATTTCAGAGGAGACTTCAAGCTCAGTATGAATCAGAGAGGATCTGATAATATTTGAAAGTCCACTTTTATAGCAATCATGGCCCAGATCAGAAAAAGTCATAGTCCCACTGCACACAAAGTAGATTCAAGCAATTTTATCACCCCAGAAATGACAAGGGATAATCTGATTTTCTGACCAGCTAGAAAGACATCCTCCTCTCATTCTTTTCTTATTTTTGTCTCATTTTCCTTCTTGAATCTCCACCGTTAGGCATAGAGTGCTTAGTTTTTGATTTAGCCAATAAGCATTTCATGCATTCAACAAATATTTATTTAGAACCTGTCATATGTATTCACTCTACTGAATCTCTCTTCCAGTGCTAGGGGTGGGATGACAAACAAGATAAACACAGCAATGGGGAAAAATGCACAAACATACACATTACAGTATGCAAAGTGCTAAAATGATGGTACTTGGAAAGTGCTGTTTAACCTTGGCTTCCCCCAGGCAACAAGCACATTGTTGGGCTAACGCAGGCAACTTGTTGTTTTAAGGGAGTCAGTGTTGAGGCCATTTCACCCCAGGACAACGGTGGAGCTTGGCACATAGTATTTAATAAGTAATTGATTGATGGAGGAATGGGAAAGAAGACTGGCTGGCAGATCTGAAGGACTTGCCTCTGCAAGTTTCCCAGGACGGAGATCATGAGCAAGGTGAATCAACTCACCAAACTTTTAGTGGCCCATAAGTAAAATGGAGGTGATGATCCTCACCTCCCAGGGGTGTATGGCAGATTTGATGAAGCAGAATGGACTAAGAGACTTAAGGTACAAAGGTACTTGGAAACCTAAAGGTACATGGAACCTAGTAAGAAGAAGCTGTAGTCTCTATTGTGCCTCCTACTCATGTGCCAGCAAAACTGTACTTGGATTATTCTGGGTGTCACATTCTAAGAAAGGCATTTACAGCTCAGTCTTAGAGCAAAGACCAAACCGAAGAGGGGCTCAGGAAGCAAGAGAGACGGAGGGGCCAAGGAGCCGAAGATGATTTGAAAGCTTTCCTCAGTGAAAGGAGGCTGCCTTATCCCACAGAGCCCCAGAAGGCAGCACCAAAAGGGGAAGGATTGGAGAGTTGGATTCTGGATATAGATAATGTTCCGACAACCACAGCTGCCAAGAATACAGTGAGCTGCCTCTTGAAGCAAGGAGCATCTCATTGCTGGAACCTGTAAAGCAGAGCCTAAAGGAACATCTGCCAGAGCTATTCATACAGTCACTTATTTATCCAACAGAGTATTTCTTGAGTGCCTACTATGTGCTCTCATCTTGTGCTAGGAATCTTTGGATTAAGATGGGGGGGAAGACACCCTCTCAATCTAAGGTATTCAACAAAAGCAAACAATTCTGAGCATGATGCTCTCAGCTGTTGCAGAAGCACAGAGGGTTTAGTAGGAGGGATTACACACTTGGATGGGAGGTGGAATGGAATGACCTCTAAAGTCTCTTGACTTCTATTATTCTGTGATTCTATGTAAGACAGAATCTCTGTCTGCAAAGAATTTACTCATCTAATCCACAGACTTTCCTCAGATCTAAACCTTGGAGACCCAGGCCCTTAATACTCAAAATCTAAGACTCCACAAAAACAATAATAATGATGCTTTATATCAGTAACACCCTTTCCCCTCTAATCTGCTAGAAGTTTTATATTATAACATCTGAAACTCATACCTAACCTATACCTAAGATCACGTCTAAACAGATGAGGAAACGAAACAACAGAAACAGCATAAGAGACTGGCCTAAAGCTACCCAGCTCATTCATAGCAGGACTGGGGAGAACTCAGGTCTCCTGAGTCTCACTTACTGCTCTTGCCAAGAGACCATAATGTGTTTAGCTTTCTCCTTTGGTGGATTTTGTCCCAGAAAGTTTCTCTTTTCTTCTGCCTTCTCCCCTCCTCCCTACTATGTTATTGCAAGCACAGAATCTGGCAGATGAATGACCCGGCTGATCTCCCAAGACTCCCTCTGAAACAGAGAACCCGACATCCTTTACATTTGGAATTCCTAACACAGTCATTGCTGTGTCAGAAAAATATTAACTGTTTGAGCAGTGGACCTTGCCACCAGCCCAGGAGAATGATAAGCACAAGCAGAGAGGGAAAGCGCCTCACTGCCTTTGTTCAGCTCTAAGGGAAGATACATGACCTAGTTCCAGTGGTGATGCTGCTTTTTAAAAATAAAATATAGGGATTCAGAGGCCTGTGATAAGATCATTGGCTCTACGGGGAAATGGCCTTCTCTGAGAGACCAATAAATGTGCGCTTTGGCTTATTTATTTGGCTTCCATTTGAGGTTGAAGTGGAAACCAGTGGCGAGGTCCTGAGGCCAGGACTTCTGAAAATGCTGGACCATAGGGTGCTGGCAGTTCTGCTGTCACCTTTTATTTCTCTAAGGGAGTCACTCTGATAGCCTGACCAGGCTGTTGAGAGACAGCGTGAGATCCTTATTTTGACACCATCTCATCAGACTGAGTAGCATGCTGTACCCTCACGGACAGGAATCAGACAGGGTTCAGAACGTACTGGAGGATGTAGGTGCCTGGGCAGAACATGGCACCATAGCCTCAGTATGTCCCTGACCAGCGGCTCTCTGGACACCTCCTGAGCCATTCCCAAGCCTGGACTGGAATTCTCCAACTTGATTTCAGTCAGGTGACTTATGTGATCAGCTTCTAGAAACACCAGAGAGAAAATACAGGAAAATCTCTAGACTTTCATCCATGAAGGATGGGGCTTTCAAAGGAATTCCCCAAAATTTTTGGCAATGACAAGATCATTGGAAGATGACCCACACCTATACACAACTACACCTCACACAAATGCACACACATACACCCACACATGCACCAGCACTTCCTAATCCTCTTATCTTGCTTTATTTCTCCCATAGCACAGGGTTTTTACAGTCATTTATTTGCATATTTTCTATTTGCCTCTACCAGGGAATATCAGCTCCATGAAGGCAAGGACTTTGTTACCCATTGCTGCAACCCTAGTTCATAAAGCAGCAACAGGCACATAGCTAGTTCTCACTAAATAACTGTTTCTTCACTTGTGGCCCAAATCCCTATTCCTGGAGATTTATTAACTTAGTTTTCAAAGGCTTCAAAGTTATTAAAATGCAAACATCCCTAGAATAGCACTTTAAGTCTTAATAATAGTTCTCAGCTAATAAATTTTGAGGACAGGAACCTCTGCCATGACATTATGGAACACAGATACTAACCAGAATGATGCTTAAGCGGAGAGCATACAGGTGGGAAGGATCTAATCTGGGAGGTGAGAAACAAGGAGGGGGTAGTGAGTAAAGCTCGAAGTATGGTCTCTTGCCTGAAAGTCATCTTTGACTCCCAATCCAACATCAGGTTCTAACAAATCCTATGTCAGCTCTGCTGGAGTGACACTTTTCCTCTCCATTCTCACTACTGATACCACAGTGCATGATCTCACTGCCTCCTTCTTGGTGACATTAGTCATCACCTATGCAGTCTACTGCCTCCGGTCTCCCCATACTAGCCATGCATACCACTTCCAAGCCAAACTTCCGAAATACTACTTCCATCTTACTCCCATGTGACTTCATTAGGACTGCTTATCAATATTTCTGATTTTCCTTTTATAGGCATACCATAAGTGGGTGATTAGTTCTTTCAGTGAATTGGAAGAAGTGACAGATGTTGTTTTTGGGATTGGGCATCTCACTGCTACTGTGGCAGCCTCCAGGTCTCTGTCAATGTGGCCCAGCAACCATCATCATTTGAGATTAGGCTGGGATCGTGAGTGAGCAGGATGAAAAGACATCCCTGCTAACCAACCATGGACGTGGGGCAAAAAAGTAACATTTGTTTTTTGATTCTTTATTACTGCAACATAACATAGCCTATCCTGATGGATGTGTACCACCCACTCAAGAACCAACAGTGTTTCTCATTACCCATGATAGCACATGATGTAGCATATAGACTGTGATTAAGCCGATCTACCCCAATTCCTGGTTCTACTAACCACAAGTTAAGGACAAGCTATATTATCTCTTAAGTCTCTTCATTTGTGAAACTGGAATAATAACTGGATGAGTAATCTTCCCAGGATCAAGTTCCCAAATGCCAGAGTCTTGAGAATATAGAAGATAAGAAAATATAGTCATTGTTAGTGTATAAGAAAGCAACTGATTTCTGTACATTGATTTTGTATCCTGCCACCTTACTGAATTGCTGTATGAGTTTTAGTAGTTTGGGGGTGGTGTCTTTTGTGTTTTTCATATAACCTAACCAAAGAGTTAAAGTATTTGTACTCGAGGAACTACAGAACACTCAAGAAAGAAACTGAAGAAGACACAAAAAGATGGAAGACCATTCCATGTTCATGGATCAGAAGAATAAACATTGTTAAAATGTCTATACTGCCTAGAGCAATCTATACTTTCAACGCCATTCTGATAAAAACTCCACCTGCATCTTTCAAAGAGCTGGAGCAAACAATCCTAAAATTTGTATGAAATCAAAAGAGACCCCGAATTGCCAAAGAAATGTTGAAAAAGAAAAACAAAACTGGGGGCATCACGTTGCCCGATTTCAAGCTTTACTACAAAGCTGTGATCACCAAGACAGCATGATACTGGCATAAAAACAGACACATAGACCAGTGGAACAGAGTAGAGAGCCCAGATATGGACCCTCAACTCTACGGTCAAATAATCTTCGACAAAGCAGGGAAAAATATACAGTGGAAAAAGACAGTCTCTTCAATAAATGCTGCTGGGAAAATTCGACAGCTATATGCAGAGGAATGAAACTCAACCATTCTCTTACACCATACACAAAGATAAACTCAAAATGGATAAAAGACCTCAGCGTGAGGCAAGAATCCACCAGAATCCTAGAGGAGAACATAGGCAGTTACCTCTTCTACATCAGCCACTGCAACTTCTTTCAAGATATGTCTTCAAAGGCAAAGGAAACAAAAGCGAGTATGAATTTTTGGGACTTCAACAAGATCAAACGCTTCTGCACAGCAAAGCAAACAGTCAACAAAACAAGGAGGCAACCCATGGAATGGGAGAAGATATTCACAAATGACACAACAGACAAAGGACTGATATCTAGGACCTATAAAGAACTCCTCAAACTTAATTAACATACACAAAACAGATAATCATGTCAAAAAATGGGCAGAGGACATTAACAGACACTTCTCCAATGAAGACATACAAACGGCTAACAGACACATGAAAAAATGTTCATCATCACTAGCCATCAGGGAGATTCAAATCAAAACCACATTGAGATACCACCTGACACCAGTTAGGAAGGCCAAATTCAACAAGACAGTAAACAATGTGTGTTGGAGAGGATGTGCAGAAAGGGGAACCCTCTTACACTGTTGGTGGGAATGCAAGTTGGTGCAGTCACTTTGGAAACCAGTGTGGAGATTCCTTAAGAAATTAAAAATAGAGCTTCTCTATGACCCTGCAATTGCATTTCTTTACCCCAAAGATACAGATGTAGCTTCCTTATGACCCTGCAATTGCACTACTGGGTATTTACTCCAAAGATACAGATGTAGTGAAAAGAAAGGCCATCTGTACCCAGTGTTCATAGCAGCAATGGCCACTGATGCCAAACTGTGGAAAGAATCAAGATGCCCTTTAATGGACAAATGGATAAGGAAGATGTGGTCCATATATACTATGGAGTATTATGCCTCCATCAGAAAGGATGAATACCCAACTTTTGTATTAACATGGACAGGACTGGAAGAGATTATGCTGAGTGAAATAAGTCAAGCAGAGAGAGTCAATTATCATATGGTTTCGCTTATTTGTGGAGCATGAGAAATAATATGGAGGACATGGGGAGATGGAGAGTAGAAGGGAGTTGGGGGAAATGGAAGGGGAAGACGAACCATGAGAGACTGTGAACTCTGAAAAACAATCTGACAGTTTTGGAGGGGTGGGGGGTGGGTAAGCCTGGGGGTGGGTATTATGGAGGATATGTATTGCATGGAGCACTGGGTGTGGTGCATAAACAATGAATTCTAGAACACTGAAAAGAAATTTTAAAAATAAATAAAAATTTTTAAAAAATCTAGACAATATAGCATGTGATGGTGAACTCTATAGTGAAAACAACCTAGAGGAATAAAAGATACTTTCACCCTACAACTCAAGCCACAAAGAACAGAGACTTGGTCTTCAGTAAAGAGTCTGAAAATGGCTGCAGTAAGGCTAAGAGAGTGCCAACACCTCCTCTGGCCCATGAGAAGAAAGGAAGCAGCGTCTGTAAGGAAAATCGGAGTTTTGGTTAAGGCCTGCGTTTACAGGGAGTAGCACAGATGTATAGGGAGTTCAGTCTGAGAAACAGCCCCAGAGAGAACAACGAAAAGAGAAGGCAAGAGATCAGGGATGGAAGATAGAACATAAAGCTTGCAGAGAAGGCACAAAAGAGTAAGTGAGAGGATCATAGGGGCAGAAGAACAAGAAGTATTAGAACACTGACTGCTCTGGATCATGGACCTGCAGAGCCTGAGGTCCCAAGTAGTTCAAGGAGCCTGACTAAGCTAGCAGTGTCCATTAGTTTGATAACATGTGGCTAAGAAGTTCTGCACAAGCCCCTGCAGAAAGGATTTCTTGGCCTCTTAATGTCCTACTCCTGGTAGAATAACCAAAGCCGAGGGCAGCTTGGAGATTTAAGCCTTTGCCTATGTAAATGGAGAAGCCTGCAAACTTTGGGGGAACTTCTACCCACAAAAACAGGAAAGGATGAAATGAATCCCCGGTGCCTCCTAGTGAAGTCCTTGTGGCCCATATGTCTCAGGGTCTTTGTTTTCAAACCTATCATTATTGCAATAGACAATGTGGACATTCAAGGAGATCAAGATACAAGAGACAGAGAAGGTAGACATAAAAGGCAGCTGATCTGAGATCACTTCTAAGACCTCTAGTTTCAAAACCCAAGGAGCTCCAGCCAGTCATGCTAGGCCATGGAAGGACAGCCCCCAAACATCCCTCTTTTGAGCAAAGGAATTAGTCATAGCCCAGTTTTTCCTGTCTGGCTGTTTGGAAAGCCAGAAGCATGAATTCTTCCAATGCCTCTACACCTATCCTCTCAAAGGCTCTTGCTGTTCGTGGTGCATGACTCCTTACTAGATGACCTTTATTCTGACTTTCCCTCCCTGTCTCACCCACACTTCATATTTGCCCCACATGGCTGCTTCTTTTTTTTTTTTTTTTTAATTTTTTATTTTTTATAAACATATATTTTTATCCCCAGGGGTACAGGTCTGTGAATCACCAGGTTTACACACTTCACAGCACTCACCAAATCACATACCCTCCCCAATGTCCATAATCCCACCCCCTTCTCCCAAACCCCCTCCCCCCAGCAACCCTCAGTTTGTTTTGTGAGATTAAGAGTCACTTATGGTTTGTCTCCCTCCCAATCCCTTCTTGTTTCATTTATTCTTCTTCTACCCATTTAAGCCTCCATGTTGCATCACCACTTCCTCATATCAGGGAGATCATATGATAGTTGTCTTTCTCTGCTTGACTTATTTCGCTAAGCATGATACGCTCTAGTTCCATCCATGTTGTCGCAAATGGCAAGATTTCATTTCTTTTGATGGCTGCATAGTATTCCATTGTGTATATATACCACATCTTCTTGATCCATTCATCTGTTGATGGACATCTAGGTTCTTTCCATAGTTTGGCTATTGTGGACATTGCTGCTATAAACATTCG
Organism: Mustela lutreola; assembly: GCF_030435805.1. Lineage (NCBI taxonomy): Eukaryota > Metazoa > Chordata > Mammalia > Carnivora > Mustelidae > Mustela > Mustela lutreola. The sequence goes on along the minus strand of NC_081290.1, from coordinate 184,549,087 downwards.
GGTGCACGTGCCCCTTTGGATCACTACATTTGTATCTTTAGGGTAAATACCCAATAGTGCAATTGCTGGGTCATAGGGCAGTTCTATTTTCAACATTTTGAGGAACCTCCATGCTGTTTTCCAGAGTGGCTGCACCAGCTTGCATTCCCACCAACAGTGTAGGAGGGTTCCCCTTTCTCCGCATCCTCGCCAGCATCTGTCATTTCCTGACTTGTTGATTTTAGCCATTCTGACTGGTGTGAGGTGATATCTCATTGTGGTTTTGATTTGTATTTCCCTGATGCCGAGTGATATGGAGCACTTTTTCATGTGTCTGTTGGCCATCTGGATGTCTTCTTTGCAGAAATGTCTGTTCATGTCCTCTGCCCATTTCTTGATTGGATTATTTGTTCTTTGGGTGTTGAGTTTGCTAAGTTCTTTATAGATTCTGGACACTAGTCCTTTATCTGATATGTCGTTTGCAAATATCTTCTCCCATTCTGTCAGTTGTCTTTTGATTTTGTTAACTGTTTCCTTTGCTGTGCAAAAGCTTTTGATCTTGATGAAATCCCAGTAGTTCATTTTTTCCCTTGCTTCCCTTGCCTTTTGCGTTGTTCCTAGGAAGATGTTGCTGCGGCAGAGGTCGAAGAGGTTGCTGCCCGTGTTCTCCTCAAGGATTTTGATGGATTCCTTTCGTACATTGAGGTCCTTCATCCATTTTGAGTCTATTTTTGTGTGTGGTGTAAGGAAATGGTCCAATTTCATTTTTCTGCATGTGGCTGTCCAATTTTCCCAGCACCATTTATTGAAAAGGCTGTCTTTTTTCCATTGGACATTCTTTCCTGCTTTGTCGAAGATTAGTTGACCATAGAGTTGAGGGTCTATTTCTGGGCTCTCTATTCTGTTCCATTGATCTATGTGTCTGTTTTTGTGCCAGTACCATGCTGTCTTGATGATGACAGCTTTGTAATAGAGCTTGAAGTCCGGAATTGTGATGCCACCAACGTTGGCTTTCTTTTTCAATATCCCTTTGGCTATTGGAGGTCTTTTCTGGTTCCATATAAATTTTAGCATTATTTGTTCCATTTCTTTGAAAAAGATGGATGGTACTTTGATAGGAATTGCATTAAATGTGTAGATTGCTTTAGGTAGCATAGACATTTTCACAATATTTATTCTTCCAATCCAGGAGCATGGAACATTTTTCCATTTCTTTGTGTCTTCCTCAATTTCTTTCATGAGTACTTTATAGTTTTCTGAGTATAGATTCTGTGTCTCTTTGGTTAGGTTTATTCCTAGGTATCTTATGGTTTTGGATGCAATTGTAAATGGGATGGACTCCTTAATATCTCTTTCTTCTGTCTTGTTGTTGGTGTAGAGAAATGCAACTGATTTCTGTGCATTGATTTTATATCCTGACACTTTACTGAATTCCTGTATAAGTTCTAGCAGTTTTGGAGTGGAGTCTTTTGGGTTTTCCACATATAGTATCATATCATCTGCGAAGAGTGATAATTTGACTTCTTCTTTGCCGATTTGGATGCCTTTAATTTCCTTTTGTTGTCTGATTGCTGAGGCTAGGACCTCTAGTACTATGTTGAATAGCAGTGGTGATAATGGACATCCCTGCCGTGTTCCTGACCTTAGCGGAAAAGCTTTCAGTTTTTCTCCATTGAGAATGATATTTGCGGTGGGTTTTTCATAGATGGCTTTGATGATATTGAGGTATGTGCCCTCTATCCCTACACTTTGAAGAGTTTTGATCAGGAAGGGATGTTGTACTTTGTCAAATGCTTTTTCAGCATCTATTGAGAGTATCATATGGTTCTTGTTCTTTCTTTTATTGATGTGTTGTATCACATTGACTGATTTGCGGATGTTGAACCAACCTTGCAGCCCTGGAATAAATCCCACTTGGTTGTAGTGAATAATCTTTTTAATGTACTGTTGAATCCTATTGGCTAGTATTTTGTTGAGTATTTTCGCATCTGTGTTCATCAAGGATATTGGTCTATAGCTCTCTTTTTTGGTGGGATCCTTGTCTGGTTTTGGGATCAAGGTGATGCTGGCCTCATAAAATGAGTTTGGAAGTTTTCCTTCCATTTCTATTTTTTGGAACAGTTTCAGGAGAATAGGAATTAGTTCTTCTTTAAATGTTTGGTAGAATTCCCCCGGGAAGCCGTCTGGCCCTGGGCTTTTGTTTGTTTTGAGATTTTTAATGACTGTTTCAATCTCCTTACTGGTTATGGGTCTGTTCAGGCTTTCTATTTCTTCCTGGTTCAGTTGTGGTAGTTTATATGTTTCTAGGAATGCATCCATTTCTTCCAGATTGTCAAATTTATTGCCGTAGAGTTGCTCATAGTATGTTCTTATAATAGTTTGTATTTCTTTGGTGTTAGTTGTGATCTCTCCTCTTTCATTCATGATTTTATTTATTTGGGTCCTTTCTCTTTTCTTTTTGATAAGTCGGGCCAGGGGTTTATCAATTTTATTAATTCTTTCAAAGAACCAGCTCCTAGTTTCGTTGATTTGTTCTATTGTTTTTTTGGTTTCTATTTCATTGATTTCTGCTCTGATCTTTATGATTTCTCTTCTCCTGCTGGGCTTAGGGTTTCTTTCTTGTTCTTTCTCCAGCTCCTTTAGGTGTAGGGTTAGGTTGTGTACCTGAGACCTTTCTTGTTTCTTGAGAAAGGCTTGTACTGCTATATATTTTCCTCTCAGGACTGCCTTTGTTGTGTCCCACAGATTTTGAACCGTTGTATTTTCATTATCATTTGTTTCCATGATTTTTTTCAATTCTTCTTTAATTTCCCGGTTGACCCATTCATTCTTTAGAAGGATACTGTTTAGTCTCCATGTATTTGGGTTCTTTCCAAACTTCCTTTTGTGGTTGAGTTCTAGCTTTAG